>NC_138531.1:28643701-29111201 GCF_964234715.1 Podarcis melisellensis
CAACACTCGGGTGGGCATCCTCGGGTCAAGCATTTCTGGCAAGGAGCCGCCGCAACCTCCACCATCTTCTCTCCTCCTGACCATGCCATGCTCTGAGAAAGGGGACCTTCCCTCCCTGCATTTCTTTAGAGAGGCCTTGTGGGCAATGTGGCCCTGGGAACTGCCTGTTCCATCTCTGCTTTGCCACGGCAGTGGCAAATCCTGCTTTGACTTTAATCACCCTTCCTTGCAAGCAGGCCAGTGGGGTGTGTGGGTGGAGCAGGCAGGGACTGAGGGCCTCACAGGTGATAGACTGGGGTGGGAGAGCTTGCAACCTGCCACTTGTAGTGACCTGAGATGCATGCTTCATTCTGCCATATTGTAGGATCAGCCCTGTAGAGCAGAAGGTGGAAAGTTAACCTCCCCCACTTTTGCTCACCTTTGCGGTTCAAAGGGACCATGGGAGAAGTTCGCATTGCTATATCAATTGCAGCAGCAGTCATCAAGTGACAAATATACAGGCGCATGCCACCCCAGAATTGGCCATATTGAATATCTTCCAAGACAATAACACACACTTGCAGCACAAAGAACTCACAAGCCACCTACTCTCAAGCAGCCAGGAGCATCCACCTAGAGATGGGAGGGACCAGTGTCTAGGAATGAACATGGACCACTGGTAACAGCCCTACTAGAGGAGCTAACCAATAAATTGAAACAAGCATGGGGACAAACAAAAGAGGATGTCTTCATCCTGGGGTGGCTACTCTTTCCTACATACATAGACCAACAAGACAATGACAGGAACCCACCAACAGCATACAAATCAATATGGCTAACTTGACCCAACAACCAATCCCCTCCCTCTCTCACACACAAACAAAACTCACTGCAGTCAACTGAAGGCAACCAGCCAGGCCCCTGGGCCCCCCAATCTCTCTCACCGCCAATGAAAACTAATAAATGAATAGAAAGAGAAACTACCCACGTGACGCTGACACAAAAACCTTGCACATACACTGTGTATCGCCATGACGGCGTGAGCTCCTGTTGCTCAGTCCCAGCTCCTGCCAAACTAGCAGTTCGAAAGCACGTCAAAGTGCAAGTACAGTGGTACCTCGGGTTAAGTACTTAATTCGTTCCGGAGGTCTGTTCTTAACCTGAAACTATTCTTAACCTGAAGACCACTTTAGCTAATGGGGCCTCCTGCTGCTGCCACACCGCCGGAGCACAATTTCTGTTCTCATCCTGAAGCAAAGTTCTTAGCCTGAAGCACTATTTCTGGGTTAGTAGAGTCTGTAACCTGAAGCATATGTAACCTGAAGTGTATGTAACCCGAGGTACAACTGTAGATAAATAGGTACCGCTCTGGCGGGAAGGTAAACGGCGTTTCCATGCGCTGCTCTGGTTTCACCAGAAGTAGCTTAGTCATGCTGGCCACATGACCCGGAAAAACTGTCTGTGGACAAACGTCAGCTCCCTCGGCCAGTAAAGTGAGATGAGCGCTGCAACCCCAGAGTCGTTCGCGACTGGACTTAACTGTCAGGGGTCCTTTACCTTTACCTTTTTACACTTCGTAAAAGAATGAAAGTTTACCACCACTCCTTCTCTCTTCCCACCTCTCTTTCCCCCAACCTTATTCTGTATTTGACATCAGTGTATCACGTTGTATCACTGTAGAAAGGCCTCTATGAACTGAAAGCAGAGATGTTGTATGTACTTTGGTAACCCCCCAAAAATTCTTTAATAGGAACAAATTAAATATATATATACAGGCATGTGTAAAGCATCCTTGTACACCCCCCATGACACACAAATGCACCAGTTTCATTTCCTGCCTCCTTTATCCTCTATACCAGCTCCTGCATTTTCCATCACCTTTGGTCCCAATGTGACACTGTAGACCTAATGAAGAGATCTGAATGGCATCCCCATTGCATCCAGACTTTCCTTTGCCTGAATTTGAACATAGCAATGGGAAAGATACTCTGGGGGCATCTTAAGAGACATTCAGCAGGCATCCTCATTAGCGTCTCTGAACTTCGGGGGGGGGGAATGCCATCCACGTACCATCTGGAGGCCATTTGTAAGAAGACTTGGAGACTTGTCTGCACACATTCTTCCGCAAACAGCAGGAGACCCCATGAATACCATGGAAATAATCTATTTATTTAGAAATCCTAAGAGAAAGCCTAATTGGTTAAAATGCTGTGAAATTGCTTTCCCACATCTGAGCTCGATTCAAATGCAGAAGCATCTGAAATAATTACAAGTTATCCGCTCGCAGAGACTCCATAATACATGTGAGAATCGGGAAACGAAACACTTCAAAATAAGAAAACACTTCCAAGAGTGTGGCCTCCATGTTTTTTAGGTGTTACTGTACAGCCCAGATTACACACGTCTGTTTACTGGCCTGCAGAGGGAGAAAACAAGCTTGTGAGCACACGGAATGCAAGCACACAAGTGAACCAGTTCCTTCCAGCTGGAACTAGGTTGTTGCTATAGCAACACCCAAATGACAGACAGGTGTTTTTTTTTAATGTGCCCAGGTCTCCTGTGATAACAGAGCTTCCAAGATTCTCTCCGTGCCACCCCCCCAAAAAAAAAAACAGTTTCAAAAACCTGTTAGAATGCAATGGTACCAAATGCCACGTTGTTTTAAGAGCTGGCTTTTAAACACATTCTCGTCCCTTTTAAATGCAGCGTTGTGCCTAAACTGTCATCAATGTTTAAAGCGCCGCTGCTCCAATTTGACACCACGCAATCTGAACTAAAACCTTTTGGTGCACGCTTGCAGATGTGCTACTTTGTTCCAGAAGAGCTGTGGGAATAAGGCATGCATTCCTTATTCATTGGTCAGAAGGATGTGTATGGAGGGAGGGGGCAAGGATACCCCTTCAGGACTGCTGAAGGCAATATGCCTCTGAATGACAGTTACTGAGGAACCTGCGTAGGCAAGAGCACTGTTGCAGTCAGGTCCTGCTTGTGGGATTTCTATGGGAATCTGGTTGTCTGCTGTGAGAACAGGATTCTGGACTAGATAAGCCTTTGGCCTGGTCTAGCAAGGCTCTTCTTGTGTTCCAAGGCTCTTCTGAGAGCCAGTGTGGTGTAGTGGTTAAGAGCGGTAGACTTGTAATCTGGTGAACCGGGTTCGCATCTCCGCTCCTCCACATGCAGCTGCTGGGTGACCTTGGGCTAGTCACACTTCTCTGAAGTCTCTCAGCCGCACTCACGTCACAGAGTGTTTGTTGTGGGGGAGGAAGGGATAGGAGAATGTTAGCTGCTTTGAGACTCCTCCGGGTAGTGATAAAGCGGGATATCAAATCCAAACTCTTCTTCTTCTTCTTCCAATGACAGCATAGCGCAGCAGGCTTTTCAGGCCAACCAGAGGAAATGTACGGACAGGCATCTCATAGACAGAGACTCAAGTGATTCTCCTACATAGGCTTCAAGGCCTGTTGATGCTATTAGTCTAAAACAGGCCTAGGCAAACTCGGCCCTCCAGATGTTTTGGGACTACAATTCCCATCATCCCTGGCCGCTGGTCCTGGTAGCTAGGGATGATGGGAGTTGTAGTCCCAAAACAGCTGGAGGGCTGAGTTTGCCTGTGCCTGGTCTAAAAGGTTACCCAGGAGAGAATCATTTCTCCATACCATCCAACATTTCTCCAATGAAAATAGAGACATCCCATTCCATGATAATAATAATCATCATCATCATTTTATTATTTATACCCTGCCTGTCTGACTGGGTTGTCCCAGCCACTCTGGGCAGCTTCCAACATATATAAAATCACAATAAAACATTAAACTTTTTTTTAAAAAAAAAAAAACCTTCCCTATACAGGTCTGCCTTCAGATGTCTTCTAAAGGTTGTATAGTTACTTATCTCCTTGGCTTGGGAGTCACATAACTCCATACCTGCCAACATTTCTCCAATGACAATAGGGACATCCCAAGGAAAAGTGGGACATTCCAGGAACAAATCCGTAACCGAGACAGTTTCTGTAAATCCAGGACTGTCCTTGGGAAATATGGACACTTGGCAGGTCTGTTGCTCCTTGTGGCGATCACACAGGGTCCCTGGACACTTCACCATCTATTGATCCCTGTGCCACTACTTTATTTCTCACTGCCACCACCCAGGCCCTACTTAGTACAATACTGAGTCCAGTCAGGGTTAAATTGGAACATGAACTTCTGTTTATTTATTGCAGTTTAACAAGCATGTGGTTTCATAAACGGTATCGGTCAATTACAATCATGGGGTGCCATTCCAGATCTATAACTTCCGCTACCTGCTCTCACTCACTAAACCACCTCTCAGATATTTACTTGTCTTCCTAGCTCCTAACTGTTCCTGACTCAGCTTATTTCTCTACACTAACTCAACCTCCCCACAGACTCTATCCCAATTCATTCCCACTCCACCCAACTCCCAACGAACTCCTCCCTTCGCCCCTCCCAGAGCTGGTTTTATAGGCCCTCTGACTCCACCCCCTGGGTTCTGATTGGGTAACCTGTTTAACTATTTCACCTCCAGCACTCTCATATGTTAACGTCACACTCCTCAGAACTTGACTCTGTACAATGTTTTTTTTATAAAAAAAAAGGAGAGAGAGAGAGAGAGAGAGAGAGAGAGGGAGGGAGGGAGGGAGGGAGGGAGGGAGAACACTTGTGGATCAAAATGACACTCAGTGCCAGACATTTCTATAGCGTCCATAATTCCTGTAACCTACAATTCTATATTAAGTAGCTTCTAGTTAGCAGTTTATGCTGCAGCCATGCAACTCACCAAGAGTGTGGAATTCTGGCTGTATTCTGTAACACAGAGACCTGAAGAAGAATCTGCCCTCGTAAGTGTCTTTCAAATATTCCCATATTGCATAGGGGAATAGAGAGATAAATCTTTTAGCAGCAGCCAAGTCTGGCATGTTCCTTTCCCGCAGAAAGTGGGCAGAAATAATTTTGTCCTCCGAAAGTGATCTGCTCTGTTTGGAAAGGGAACCAGAGGTGGATGAAAAAGCATATATCTTGGGAATCCTTCACTGCAAAGAACATCCAGCATCTGTCAATGTCTCTCACATGTTCAACTCTTCCAAATCCGACAGAGGGAGAAGGTGCATTAAGTAGCATAAGCAGGGAGGAAATAGATTGCTAAACTGGGGAGAGAGCCGCTCTAAAAGCAAAAACAAATGCAAGCTTCCTCTTCCTTTTTCTTCAAACCAATGAATAGCATCTGAGAGCAATTGTGCGTGTCTCTGATGTGGTACAGCAAACAGACGTTTCAATTCCTTTGATTCAGATGGCACCACTGCAATTTTGAGAGGGAGAAACTAAACCTGCGTTGAATATCCCAGAACTGGCTGTATTAATTTATTTAAGGGAGTTACACAATCTCTTTCCTAATAAATCCCCAGCACATAAGTTGCATTTACCCCCACAGCTGCTGTGCAATGAGTCGGCATTCTCAGTGAACCATCAGAAACAATCCCAGAATCCCTTTCCTAATTAGTCACCTCAATTTATTATCTCATGCATGGCATATGTTAAGTTAGGAGAATTATCATCATTGTTATTAGTGTATCACTTTGCAGTTACTTACACTGAACTTCTTTTGATATTTTGTTGCCCAATCCCCCAGTTTGGACTACATGTGAGAGATGGTCATTTGGGAACTCTTTGAAGTCCACTTTGAAGTCCACCATACTGAATACTTTGGAATTACCCATAAACTTGGACACATCACTGTCTCTGGATATGACGTTTGATTCCTAACAGTGGTCAAGAGCAAGCCCAGGAAAATATGAGACAGATGGGAACCCTGTGTTTCCTATGCTTTGTAGGGATTGGCAATTTTCCCCTCAAAAACTAAACAAATCTCACTTGCATGGGGCTTCTGGCTTCATGTTATTTAACAAGCCTTTGAATCCCCTTTATTTTATTTTTTTGACAAAGTAATAATCATGAATAAATAAGAATAAAAACGTCACTCCCCCCCCCCGAGACCATTCCATTGTAACTATCCCACCTCCCAAAATTCCAAAACCTCTCGCGATGGTTTGACCCCTTTCTGTTTTAACAGTACAAATTCTACAGATGCCGTCCATCTCTCCTCAAAATAATTTCTCCTGCATATTCTTCCCCATCTTACCTGAATGGAACATGTTAATTTATCATTAATAACTATATCATGAATAAACATTTTTAAAAATTCTGTAAGCCACTTTGGACATCCTTCATTGAAAAGCCAAGTAGGACTATAGTGGTACCTCGGGTTAAGAACTTAATTAGTTCCGGAGGTCTGTCCTTAACCTGAAACTGTTCTTAACCTGAGGTACCAATTTAGCTAATGGGGCCTCCCACTGCCGCCACAGGGCAATTTCTGTTCTTAACCCGAGGTACTATTTCTGGGTTAGCGGAGTCTGTAACCTGAAGCGTCTGTAACCTGAAGCATCTGTAACCTGAGGTACCACTGTATTTAAAACAAAATAAACACATTGAAAGTAAAAAATATGTCCTGTTGCAACTAGGAATGTATACAGTATGTGCTGGGGAGCGAGGGGGACAACCCTGGCTGTATGAACAGGCAAATGAGATACATTTCTGACACCTTACCAGCAACCTTCTGTGTGAGATTTCTCTAGGCTTTCAGAGAGTGGTGAGTGCCTCTGCAGACTTCAGCATTCCTGTCACACTCCGTCAGCTCAACTCACTCTGGGCAATGCCTCCCCTTTTACAGCTTATGCTTTGAAGGGTGCCTCAGTTACTTCTTGGCATTGCAACCCAGTTGCCTGAGGCAACATTACAATCCTTAGGGGAACTCTGCCATCATTCAGAAGTGGGGGGAAGCAGGGAAACCTAACAGCAGGCATAACGTTCCTTTAGAAGTAATTTCATTTTAATTTGAACTGATATAAAGTCCAGGAGGAAGGATTTGAAGGAATAAGACAAGTAATATCTGCTAATAGGAGCACTTATCACCCAAACGGCTAAGTTCTTCATCAGTAATGACTGCAGCTGCAATCCCGACTCTTCTGAAATCAGTGGGAAAAGGCCCGTTCGCGGGAATCACTAAGAACGCAATCACAATCTGCATATTGCATTAGTGAGATTGGGGTTTTTTTCTCTCTTCATCTATTTCACAGAATAGCCCAAGGAACTGAAATTCAGTCAAGAGAAAAGACGGGCACGACTATGTACTTAAAAGCCTTTGTGCTTGGCGGTGGTGGTTGTGATGGTGATCGCCTCCGCTGCCATCGTAGTAAATGCACAGCTGTCATTTGGTTGTCGCTGGGAATCCAAGTCCATCTGATGGCTACGGTGGGAAATCACATTTTCAGAAAAGAACAAGAAACAGGAGGGAAGCCATTGGCAAAACAAGGCGGAAAGGCTGCTTCCTTTAAAGAGATGATGCACCGCTGGAGGTGAAATCCTGAAGATCAGAGGTGGTGACTCCTCTAGTGTTTGTGGAGTGGAAGGGGAACCAGGGCTGGCAGGACGAGGACAACCCAGTGTCATCGACTGGCTGGATATAAAGGTGTGGTACCAGTTGGGGAACCCCTCTAGGGATCACCCAGGGGAAGAAGGCTCAGAGCCAGGGGATTGGTGGTGCGGTGGCAATGAGTGGTCTGAGGGAGAAGAGCAGGCAGACTGGACACAGGAATCATACAAGAGGAGGGACATTGGAGAATGACAGAGACAATGGCAATGGAGAAAAGCATCACCTGAATAGTGGAGCAGCATGTGGGTCATGCTGGATGGCTGCCGTGATGGGAGGAGGCAATGGCAAGGGGCGCTTTGGGAGAACCATCATTGCCAACACCTAGGAACCACCAGGGGCAGAAGCCTGCAGCACAGCTAGCTAGTGAACAAGAACCGCCAGTCCTGGTATTGGGACTGAGAACATCTCCGTGGCCATTGTGGCACATGGCCTGCTGTCTTCGGTATCGAGCGCCTGCCTTTCTTTGTGCACTAGTTCTGTCCAGTTGTGCTATGGAAAGCGCTTCTGTTCTCCAAAAGTGGCAGAAGGCTCTCTGAAGATATGCAGGTGTCCCTGAAGATGTGCAGGTGTTCAGGCAAGGCAGGCAAACTGGTTCAGCACCAAGGACAGCTCCTAGGGAGCAGCTTAGGTTGCATCCCCACTATACATTTGAAGGACATAGCTTCCCCTCCGCAAATCCTAATTTGTTAAGGATGCTGGGAACTGCAGCTCTGTGAGGGGCGAACCACAGTGTCCAGGATTCTTTGTAGGAAGCCATTGCTGTTAAAGTGCTAAAATCATGCTTTAAATGCATTGTGTGGGTGTGACCTTGCTCTGACAAAGACAAAGCCTTTTAAGCTTCTGCCTCCAGTCCACCCCTCCTAAGCTTGGCCACCTTTCCTGAAGTGTGGAGACAACACCCCTGGCCTGCAGATGGGCACATCTTTTTCTCTCAGGCTCCTGCTCATCAGTTTCCAACTCATCTGGCTCCTAAACAGCAAGATCAGGTTCAGTGACAGGAACCCAGCCATCAGCACCACGACAACAGGTTCAGTTAGCTCAGGCATAGGCAAACTCTGGCCCTCCAGGTGTTTGGGACTACAATTCCCATCATCCCTAGCTAACAGAACCAGTGGTCAGGGATGATGGGAATTGTAGTCCCAAACATCTGGAGGGCCAGAGTTTGCCTATGCTTTAGTTAGCAGAGCAGCATCCATGACAAACCTCAAGGAAGTCATGTCTGGTGGTTCATGTTGGCCACTGTGCATGCTCAGAACTTCAGTCATGGCTTCAAGCTTGGGGTCAGCTATTAAAGGTAATCCCCGATACCCCCACCCCTCAGTAAGTTTATAAGGGAGTGATGAAAAGCTTCAGGAAATACACATGGCCAAACCCAAAAGGTATCTCTTTCATATCGGCTTGGGTTCTGATGGACATCCAGATCTGATCTGAAGACTGGTGAGGGCACACATAGGAAAACCAATGCCTGAGCTCCAGTTTTTGCCAATTCTAGTCCATTGCTTCAAAATACAATACTGGATCTCATGTGTTTAAAAGCATATAGGCATTGGGGACTTCCGGGTCGGCGCCATCGCCGAATGGCGGGCTCCCTCCGAGCTCCGGAGGGAGCCTGCTCGGCAGGGGCTGGGTCCTACCGCACCGGCGATGCGGGGACCCTTAAAAACCACGGCCACGGAGGCCGTGGACATGGAGACTTGGCTGGCACCGTCAGCGCCCTCTCGATTCGTGAAGGAGCCTTTTTAAAGGCTACGGATCGGGTGCCGGGGAGGAGCGTGGTGCTTTGAGTCCTCTGCTATCCCTGCCGAGCGCAGCCGCATGCCATCCGGCGGAGAGCGCTGACTTCTTCTATTGAAAATTTGGACCCAAAAGAAGAACCCGTGAGTAATTGGAATATGGACTAAAAAGAGGGATAAATTTTTAGAATTTGGAGCGAACGGGGGAGGTGGAAAAAAGGAAGTCAGCCCCCCCCAAATTGTAGAAGAGCCAAAACAAAGGACTGGATAACTAAGATCGAGAGGAACCTTATCTTGCCGAACTAGCAACTTCGCGAGGGAAATTTATAAGATTGAGCTGGAGGAGAAAAGTGGAATTCGTATTAAAAAGCAACCCCCCCGGAATCCCTGGAGCGATTCGTGAAAATGCCTGGAGAAGAATAACGGAGGTTTTGACAGCTGTCAAAGAGCTGTCAAAACGGAAGAATGAAATTGAGACTTTGTTATGAGGACTTTGCCGGTTACATTTGTTATAAATTGGAGATAAATTGTTTCAAATAAGGATTTATAAGTTATTTGGACTGGCGGATGTGATCTGGAAGGGAACTTTGTTATTGTAATCCACCTAGAGGAGCTGAGGGACATTGCATGTGTTTTCGACGGGAAACTTGAACAGTTGGATAGAACTTTTAATCTCCTGGGAAACTGCAGAAATGGAACATTATTTTGTCTACAGAGGCCTACACGTTACTGGAAACAATGGATTAATCTGTTGAAAAATGAAAGGAACATGATGTAATGTTTTGCTCCTGAATAACAAGCCTCTGTAGAGACACTAGAAGCCTTTGGAAAAAGAACATTTCTGTGAGGGAACAGGGAAGTAAAAAGGAGGAGAGTGATTGACAAGAACAAGGAAACAACAAGAACTGGACAGAACTGGAGTGGGAACATTTGGGATATCCAGATTTGACAAGCTTATGGATATAAAATTGGAGTTTATACTCCTGGATATAAAAATCTGGATAGAAGAAATGGGCCCCCTTTGATAGACTCCTTCTATGATTGGACATCTGTAATTTAAAAAAAAAAAGACCGGTAAAGAACCAGAGGGATGTGGGTTTAGTGAAATGTGGGTTCATCAGGAAGACATTAGAAGTGGAGGGATAGGAGGAACGCAACAGGGAAAGAGGGGAGGGAAATTTGGAATCCAAAGGTTGTAAAATTATTGTTTGTTTTTATTTTATTTTCATCTGTACTATATTTGAAAGGGGGGAACTCGTGGAAGGGAATAGGTCGACCTTAGGGGATGGAAATTTGGATAAATTGAGTTATTGATGATGAGTGTATTTTGGGAATAAGAATTTGTTGAATATTATTGCTTTTTTTGGAAGATTTGGAACACAAGAGGGGGTGGGGAGGGGAAGTCCTGGATATTGGAAAAAGTTTATGAATTGGATTTTATTTGTTTTAATTTGGAAAACCTTAATAAAAATTATTTTAAAAAAAAATAAAAGCATATAGGCATTGGTTAGAAATGCCATGATCAAAAATGAGCTGCCTATACAATTAGATCACATAGCCCTAGGGCAAACTTTAGATACATGGCATTCCAAGTTTTGACACTACTCGCCCTGCCCGCCCACCCCCGCTTATTTCTATATAACCATATATATATAACCATATATATGTGGTTTTTCAAATTACAATTTTACAGTCACACATCCAACTTACAACTTGGACTTCCCTTCTCTCCTTTGTGGGTCCTATTGTTAATCATTTCCTTCTGCATCTTTTATGATAATCCAAAATGTTTTTCTTGTGTCTAAAATTCACCATTAAACTACAAGTGATATTCCAATCCCACTGATGATTTTAACTGTTTACAATGGTTTTCAAGATAAGTTATAAAATTTCCCCATTCCTTATTAAAATTTTGGTCTTCCTGATTTCTGATTCTTCCAGTCATTTTGGCCTTTTCGGCATAATCCATAATCTTGATCTTCTTTCCATTTCTAGGCCAATAACATCTGCGCAGCTGTGGTCGCATACATAAACAGTCTTATCTGCTCCTTTGGGATTTCGGCACCTAGAATTCCTAAAAGGCATTTCTATATTAAAAGCAGCTTCAGGAAGCTGTAATCTTAAATGGGGAATTGGTGGGTGGCAAGAAGGTGCTGGGATGCTTTCCTTGCCAGCCACTTCCCTGCTCAAAATCCACTTTCCCGGCTGCTTTCCCACCTACAGGGGGAAAGATACAAGCGCACAACAAAAGAGTAGCCTCAGACTTCCAAACGGAGTAGGTAAAACCAGATACAATTTGTGAATGGCTTTCTTGGCCACTCCCCCAGCTCAAAGAACCTTGCCAACGATCATTCATAGCCCTCCCAGTATTTGTTTAGAAGTGGCAATTGCCAGTGTACAGCAGATTTCTTTTGTTACATTGGTGAGAACTATGGTATAGGACTCCCACAGGCAGCTTCAAAGTGCTCTATTTACTTGCATCGGTTTTTCTCCTGCTCTCTGTCTTTCTCATCACAAGCCTAGCAAAATGGTTCCTGCTCTTGGCTCTCTGTCTGAATCCCATCTTGTGCACAGTTGGTTCCTGGAGCAGATATAGATTCAAGCACAGTTTCATTAACGGTATGAAACACGACATTGTAATACAGCCAGGCGTGTGCAGACCGAGGCTAAGAAAGGGGCATATTGTACAACAATATGGCATCCACTGATAGCTTTCAAAAGAGATGCTTCATCCTTCCTGAGCAGAGCAGAGACTTCAGATAATGGCAAACACCTGCTCCAAAAGCCCTGGATGTCCAAGAGGGAAAGAGATGAAAGGGGACTTTTCATGTAGAAGACAGATAAAGGCAGCAGATGAAGAACAAAGGTAGTTTGTACATCTCTCCACCCAAATGCTAATTCAAAGCCTGAAGAGTTCAACATTTAACAACTCAGATCAAAATGGCAATGATGAAAGATGTATTGACCCAGACCTTTACCTTCGCTGCAGTTGGAGGTGGGGAAACGATTCCATGTCTGGGTTACTGCAGTCGTTTGTTTTGATGTAGTTCAGTCCCCATGTAGTAATATGAGGATGTATCATGGGGTGAGAGGGAGCTAAAGCTATTGATTCAGTGAGAAGAACCCTTGGACAGCTGAAGGAGACTCCAAGAGTCAAAGCAGCTGTGATGCCAATGCTGCTGGACTCCTTTCCAACATCGTGCAAGTTTGGGGTTCCAGAATGCATAGAATCCTGAGTGAGGAGAAGTCTATGTGCGTGGGCTTCCTGTTGCAAATGTCCACAGTCAACACATGGAAGTCAGTGGCAGAGCTCATTGTTGTGCCCAACAGGGGTGAAACATGCATGATCCATTGGTGGGTCATCCTTCATGTAAGCAATGCATGAAGCGGGGGAAGGGGGCTCTTTTTCTCTCTGGTGGGCTAAGTTCCTTGTTTTCACATAAGGAGGTTGCTGCAGAGAAATGTAAATCTTTGTCACAGTGAAAAGTTGTTCTTCTCCAGTGGTGGCCTTCCCACTGAAAACTGTCAGATGCACTCTTTTGCTCCTTTTAGAAAGAAAATGTAAATTAAATAATATATATTTGCCAGACATTTTAAGTAGTTTTGTCACTGCTTGGGCTGGAGCCTGACAAGAGAGAGAAGGGAGGCAAGCAAAGCAGCCAAACTCACTTCTTGTTGACTTTACCACCACCACAAAGTAGATGTCTAGATTTTTCACTGGCTCCCTCCACTAAATAGCACTTTTTGTTGTTTAGTTGTTTAGTCATGTCCGACTCTTCATGAGTATCCAGGTATACTATTTTACATTGCTTCCTCTTATGTGTCCCTTCATGGTCATATCCTTCTTCCTACACATTGTGACACTAACAGCTCTCTTAAAGTGTTCCAGCCCTTTCCCCACTCTTGAAACTCTTCAAATACAGGTCATCAGGTTTCTGGCTCTACGACCCTCTAACTAACTGCCTTATTTTTCTAGCATGACTTGAGTACAGTATTTTTACTCCCCGCCCAACCTTTTTTGCTAGTCAGGAGGAGAGGTTAAGTTTCTATTTTCCCTTAATTGCCAGGTTCCTGGTAGGAACTGTTTAACCTTCCTGTGCACACCTTCCTAAGCAAAACATCCCCTTGAACTTTTAACCTTCCTGTGAACAGCTGACCCTCCTGTGCACAACAGCCTTTAAAGCAAAGAAAAAGAGCAACCATTTTACAACCCATATTTTACAACCTAACGCCAAACACAAAAGAGCTAAAGTCCTATTCCTGCAAAAATTTGATCTCTAGTGTGCGCATGTTATTTTCTACATTTTGTATTTGCTTTGTTGTTTTACTTATTAATTAAACAATTTCTATATTTATTCTATTATCTGCTTCTTTGAGGATCAAACAGTATTTTATAAATGGAAATGAAATATGGCAGTACAGTAAAATACTAAATACTCAAAAAAACTAACTAAATACGTGTTTCCAATTCAGTCAAGGTTATAAAAGAATATTAAGTTTTAAACACGTTCCCCATTGTAAGGAGGAAAGAGAGCTGTGTGTATGTTTTAGGAATCCCACACAGATATTGCTATGTGGGGAAGCAGTCTGAGTTACTAAATGTATAACTAAGGCTGCAATCCTAGCCCACACTTGGCAGTAAACCCCAGTGGAATTCAATTGACCTGTTAGGATTGCATTGCTTATGTTGTAAAGAAAAGTACAGGATTGTAACAATGTCCCTCAAAGAAAAGTTGCAATGTACTGAAATCCTGTGGTCTGAAGCAATTTTGTGGTATTGGTTTTGTTAGGGCATTTTTTGTTTCCCGGAATGCAGGGCTGTAAAATTAATTGGAAGCAAGAGGTGGTGTAATTACAGACACAGCATTGTTTGCCAGCATCCATAATAATAAAACAGTGCACGAACCTAATGGCTTGCCTCTTCCTCATCCTCACGTCTTAATATTTGATTGAAAAGGGGGGAAATGGTATTAGAATCCTGCTTCCTACAGGGAAGCACAAATGTCTTTGGGATTATTCAGCTCTCTTTAGTAGTTACTTAAGAACCACAGCAGATGCATTTGCATTGGGCGCCATCTTAGCGCTAGTCAATGGGTGGTTCTAAAGCAGAGATGGGATATCTTAAGGTTACCAGATATCCAGAATTTCCCAGACATATCCCGAATTCAGGGGTCAAAAGCAGTGTCAGGTGGGAAGGGGGAGCTCAACTACTTTTCTGTCTGGATTTTCACTTTTTAAAATATGTCAAACCTAGGCTATCAATGACCTTCCAGATATTGTTGGACCACAACTCCCATCATCCATTACCATTGACTCAGGATGATGGGAACAGGAGTGCAACAAAAACTGAAGGTCCACAGGTTTGCCATCCTGCTTTATTTTATTTTTTTTTATAAATATTTATTAAGGTGTTTTTTTAAAAAAGAATACAATAATAATAAACATTATTGCTTTGTTTTAACAAAGTTTCATAATATTCTTGAGCTTCCTCACGTCTCCCGCTCCCATTTACATCTTTAATAATTTTTGTCAAGCAAATTATCATCTTGTTTCCAAATCTATAACCACATGCTTAAATATCAATTCTTAATCTATTTTAATGATGGCCAATTATTTATAACCAAGCATCTTTCTTAGCATTCCACTAAATCGCAATATTTCTGCAAGTAGGTCTTGAATTTCTTCCAATCTTCTTCAATCCTTTCTTCTCCCAGGTCTCGGATTCTGCCGGTCATCTCCGCTAGTTGCATATAGTCCATCAGTTGCATCTGCCATTCTTCCAGTGTGGGTAGATCTTGAGTTTTCCAGTTCTTAGCAAGTAGTATCCTTGCTGCTGTTGTTGCGTACATGAAAAATGTTCTATCTTTCTTTAACACCTTCTGGTCGACAATGCCCAGAAGAAAAGCCTCTGGTTTCTTGGTAAAGGTATACTTAAACACCTTTTTCAACTCGTTATATATCATTTCCCAGAAGGCCTTCACTTTAGGGCAAGTCCACCAGAGGTGAAAGAATGTTCCTTCATTTTCTTTACATTTCCAACATTTGTTATCAGACGAATGGTATATTTTGGCAAGTTTAACTGGGGTCATGTACCATCTGTATATCATTTCATTACATTTTCTTTCAAAGCATTACATGCAGTGAAATTCAACCCAGTGGTCCACAACCTTTCCCAGTCCTCAAACATAATGTTATGCCCAATGTCCTGTGCCCATTTTATCATAGCCGACTTAACCATTTCGTCTTGCGTATTCCATTTCAGCAGCAAATTATACATTCTTGAAAGTACCTTAGTCTTAGGTTCTAACAACTCTGTCTCCAACTTCGATTTCTCCACCTGGAATCCTAGCTTTTTATCACTTTTTAAAATTTCCTTAATCTGAGCGTAATGTAACCAGTCTCGCACTTTATCCTTCATTTTCTCCATACTCTGCAATTTCCAGTTGTCCCCATCTTTTTCTAACAGTTCCCAATATTTCGGCCAGTAGGCTTCCATATTGGGTCTTTTCCAAGCCTTAGCTTCCAAGGGTGAAAGCCACCTCGGAGTTTTATTTTCTAATAAGTCTTTGTATTTTGTCCAGACATTAAACACTGCTTTTCTGACAATATGGTTCTTAAAGGCCTTGTTTATCTTAACTTTGTCATACCACAAATATGCGTGCCACCCAAAAGCATTGTTAAAACCTTCCAAATCTAACACGTCAGTGTCTTCAAGAAGTAGCCAATCTTTCAGCCAACAGAAAGCTGCGGCTTCATAATACAGCCTTAAGTCTGGCAGGGCAAAGCCCCCTCTTTCCTTTGCGTCTGTTAATATCTTAAACTTAATTCGGGGCTTTTTGCCCTGCCAGACAAATTTAGAAATATCTCTCTGCCACCTCCGAAAACACTCCGTTTTTTCCACAATTTGCAATGTTTGAAACAGAAACAACATCTTTGGCAACACATTCATCTTAATGGCAGCAATTCGGCCTAACAAAGAAAGTTTCAATTTTGCCCAACTTTCCAAGTCTCTCTTAATTTCAGACCAGCATTTTTCATAATTATCCTTAAATAGACTCAGATTCTTGGCTGTTATATTAACCCCTAGGTACTTTACCTTTTTCACCAATGATAATTCTGTTTCTCTCTGAAACCGTTCTGACTCTGCATCTGTCATATTTTTCCCTAACACCTTCGTTTTTTGTTTATTTAGCTTAAATCCTGCGACCTGTCCAAAATCATGTATCAGTTGTAAAACTCTTTTCGTACTAGATTCTGGCTCCTGCAATGTCAAAACTAGGTCATCTGCAAAAGCTTTAAGTTTATATTGTTTCGCTCCGACCTCAATCCCCTGCACCAGCCGGTCACCTCTAATCAAGTTCAAGAGCACCTCCAGGACTGAAATAAATAACAGAGGGGAAATCGGGCAGCCTTGTCGTGTTCCTTTTTCAATTTTAAATTCTTCCGTTACCACATTGTTGACTATCAATTTGGCTTTTTGCTCTGAATATATTGCGTCAATCCCATTTTGAAAACCCCGCCCCGCTCCCATTTCTTTTAAATTTCCTTTCTTTTAAATTTCCCTTCATAAATTTCCAAGAAATGTTGTCAAAGGCCTTCTCCGCGTCTATGAAAATCAAAACTGCTTTAGTGTTTATATTTGTTTGCAAAAGTTCCAAAATGTCTATAATGTTCCTTGTATTTGCAAACATATGTCTTCCTGGGAGAAAGCCTGCCTGGTCCTTATGAATCACTTCATTCAAAGCTCTTTTAAGTCTGCTTGCTAAAACATCAGCAAATATTTTGTAATCCACATTTAAAAGGGAGATGGGGCGGTAGTTCTTCAGTTGTGTCTTTTCAGTTTCTGATTTTGGTATCAACGTGATAAAAGCTTCCTTCCACGATTCCGGCGCCTTCTTTCCCTCCAAAATTTCATTGCTGACCTCCATCAAAGGTTGAATCAAATAGTCACTCATTGTCTTGTAATACTTGGAGGTCAGGCCATCTGGTCCTGGAGATTTGCCCAGCTTCATGTTCTGAATGGCATGTTCAATTTCTTGTCGTGTTATTTGACTATTCAGGAGTAGTCTATTTTCTTGTGTAAATTTTTTAAGACTATATTTTTTCAAAAATTGTTCAATCTCAACTTCATTTTGCGGCCCTTGAGTGTATAGTTTCTTGAAATATTTCTGGAAGGATTTTCTAATTTCCACAGGGTTCTGAATATTTCTTCCTTCAATTTCTAAATTTGTTACTATATTCAACTTTTGTCTCTTCTTCAACTGCCAAGCCAGCAGTTTCCCACATTTATTTGCCGATTCAAATGTTTTTTGTTTCATTAGCTTAATCTTCCATTCTATTTCCTGGTTTATCAATTTGGAATATTGTGCCTGATAAAGTTTAATTTCTCTCAGAATCGGCTGCGACTTCGGATTTGCTCTTAACTTCTTCTCTAATTCTCTTATTTTCTCCAAAATTTTGTCTTTCTTTTCATTTTGTTTCCTTTTCTTAATGGCATTCTGTTGTATTAAGAACCCTCTCATCACAGCATTACTTGCGTCCCAAATTGTTCTTTTTTCCACCGTTGTATTCAAATTTATTTCGAAATAGTCCTTCAAGGCTTTTTGGGCCTTTTTGATAATCTCCTGATCTCTAAGTAAGTTGTCATTCATCTTCCATCGAAAGGAACCGGTTGGGAGCAGTGTCAAATCCATTTTCAAAGCGTTGTGGTCGGAGCAGGTCTTTGGGCAGATTTCCACTTTCCTAACCTTAGGTGCCAGACCTCTAGTAATCCATATTTGGTCGATTCTTGTCCAAGTCAGGTGGGCTTCAGAGAAGAATGTTCCTTCCTTTCCCAAGGGGTTTCTTGCCATCCTGCTTTAATACCAGCTAGGGCGCTTTGCTAGTGGACTCAGACACTAAAGAATTTGAAAACTAAATCAGATGCAGGAAATCCATGACTGGATCTACCAACATTTCCCCTTTCCCTCAAATTTGGGCTACAAGAAGCCTAAATTTGGTCCTGAGCCAGGTATGTTTTACTCTGTGGAACAAATAGCAGTATTAAGTGTACAATCTAGATCAGGAGAATAGCACAAGCTGATTTCTCCATGAGTTTAACAAAGATTTGACACCTTGGGCATTGCTTATTCTCAGTCCATCTCCCCACAAACTCTGAACTGACTTCTCTAGTTTGCTGCAATCAGTCTCACACCCAAGTAGCAGAAATCCTCAGGTCTCTTCTCTTACCATTCATTAATCAGGACCAGCCAAAGAGGCAAAGGAGCAAATTCACCAAACCCACAGTCAAGGTGCTTAGTAGACAGGGATGATCAAGTTATTTTGTCACCTGAGGCAGGTAAACCCACAAGCTCACCTTTCTCTCCTTGGTACTATACTAGTAAAACAATACTAAAAGGTCCAATCATAATAAATCAGATGGCTCAGGATTTTCTTCCCTTCCAGGACACCCAAAATCAGCTACCTGATTGGGGGAAGGCCATTAAAAGTTTTTTTAAAAAAATAAATCTGAATGTTTGCTGTGATTCTTCCTCCTTCACTGTCTCAAGGCACCAGCTATAAAATAATAGGTACATGCAAATACTTATAAATATGGGGAACCGGAATATCATACAGTGGTACCTCGGGGTTAAGTACTTAATTCGTTCCGGAGGTCCGTTCTTAAACTGAAGCACCACTTTAGCTAATGGGTCCTCCAGCTGCCGCCGTGCTGGATTTCTGTTCTCATCCTGAAGCAAAGTTCTTAACTTGAGGTACTATTTCTGGGTTAGCAGAGTCTGTAACCTGAAGCGTATGTAACCTGAAGTGTCTGTAACCCGAGGTACCACTGTATTTGCAAAGGGATAAACGGTTTCAACCACCACACCAGAGAAATGCTCATCGTCAGTTCCCTGTTTCTTTCCTGCCACAAAACCAAGCATCCCTATAAATTTTTCCTTCCCTCATTTCAAACCACCCCTCAAGGCTCTACAGCTTTGATTGTGAGTCGGCAGTCAGAGATTGTCTTTTGAAGCACCTAGTAATTTTAGGTGCTTGATGATGATGACAGTGGTGACAGTTCTTCAGAATTCTGCATAACTTTTGTCCACTGGCTGTGGCCAGAAAAGCATGAATGGTGATAAAGCTAGCAGAATCAGATGGCGCAGAACAGCTGCACCACTTCCCTGACCTCCCTCTGGCTGAGTTGCTGCCACATACCAGGAGGAAGAGCTCGCAGGGTGAGAGGCAGTGGCAGAACTGATGCAGTGCACATGCACTGGCAGAGACAATCCAGTACTCCTGCCAGCATGTTTGCACCATGCTGACCTCGCTGTCGCTGCCTCGTCCCTCACTCTCCCAGTATGCAGCAGTGACTCGATAGGAGGGAGGTTAGGTGAGCAGCCCCACAGTGCCATTTACTACTGAAAGCAAGACCAGAGCAACTCCTATTGCAATCCTTAACCCACCTCCTGGGCTGAGAGTTCTCTTAACAAAAGATGGCAGCAATATCATTCAGCAGCAGTTGACTTGTCTTTTTATCTGATTCAAATGCCAAAGGAGAAAGAAGGAAAAAGCCACACACGGATGTGTGAAGGAGGGTAAAATGTCAACTAGCATTAATTATAACATTAATCGCTCTTAGGGAGCTCAGTGTTGTGAAATTGACAGTTTCCTCACTTCTCCTCATTGACTCAGTTATTTAGAATAATACCAGGCAGGTGCATATTAGGCAAACCTTCACAAGGCCATTTATGTCAAGTATTCACAATAGTCCAGCAGATTCCGTCCACTCCCACCCCCACCCCACACTGCAGTAGATAAAATCCATTCATTTCTAGCTATCCAATCCTTATCTATACATGTTGTGATGGCCTGGGAATCTGATTCAGAGGCCGAACCTGAGGAATCCCAGCCTGCACAGGAGTCCCCACTTCCAGGGCCAGCTGAGCCGGGGCTGGGGCTTGAATCTGAAGGGCCCGCACCTGTGCCGGATCCTCAGGAGCAGACACCAGATGAATCCACTCTGGCTCCAGAGGTGATTGAGGACCCATTGCCTGCAGGTGCTCCTCTCCCAGCCCTGTCAGGGGAAGGTGAGGTTGCTTCTGGGTCCAGTAACCCTCCAGCCTCTCCTGAGCTGCAGAGGCTCAGGGCAGAGAGGCGGAGGGAACTAAGTTCTCTCAGGAGGAGTGCTCGCCTTAAGGCCAGGAGGGGCGAGTCACCTGTAGGCTGGGACCGCCCTAGGCCTCAGAGGAGATAAAGGCCAGTCAGCCCAGTCCCAGGTTGCAGGAGCAACATCGCTGGTAACCTGTTCCTGCCGGCACCCTGACCTGCTCTCCTGAGTTCCTGACCACTCCCGACTCCTCGCTTTGGACCTCGCTTCGCCCCTGACGGACAGCCTCCTTATCCTCGACCTAGGATTGGACTTAGACCATGCCCCCCCCCCGGGACCAGCACACATGTTCAGTAGACAGGCCTGATTGAAACATTTTAAAAGATGTGGCTTGCAGGGTCCCTTACAACTTGTGCCACAAGTTACAAATGGCAAGATGTCATTCATTCGGAGCCAAGGAAGTCTGGCAAGGCTGCAGGTGAACACAAGCAACATAAACAGGGCAGAGATTGTTGGTTTCTGTTTCCGTCACTGAGCAGCTGCTGGTAGTCATAGGACTATGTTTTCATTCCACAGTCCAGATACTGTTGGATTCCCACGGGAAAGGGAGACGGGATGTGACGTTTACTGGTTTCCTGTTTCCTTTGTACTGTCGTTTTCTTTGTGGGAGTTGCTCTCTGCTTCTCACAGAGACAAGATGTACATTTGTATGCTCTCAGCATAGCTTAGCAATAAAGCGTAGCAATGTAGCCATACCTGCCTCATCCTTTCATTGTGGACTCTGGGTGTTTTATACTCTGCTGGGCTCAAGCGAAGATGAGCCATATCAGCTCGGAGGACCGGAGCTGAATTTAACTTACAGAGATAACAACTGTGGTCCAGACTGGATACAACAGGGCAGGAAACCAGGAAGGACATTGGCGAAGAAAGAAACAACAGGCAGGAAGTATGGAGAGATTCAGGCTGGAAAACAGAAGCCAATGAGATATTTTAGCAACAAGTTGTCAATGTTGACTAATGTCACAGGTCTTGGCGTTATATAAGATACCAAGGCACAGGATTAGTTCTCCTGGATCACCTGACTCAGGGTCATGAGGATTCTGGTCTCTAGAATCTGTACCTTGGATTGAAATGCCTGCAATGCAGCTTCCATCTCCAACTACCGACCCTGACAGTACAGGAACTAGTACGGAATAAGTGATTCACCAAAAATACTCCATAGCTATTATGTATTCAGTGGTCTGTGTTTGCCTGAGCTTGAGTCTGGGCTAAGGATTCTGAGCCCCTGTGTTCTGATTCGATACATGATATCCAATCACAGAGCATTTCCGGATTTGGGCCTCTGCCATTGGCCCTTAAACTCTGAGTCATGATTCGCAGCTTGGAAGTTTAGACAGCCAATCACATTGGGAGTGGGAGTGGGCCCCAGGCCTTCAGAAATGTATATAAGCAGTTGCTTTGCCCCTGTTATCCAGTTCTGTTAGTTCAATAAAGGTTCTTGCTGTTATCACTGTGTCTTGCCTCATGGAAACCCATCTACACTTCAATAGCCACTGGGTATAGACTGAAGGCTTGCAAGGCTACCAATTTGCCAAAACTAAGCAGGCCTGGGCAGTCTCAAAGCCACAAGAGTAAGCTCAAGGAAAAATAATATAGTGCAGCTTGGACTTTAACAACTTTTTAACATATGTGATTGTGTGTGTGTGTGTGTGTGTGTGTGTGTGTGTGTGTGAGAGAGAGATCGAGAGAGAGAGAGAGAGAGAGAGAGAGAGAGAGAGAGAGATCTCTCCACATGCACTGCTGAAGGCTCCAAAATATCCTGTAAACTCTGAAAGGCAATAAATGTTTCTGGCCAGGGTTTAGTGTGTTTAATTGCTGATTGCTTTCTCAATAAAAGGGCATTAGCTCAGATCCTGAGGCTGTACCTGTCCTCTGTCATGCACAGATGTCCTGTCTGAATTTCAGTAGAAATGTACTGCATTAGCTTCAGCAGAGTGAAACAGCAAGTCCAGTCCTACCATTTGACAGAATGAGGCAGCCATCTCAGAGGGCAAACCCTGTGGGAGGAGAGCAGCAGTAAGATGCTGGAAGATAGAGGCTGGAGCTGAGTGTGCTACACAGCCTGCCTTTAAACTAGCCCAAGCTAGCTTAGTGAAAGTAGCAGCCCTGTTGCAAGTGTCAAACTACATGGAATGGGAGGGGGCATCATCTTATGCTAAAATATAAATTTATTTTTATAAAGATCATACTCTGTTTTGAAGCAGCCCTGATTTATTTTGATTTCCTAGATGCTGCTTGTAGGGTTCAGAATGTATGATGATGTCCATAATTTATATATATTCATTCCGCCCTTCCATGTTGCTCAGAAAGTGTGAATTCATTTCCTCTGCAATCAGTGGTGGCAACCCAGGGATTTCTAGTTTGTGGCCACACGCAGAGTCTTATTACTAGCCAAAGATCTAATTACCCTAATCAAGCAGAGGTACATGGAGTGTGAAATTAACTTGACTTTGCTTTTACATTGTACAGTGAGCCAGATTTATAGAATCACTGTAGAAAACTGAGTTGTGAAACATATACGAGGGGAATCATATTTTAATTGTTGTTGCTGTTGTTAATAATAATATGTTACTTACAGTACATGCAGCAAACAGAGCATTGTGCAATTCTCTGTGTGCTAAAAGGGAAGCCATTTTCTGCTGAGCCCGATATGCTCTTGGAGGCTGCTTCCAGATTGCCATTGTTTTGCAGGTATGAGTCAGTCGTACACCCGCAAATTCAGATTGCACAATAAAATGGATTTAGTGCTCATGTGTTCTTGTGCAAGAAACCTGCTTCCAAGCCCCACCACCTCACACACAACTTTTGTGGAAACAGAAGTTACAGGAAAACACACTGGGATGTGTAGGTTAAGAGCAACATAGGGCAAAGTCATATCACCTTCCATGCAGACAATTCAGAATAAACAGCAGCATCTTACAACCTCTGTGCGTGTTGTGCAACGAATCAGGATGAACGCTCAGTAAATAGGTTGACTGGAAGAGCTCAAACAGAATAACAACAATCTCCTAATAAGCCAAAGTTCAAATTCTGCTTCCGGTCATGTGTTTCACTTTTACAAAGGAGAGCAGTTCTTGCATTTTGTCTCTGTCACAAGAGACTAGGGCCCTGCGGGACTTGACATCTTTCCGCAGTGGGTGCAAGACAGAGCTGTTCCACCAGGCCTTTGGCCAAGGCACAGCCTGACCCCCTCCTTCGATAATCCTCACAGAACTCTAGCCCAATGGTTGCCATTAATTTGATTTTGAATTGATTTTAGAATGAGTTGATTTTAGAATGCATTTCAATTAATTGATTGTGATTTTATGTAAATTGTGTTACTTTTATTGTTGTTAGCCACCCTGAGCCCGGCTTCGGCCAGGGAGGGTGGGATATAAATAAAATTATTGTTGTTGTTGTTGTTGTCATTTTATTCCCTGCATACTTAAGACCACTGATTTTGCTGATTTGGGCCATAATGAGTGTCACAGACTCGTTGGACGCAGAGGAATGGTGGGAAGAACCAACCCCCAGGGGAAGAAGGCTCTTCAGAGCCAGGGAATTGCTGGTGAGATGATAATGAGTGGTCAGAGGGAGAAGAGGGGAAAGACTTCAAGAAGGTCTTGGAAGCTGAAGAGTTAATAGGGCTTTGTGACCCAGAAGCTGAAGCAGGAGAGGAGGGAGGCCAAGAGGCAGGGATGAGTCCGGCTGCTGAAGAGACAAGGTTGTCTTCCCCTCCTGCTGCGACAAGCAGAGGCCCACTGGTCTCTCAGAACCAGGAGAGGCATGAAGAGAGCAGAGGAGAAGTTAGCTTCATGCAGGCACAGTCTCAGACTGCTTGGGGAAATAGCTGAAGAGGAGAGGACTTAGGCAGCTGTGCAGAGTCTCAGCAACTGCTTCATGGGGGCAAGACCTACCGAAGAAGAGTTACTGAGCTCATTGGACTTCATACTCCTGTGCAGATCCTGCTTTTGCTAATAAAGAGTTAACTCTAACTTGCTTGGTGTGATTTACTGCTGGCTCGCTCCTGTCAATTAGTTTCTGTGCATCATAATTACCTTATGCCCTCCAGATGTTTCTGGACCACAGGTCCTATCATTATTAGCCATGCTGGCTGGGGTTGCTGGGACTGGTAGTCCAGAACCAGCTGGAGGGCACCATGTTGGCAATCTCTTGTTCATCTCATACACACAGCTAAAAGGGTTTCATAGTCTGTGTGGGATATTTTAAAAACAAGCAATTACTCCAAGGTTTGCCTAGCCTGGAACCACCATGGGGTATTTCCTGCTGCATGTGTGTTGTAACAACAAATTGATATTTAGGTTTGTACTGCCAAAATCCAGAGCTAATTTCATCACCTGCTGATCTCCTTCCTTCTGGGTGTTTACTAAATAAAAGTTGCGTGAAATAACCAGTCCTGTAAAGGTTCCAGTTTACAAGTTAGTTCTAGAGTCAAATTCAGCCAGTGGAAATAGATTAATTAACAGTTATTTGGAGGCGTCAGATTTTACATTAATCAACACTGTGCAGAGGTGTTGCTTTGTGGTAAACAAATGATCAATGATAAATTATTTTGGAGTGATATTTAAACAACACAAGAAGGGACAAACAATAGATGTTTATTTGTCTTTCAGGCCTAAGTAATCAATGAATATTAATGTTTTTTTAATGAAATAACTTTGAAGTGGCATTTATTATCTCTCTTTTGCTCAGAGAAAGCTGACATAGTTTTTAAGGAAAATGCAGGTTTCAGGCACAAGGGGTGAAGATATTGCATGGTAAATGGCAAAGTTAAAGCTGTATTGCAACCCTTACAATTCCCATGGTATTCTTGTTGGGATATATATACATGTGAAAACATGAGGGATAAGTCAACACTTTATTGATTGGTAAAAGCTGGACACAAAACAAATATCAACACTTGACTTAAACACAAACAATGGACAACTGGAAATGAAACACCGTAAAAGACTTTTTGAGTAAATATGGGCATTCCTTGATTACACTTATCTTCCTCTGCTTCCTTCTCCATGTTGATTTTTTACCACTTGAAGCAGGCACAATTATTCTGTAAACTATTAATCACAGGGATGGAATTATATAAATATAATTATGATTTTTAGAAAGCAGAATGACACGATTCCTGATTTACTAGTAGCGTTCAGTATCACGTTCTTTCTGTTCTGTGAAGACGTCACTTTTCTTTACTTTGAGAAGGAATTTTACACAAAATTTACAGATTGCAATGGGAAAAAATCAATCTCCACAGAATGTTTAATTCTGAGGTGCTCCGCTTCTCAGCTCCCCTCACTTGTGACAATTGTTGCTATTCAATGGATATTCACAGGGGGGAGTTAATTTCAGGGAACATAAATGAGAGGTTTTCGCATTTCTAAGCATTAAGGTTACCACCTCAAAATGTAGTGTTTTTCTTTTAGAAAATTGGTGTTTTTAATGGGTTCTCAGAACTATTCACTTTGTGTGTGTGTGTTGGTGTTGAGGGGGCTTGATATCAATGAACAGGAATACGAATAAAAATTTTTACAGACAAGCAAGGCCAGTTGATTTCACGACTGGCAGGTGAATGTGTGAGTTAATTTTTTGGGTAGCATGATATCAGGTGCTATGGTCTTGTATGAATGAGTCATCACCAATCTAAGGTTGAATACAGTGGTACCTCGGGTTACATACGCTTCAGGTTACATACGCTTCAGGTTACAGACTCTGCTAATCCAGAAACAGTACCTCGGGTTAAGAACTTTGCTTCAGGATGAGAACAGAAATTGTGCTCTGGCGGAACAGCAGCAGCAGGAAGCCCCATTAGCTAAAGTGGTGCTTCAGGTTAAGAACAGTTTCAGGTTAAGAACGGACCTCCGGAACGAATTAAGTACTTAACCCGAGGTACCACTGTACTCAAGAATGTTGCCCAAGTGGGGAAAGCTGGCACCTCGCTAGTAGTTGCTTAGATTTTCCAAATCTAGAGAGTTTCTTGAGGAATGGTTTTACTGCCCCCTCTCCTCTCAGGCATATCTTCCCTCCCTCAATAAAAACAAACAACAACCCCCCAATTAAAACAACAATGTTGTGTGTAGGCAAGCAGAAATGTGACAGCCAGCCTAACAATATCTAGGTAGATGACAGCCTTTAGGAAATGGTTAGAGAGGAATATATGACACAAGTTAGCACATGTATGAAAATATCAACATTCTTGAATTACTGGCCTGTATAGCCACGGTACGTTTCCTTTTCTGACTGATGCATACTGTTTAATGTGGTAGAAAATGTTATACAAAATCATGTCACTTTCTCTCGCTTGATTATTTTACAGAAGCTTTCTTTTGGCCTTCTTTTGGCATGCATTTGGAAAATGTGATTTTTTTTTTATCAGTTAACATTTTCAGCAAGAGAAATTGAGACCATAGCTCATTGGTAATGAGTTCTATTATACACAAATTCAGGGAAAGTGCAGGGCAAAATTAATGTTTGTAAAATATTTTATGTAAAATGTTTTGACCAATATTCATCGCTCAGAAGGGTATTCGGCCAGTTTTGAGGCTCAGATTGTGCCTGACAGTTACTTCACAATGACGAACTCAGTGTGACTTACTACCAAATAGACTTGGATAGATTTGCACTGTTAAGTAATCCTATATTGGGAATTGATGTCTGTTCCTTATGCACAGATGTTTTGGGAAAGGACCCCCTATCTTGAAAGATGTAAACACCTAGAACGTACTTTTTACAGTTAAGCATTTAGCTCTATCCTCAGTACAGTGTATTTTGTTTTATTGCTATGGCCAGTGGCTGATAATTAAAAAAAAAAGATTCTGTGTATGTATGAAAGATATTCCTGAGTCAGGAATAGAAAGTAGAGCTTTAAGAACTTAATAACCCATACTTGAAAGCAAATTTGTGTTTCAGCCACTAATCTGGAGTAACTCAAACGATGCTAATGTTGGGGGCGGGAATTGAAATTAACAAATAAAAACCGAGAGTTAAGGAGTAGGGATGTTAATTTATGAAAATCTCAATGCTGGATTTACTACGCACATGGATTCCCCATCACCACCACCAAATTCCTGTTTTACTCTTTGAACTCATGGGAAGAAAGGTTTTTTTTCCAGAGCCACTAAAAATAAGAGCAAATACTGCATAGACTATAAGCAAAACAGTATATGCATATACAGGTTTCCTAAAGCAGTCAGATACATAGAAACAAAGCATAAATTAATAGAGTTTGCAGAGTTAGTGAGTTTGACGGCCAAAATAAAGAATACTGATTTTTTTAAAAAGAAGCAAGTGGGAATGCCTTTGAAGAATATTTAAAGAAAGATGACATTAAGGTAAACTGGCAAGTAAGATGAGCCTATCATCAGCAGTAGACAAGGTAAGTGATGGGAAAGGATGAAAAAGGATGGTAAAATAAAGGAGATGTAGCAAAATAAAGAATGTGAAATAGGATGTCAGTGAAGGATAGGTTGGGAATAAGACTATGGATAAGACTATGGTAAAATGGTGAATGTATGTAAAACATAATCTGAAAAATGCATACATAAAATTCAGCAGAAAAGGATAAAAAAGAAACAATGCATATAACTGGTTAAAAATAGTGACTCATTAAAATATAATACTATGCTGCTGAAACATGCTTCCACATAGGGGATGAAGCTCTTATGCATATCAGTCATATAATTTTGTTGTTGTTTTCAAAATTGCATATGAAATTGCATATAATTAGGCTTTGCTTATAAAGCAATAATAATAATAATCCAGTGTAAGTGGATATTTATAGAATAGTCAGTGCAATGTGGGCAAATCTTGATTAGGTTAGAATTGCTGGATTCTGTTTAGAATCAATTGCTCCTCCATCTTCATGAAAGCGGATTCTTTCCCCATCCCTACTACGGAGTTTCCACCTCAATTGCTTATACTAAGCTCTCAGACTGTGGTTGTGGTCCACGAGCTTCATTCAGGTAGTCTCTAAAAATACAATTAAAAAGCATACAGCCTCTGGCACAGCCCTTTGAAATTGCTACAACAGACAAAGAAACTATCAAGTGGTCCTCCAAGATCTTCAACTATTTCCAAGTGGGTCCACGGGACAAAATGTTTGGGAAACACTATTCTGGGATATTTATCCTGTTGCCATCCTGTGTATGTTTTGTATGAACACAGTTGCCACAGATTAATTGACTTTTAGTGGGCTGGGCACTTTATAAGTGCCATGAAGCAGGGGTCTCCAGCTGGCAACCATGGGCACATATGCGCCCACAGAGACCTTCCCTGGTGCCCACATAGGTATCCCCTCCCCTGCTGAAATTAGACTTGAAAGAAGCCTTCTGTTGTAGCCAACATAATAGGTTGTTGTGTGGCTGGTTTTGGTGCATGAGCGTGTGGCACTCACAATACTTTCGCTGGTTCGCAGATGTGCCCAAGGGCCGAAAAGGTTGCATAACTATGGCAGGCACATCCCCCCACCACACACACACCTTGTACGTCGGCTCCCAAACAATCAAACCTGGAAGTGAGTGTTTCGGTTTTCGAACGTCCTTTTGGAAGCCGAATGTCTGACGGGGCTTCCGTGGCTTCCGATTGGAAGCAAGAGCTTCCTGTGGCCAATCAGAAGCTGCGCTTTGGAAGTCAAACATTTTGGAAGCCGGACAGACTTTTGGAACGGATTCTGTTTGGCTTCCGAGGTACAACTGTATAATATTTGTCTCTGTATCACCACAAATTGGACTGTAATATAGCCCAGGGGAGAACAAAGGCATCGTGACACCTGGGGCGGCAAACCGCTATGTACGGGACATGTGCGGCATTTCTACCTACAGCGCATGTGCCGTACATAGCGGTTTGCCAGCAGCGCCGCTACAGCACCGTACAGACAGTGCCGGGATCCTCTGCTTGTGGCTGCAGCCGTGAACAGAGGATCCTACACATTCGGTGGCACAATGGCTGCTCGCATCATCGCAAGCCCCCACGGGGACCCTTCTTGTCACCCCCCCCCCAGACATGGCACCCGGGACGCCACTGATGTAGCCTCAAGGTAATGTCAGTTTTCTCAAGGTTAACCATTTCATATGGAATCTGGAGATTAGCACATTTTTCTCCTTGGCATCAGATTATGACTCCCCACCCCTACCCGCAAAAAATTATGTCTAAACAATTGCTGCTCAATTTCCTTTTGTTCAGATATTGTTTGTCTTGGTGTGCTCTTCATACTTTCAACTAACTAGGACGTATGGATCTTGCACTATCTTCCTGCTAGCAAGCATATTTCATCACGACAAGTTTAAAGGGCAGAGGAAATGCTTCCTTCAGAGATAAAACTTTCCCACATATCAGGATATTAAAAAGGGAAATTGATTTACACCCTTTCCCTAAGAAGAGGATATTAATCCTTTGTAAGCAAATGCACTTCCAGATACAATTACAGGTCCAGCATTCCCGTGAAGCACCAACAGTTTTATCTGCACCTACTTTGTCCAGAAATTGAAGTGATTATTGCTGCACACAGTAATTATCTTAACATGTGGTGTGATGCTGATTAAATGGAGTCTGCAAGTGACAAGTATATCAGTGGACAAACTTAAAGCCCTCTGATTTCAATGAGTCTAAGCATGACCAAGTCTGGATCCAATCCATTATGTTCCAAGTTTCCCAATCATATTTACTCCAGTTAATTGGAGTGCCTTGTGTGTCTCTGCCATCAGCTTGCATCCATCTGTTAATTTTACCTTGTAAAACAGATTTCGCAACTCCACAGAATAGTAATATGAGTAAGACAAACCGTATTCATGAGAATATTCACAAAACCTTCAGATTCATTTTGCAAAATAAAATCTGACTGAATGTGGAGCGCGACTTAAGGAGGGGAACACCTGAGGTGAGGACCCAAATTTACTTAAATGTAGGGTTGCGACAGTCAGTGGTGGAGCAAGCCAATCGGGCACCTGGGGCAGCACGCGTGCCCTGCACCCAGGGGCGGGGCCAGCCACCTGTGGGGCGGGGCCAGCTGGGGCAGGATGCTCCACGGGGCCAACGAGGAGTCTGCCTGCCTCCTCCCGCCCTACAGCTAAGGGGGAGGCAGCGGGTGGACTGTTGGGGGCAGCGCGGAGCCTGCGGGCACCCAAGCCACCACATTACTCCCAGGACAGACATGTGGCCCGGGCACACTGCAGGCCACCCAGCATTTTGTCACCCCCCCAGTGGTGACACCTGGGGCAGCCTGCCCCCACCACACCCCCCTTCCTCCGTCCCTGGCGACAGTGACCATATAATAGTAATAGTAGTAATTGTTGTCATCACTATTTTGTGGGAGGCATTAAAGGACTTAAAAAGTAAAGGTAAAAAGGGACCCCTGACCATTAGGTCCAGTCGTGGCCGATTCTGAGGTTGCAGCGCTTATCTTGCTTTATTAGCCGAGGGAGCCGGCGTACAGTTTCCGGGTCATGTGGCCAGCATGAGCAGCACTCTGGCAAACCAGAGCAGCACACGGAAATGCTGTTTACCTTCCTGCCGGAGCAGTACCTAATTATCTACTTGCACTTTGACATGCTTTCGAACTTCTAGTTTGGCAGGAGCAGGGACCGAGCAACGGGAGCTCACCCTGTTAAAGGGGTGCATAAAAAGTGCATAAAAGTGCTCTTTTAAAAAGTGGGCTTCTTGCAGTTAGAAAGGTGGCAGAAAATCCGCTAGAAAGTGTGGGATGAATGAATCATTAATGGGAAGGCATGTAAGCACCCTGAAAGCAAATGAGGATAGATGCAGGATGAATGCTCCTTGTTAAATACCCACCCAGGAAACAAATCAAAACAAATGCTCTATAAAGGCAGGGAATAGTTTAACCACTGTGTGCAAGCAGAGCTGGATGAATGCTGGATAAACAGGTTGTCTGGAGGAGCCCAAAGTAGCAGCAACATGGTGTAGATATCAAAAAGAAAGGCAACAGAAATTAGATTTTTATAGCTACAAAAGACATGGTGTCTCTCTGAAACCTCAGTATTTGCATGTAAATTCTTGTCCCCTTTGTAATATCTATTTTCCAGCAACTCTTCTGATGTTTGCTGATCCCTCCTCTGATTAAAATCTTTGTTTTTCCCAACAACCTCCTCCCCACAGGCCTGCCTTAGATCTCTCTCTCTCTCTCTCTTTGCCGTAGTGACTTGGCAATTATTGATCCTTTTTTGTTATTAAGAGAACTTGCTTTCAGGTGGCATTTGTCTGAGATACATACGGAAAATCAGGCTGCTGCTTTCTTTTACACAACGTGCCAACATCTTCTATAACTTTTTGAGGAAACGTAAGCTCCTTTTCGAAAGCTTATTTCATAATGCACCAACCAGGGCGGGTGGGGTGTAATTTGGTGTTTTGAATCGTACTGATCCTACACAAATTTCCTCCCTTTGTCAGCAAAATGCAGTAAATATGTTAAGTGGATAAAGTACTTAAGAAGGGATTTGTGATCTTTGTTTCATTTATGTACGGTGGTTTCTTGCAACAATTGAACTCTTTCATTTTCTTTACGATCATATTTTTGATTCACATTTTGCTTTATTACATTTAGGAGTCTATTATTAACCCCCCCTTTTAGAACATGGTCTCTTCTTTCATCTGAATTTCACATTGCTGTGTTTCATGTTATTTATTCAAAAGTGCGTAAGTAAGGGACACGGGTGGCGCTGTGGGTTAAACCACAGAGCCTAGGGCCTGCTGATCAGAAGGTCGGCGGTTCGAATCCCCGTGACGGGGTGAGCTCCTGTTGCTCGGTCCGTGCTCCTGCCAACCTAGCAGTTTGAAAGCACGTCAAAGTGCAAGTAGATAAATAGGTACTGCTCCGGCATGAAGGTAAATGGCGTTTCTGTGCACTGCTCTGGTTTGCCAGAAGCGGCTTAGTCATGCTGTCCACACTGGCTCCCTCGGCCAATAAAGCGAGATGAGTGCCGCAACCCCAGAGTCGGCCACGACTGGACCTAATGGTCAGGGGTCCCTTTACCTTTACCTTTACATATGCGTAAACTCCACCCCACCCCCCAAAAAAAGTATTGCAAAACCTCCAATTGCCAGAGTTAATTAACAGTACAATATTGTCATCTTAAACAGTTCCTCTAAATTAACATGGCCGATAGCCCAGATTTAGAGGTCAGAAAATGAAGCAATGAGCCTCTCCATCTGTAGCCACAAACTTTATATTATTCCCATTGTGGGTTGGGATCATGCATGCAGCAATGAACAGACATCGACAAACTTCTGTGGCGAGATGGTGTCTGTGATTGACATAGTCAAGACAGACACCAGCACCAGCCTATCTGCACAAAGCTAGGTCCCAAGTCAACACTGGTAGTAGCTGCATACAAAAGGCCTTGTATCTACCTGGACTGCCTCTGTGAGATGGGTATTTGGGGCACTGTTTTACAGTTCTTCTGTTATCTACCTACTGTCTTGTGTCCATAGAGTAGCATTAGAAGACTGTGTTTTGGTTCCTTGCACTACGGTGTAACACAAGGTACAATGTTGTCCCCTGTGCTTTTTAACATCTATCTGCAGCCACAAGGCATACTACAATGCCTTATGCCAGGCTTAGGCAAACTCAGCCCTCCAGATGTTTTGGGACTACAGTTCCCATCATCCCTGACCACTGGTCCTGTTAGCTAGGGATCATGGGAGTTGTAGTCCCAAAACATCTGGAGGGCTGAGTTTGCCTATGCCTGCCTTATGCTCTCAGCAGAAAGGTAGGTTGCTTGGCAAATCTCTTTAGATGATAGGTTCCCAAAATGAAAGAAACGGGAAAGGTAATTCAAGAAGGTTATTTGTTTGAGTGTTAGATGATTGAAAACTGTTGTAACAAAGGCCATTTGGTTAGAGTTATATGAGTGTTTGATAATTTCTGCTCTTAATTTTAGGACTTGCAAATAATGTTTATAGATGCTATGATGATTGCAATTTTCTGAGGTCATAAGTTGTTCCTTAATAGTTCAGTAAAGTTAATTGGATAGATATTGCTATTAATAACCATGAATGCTGATTCACTAGACAGGCAAATGGTTTGCCTATCTAGTGAATTAGAACTCATGAGGACTTTATTATCATTAAAAACTACATACTAAAACTACACAATGCATTTATTATGTCACTATTATATGTACTTAAATATATTATATTGCCTATTGACAGCATTTGGGTGGGGGCAGGAAGAAGACCCTGTTATTAGACTGGGGACTCACCTACATTCGTAAAGATAAAGCGTTTTATTTACGTTATAACACTGTGACACCAGATGGCGCTGTGGAGTCCTGTATTTTGCCAAAGGGATTTCCCTGTATGAAGTTTACAACACATTTAACTGAATCACTTTTTTGATGTGTCCTAGGTGCAGAAAAGTTGCTTACTTGGCTGAAACTCACGTTCAGCACCTAATGGAAGCACAGCCATTTGTGCTTCCATTCCCCAAACAAATGGCTTTTGTGGAACGAATTCCCTTGGGAAATTGTGGACTCTCCTTCACTGAAGACTTTCAAGCAGAGGTTGGATTGCTCTCTGTCATGGATGCTTTAGCTGAGATTCCAGCTTCGCAAGGGGTTGGACTAGATGATCCTCGGGGTCCCTTCCAACTCTAGAATTCTATGTTTCTATAACGGCACCAGTCAGCTCTTTGGGGGTCTGGAACTCCAGAGACTGATCATGATAAATCTGATTCCTGTGATCAAGCCAGTTGCTATCAGCCATCCATCACCTTGACTGAAGCAACAAGTTCAGGAGTCCATCTATTTGCTGCTGGTTATTTGTCTGTTGGCAACAGGAACATCAGGTTGTGCAATCACTGTTTTACTGTACAGTTAACACCATGCATGGACCCTAACTTAGCATGCCTCACAGGCTGAAATTTCTGTACATTGGGTTGCAGCGAAAGGCACAGGACTGATTATCGTGGAAAGGTGACTATGCTAGTGGAAAAGAAATGGGAGGAGGCGGATGGGACTCTACACTCACTTAAAATCAGCGTCAGTGCCTATGTGCCTTCTCAGTGGCAGCTCCCAGATTTTGGAAACCACTCCCTGGAGAAGTTAGATGGGCTCTCTCCTTGTCCTTCTGCCACCAGGTGAGGACTTTCTTGTTCCAATAAGCTTTCGGGAACTGACTGCTTTTAATGAAAGCACTGGCATTGTGCTGCTTTTATGGAAATTATCTGGATGGTTTTAATAGTTGTTGTTTTTTTAAGTACATATGGTATATTGTTTTAACTCTATCAATGTTTCATTATTTTCTTCTTCTTTTATGTTTTTAACTGTTCTTATTTTTATCTGTAAGCCTCCTTGAGTCCCTGTCAGGGGAAAAGGGGGAAAGTCCCTGTCAGTGGGGTAGATATAAATAAATAAAAAATAAACACAATAAGAATAATAAATGATGCTAATAACTCAGCAGCAGGCTGCCTTCTGGAAAATGGAATTTGAATCTCTCAGGCAAGACTGTGCCTTTGCCTCGCAGTGTTCCCACCCTCAAGCAACACGTCTCACGTGATTTTCAAAAGTGTCAACGCGAAGAAAAATTGTCCCCACAGAAACATGAAAACCCATCCACACCTCAAGCGAAGTGATGATGGTGACAGGATATCACATTGAAGGTGGGCAGCATAGACTAGCGTTCACTCCCGTGCTTTGGAACACGTGCCGTTGGTTGGCAGGCTGCTTGAAAAAGAAACAAGAAAACAAATCATAGCAGGAAACAAAACAGGACAAACAGCCCACTCCATCTTTTGTTGAGCCAGTGCAATAGTGACACAACCGGTGGCATAAACTGGCAATTCACTCCTTTTATGCTATAGGGTAATGCTATGAAGGGACCCCTGACCATTAGGTCCAGTCATGGCCGACTCGGGGGTTGGAGCGCTCATCTCGCTTTATTGACCAAGGGAGCCGGTGTACAGCTTCCAGGTCATGTGGCCAGCATGACTAAGCCACTTCTGGCGAAGCAGAGCAGCACATGGAAACGCCGTTTACCTTCCCACCAGAGGGGTACCTATTTATCTACTTGCACTTTGATGTGCTTTCAAACTGCTAGATTGGCAGGAGCAGGGACTGAGCAACGGAAGCTCACCCCGTCACAGGGATTCGAACCTCCGACCTTCTGATCGGCAACTCCTAGGCTCTGTGGTTTAACCCACAGCGCCACCTGAGTCCCAAATGCTATCAAAAGCAGTGTCTATTTTTGCAATGACCAATCCTCAGGTGCCATCTTCTTAAGGGGACTGAGGTGTTGCCCATGCGCAACATCACACAACGACCTGACATCGCATGCACAACACCAGGCGGCGAAGCCAAACGCTCTCTGGATATTGAGGGGGCTTGGAGGAACTGCCTTGGCCCCTAGGAGTTGGTGCGCCTGCCCCAATCCATCCCTGAGCCATAACATTTACCGTAGAATGGGTGGAGAATCTCGCAGGCTTCTCCTCAGGCCATACTGACTCTGCCCAGGCCACACCACTTACAAGCTTTGCTTTGCACTGTGACTATTTTTACCTGGCTGAAATGTGTCCCTGAACTCTGAAAATGTCCCTTGCTTGTCTGGAAGGATTGTGTGTTGTGTGTGAAGGAACGAGCCTACTGCACAAAGATAAATTTTCCCCATGGCAATTAATCGAGCTTCTGGTATATATTTCTAGTGGCTAACACAAGGGGCTTGGCAATTCACAATATGATAGCCAGGCAGCAACCACAAATGTTTCTGGATAACTGTAATGGATTTGGGGGGAAAGGACCAGTCAGCACAGAGCGATTATGGCAGTGTAGCACACCATATTAAATCAGATATTATTTTGCAAAATGAGTCTGAGGGTTTTGTGAATATACTCCTGTATACTGTTGTGCTGGCTAATGTAACTATTTTTAGTGCAATCCATTATAACTTGTACGGATGAGAGAAGGATGAGCGAATCTTTGGGAAGGCAGGTCTGCAATGTGGCCAGAGTTCAGCAAGTTCCAGTGACTGATAGCTATAAACAGGACCTTGTTTTAAGCAAAACATCAGGTTACAGGAAATGTAACATTCCTTGGGAGTTTAAACTGCATGTTCCAAGATAGCTGCACCCATTTTCCTAGGCGGTAAAGGCACAGTGATAGGGACAGAGATGATAACCTTGTGTTGGATGACTGAGAGCTCTTCAATAATTGAAATCAATAAATATTTTTGAAAACTGGTACCACCAGTTTGGTCTCTGTGCCTTTCCTCTTTGCTTCAGGTTGCATTTATGACAGCAGGAGCCATAGAACACACTTTGATGTGTGGTCAGTCAGGCCCCGACCCAGCTGAACTGCTGTTGCTTGACAAAGACTTTTTCTATTCCATAAGGCTTTTAATGTATTATGCCTGTTACTAACTTTTTACCTGAGGCTTTCATTTGTTTTAAACCCCGTGTTCTTTTGTTGGTCTACTGATCGCTGTGTAAAAGGTTTTGTGGCCAACTCTGGTGAAAAGCAATCTGTGAATATTGGAAATAAATACATAAATGTGAAGAGAATACTATTTATAAAGTTTACCAGCATGCAAATGTAGAACAGAAGTGCTAATAACCATTGTCTGGAAATATCTCCTATTCATCGCAACAGATTCTGCAAACCATACGGCAGCCTCTGCAGAGAATATAGCCTAGATGGAAGGGTGTGGGTGTAGAAACTATCCTACAGTAGAAAGTGAAAATTTTGCCCTGCCCACTTTTGTCTCTGGCTATGCCCACCTGGGGACACGGGTGGCGCTGTGGGTAAAACCTCAGCGCCTAGGACTTGCCAATTGCATGGTCGGCGGTTTGAATCCCCGCGGCGGGGTGTGCTCCCGTCGTTTGGTCCCAGTGCCTGCCAACCTAGCAGTTCGAAAGCACCCCTAAGTGCAAGTAGATAAATACGGACCGCTTACCAGCGGGAAGGTAAACGGCGTTCCGTGTGCTGCGCTGGCTCGTCAGAGTACCTTCGTCATGCTGGCCACGTGACCCGGAAGTGTCTGCGGACAGCGCTGGCTCCCGACCTATAGAGTGAGATGAGCGCACAACCCTAGAGTCTGTCAAGACTGGCCCGTACGGGCAGGGGTACCTTTACCTTACCTTTACCTTATGCCCAACATTACCATGTGGACCCCAGAAGGTTGCCTGTAAGGTAATGTGGCCCTCAGACTGAAAAGTTTCCCCTCTCTGACGTAAGATGTTGCGATATATGGAAGCCCCACATGAAACACTCAAGAGTCATGCTACAATTTAAGTAAGGCTATGTTCCAATTGCAGTCTTGCATCATCCAGGAATCAGCATACACAGGTGGGATTACATACAGGGGAGAAGGCTGTGTGGGGAAGTCAAACATACCTCTTTATACTAACCGGCTGTAGACCAATTTGGCAACGCCCCATGTCTCATGTTCATAGGAGCCAACTTCAAGGGGCCGAGGGGTCTTCAGCCTCCTCTATAAAATATTTGAGGGCCTCCCACAAAGTAGATAGGTGCTGGCTTTCAAATAGGGTGTGTGCACCGCATCATGTGATTACTTATTTGGGGCTGAGTTTACCGGGGGGTTCCCCCCTCAATATTTTATTCAAATTGGCACCTCTGCTCATGTTGCTGATTCACAATTCAGCGTGGGACCAATTCAGCATCAGCCTTTATGCGCTCAAGACCATTCTCTGAGTCACTTCTGGAGTGGCGCCCTTCATGTTAAGGATTTCTATACTTATTTCCAATGTATCTCCTGCAGCAAGGTTAGGTATTCCAGGTCAGTTTGGTAAATGTTAAAGAGTTAAAAACCATTTGGTCTCAAGAAGCTTCTATGGCTTTAGCAAGGCTACTCCTGAATAAAAGTAAAGGGACCCCTGACCATTAGGTCCAGTCGTGACCGACTCTGGGGTTGCGGCGCTCATCTTGCTTTATTGACTGAGGGAGCCAGCATACAGCTTCCGGGTCATGTGGCCAGCATGACTAAGCCGCTTCTGGCGAACCAGCACAGCGCTACGGAAATGCTGTTTACCTTCCCGCCGGAGCGGTACCTATTTATCTACTTTGCACTTTGATGTGCTTTCAAACTGCAAGGTTGGCAGGAGCAGGAACCGAGCAACGGGAGCTCACCCCGTCGCAGGGATTCGAACCGCCAACCTTCTGATCAGCAAGCCCTAGGCTCTGTGGTTTAACCCACAGCGCCACCCGCGTCCCTTACTCCTGAATAGACGGGTTTTAATATAATGGGACCCACATACAGTGATTTTCATAAGATCTCAAAGTGTTGAGCCTCAAAAGAATTTTTAAGACAGGCCAGTATTGTTCTCCCAATAGCACAGATGGGGTGCTGAGGGTAAGTATTAGTAGTTGAGTTCAAGGCTCAGCATAGATTTCATAGTGCAAACCCTAACAAGGAATGTGGAAGCTGTGGCCCTCCAGATGTTGTTGGACTACAATTTCCATCATCCTTAACTCCTGGGGCTGATGGGAGTTGGAGTCCCACAACATTTGGAGGGCCACAACACCGAGGCATCCCAAACCTAAACTTGACCTTGAGCTCCGGTCAATCTCTCATGCCCGATTAAAAACATTTAAAACCTTGGCTGTGCCAAATGTGCATTTATTTTATTTTCCTTATATTTAATTTCCTCCCACACTTACTGATTTTATACAGATACACATCACAGTTTCTTTTGTTCCCAAAGTTAATTGGTTCCTCTCAGTGGACATTGAAAATAATTAATTAAACTGAAGATCTGCAAGCTTAAAATACCTCTCAAATTCAAAGAGACCACTTTTAAATGGCCAGCTTTCTCTTGAATACCTCCCAACTGCAGATCTCATAATGCATTTTTTCTGGAGTTGCGTCAAATCAGGTCTCTTTTAATGTGTGCCAAGTGCAGCCATGGGATTGGATCTCACAACATCTTTTTCTTTTTCACTTCAAAGCAGCTGTCTGAGGCTACAGATTTAATCAGGAAGCGGTGTTGATGTGTTTGGGAGGGAGGGGTGGACATATTTCCATCATGCCATTTTCCTATTCAAATCGCCCCCCATAACTGCTGTTAGCTCTACTGGGGGGAAAGGTCAAGTACAATACACATAACTGTCTCTTTACCTCCAAGAAGCTAATAGGTTTTGGGAACAGGAGAAAACAAACGACCATTGGGCAACAATAATAAATAGTAAGGGAAAAGGTTAAATTGTTGCTTGATCAAATTAGCAGTCCCAGACAGCTCTGGAGTTAAAAAAGGAAGCTGGAAGATCCAGTCATGTATTGCCAGCATCACCTGTAATATCTGTTTGGCACTCATGTGACGCTAAATTCAAATGCCTTGAAGCAAGTTGCAAGAAAGAAATAAGTGGGCAATCTGATTTGAGCAACAGTAACCAGTCCAGGTGTCTCTGAAAACACAACTGAGTGGCAGTGAAGGATTCGGGGGGTGAAAGGGACACATGTTTCTATGTCTGGTAGCAAATACAAAAAAAAAGTGTGGTGATCACACAGGGTCTCCGGACGTTTAACGGTCTATTGATCCCTGTGCCACCACTGTGCTTGCTTCCCCGCTGCCACCAACCCGTTACTCTCGGGTACACACTGAATCCAGACAGTTGTTAAAATTGAACCAAATAAACAAGTTTATTTTATAAACATTAACAAGTTTATGGTTTCTCAGATAATATTCCTGTCAGTATCTTAACTTTAGTTTCTTTACCGCCCTATACCTTCCTAATACCTTCTGAATGATTATCTCAACTGTTTGACTGACTCCTCTTAACAGATTCCCTCACTCTCCCACATCAGACTAGCCCAACCCACAGACTTATCCTCTCTGTCTCTTCTCTAACTCTAGGCTGACTTCGCAACCCCCCTAACTCTAACTCCTCCCCTTGGGTTCCCATTGGTTAGTCATTTTACAATTAGTTAACCCTTTCCTTATGAACCCAGTATGATGTCACACATCTAGGAGGGCAAACACCACAACAACCAACACCATTGGCTTATTATGCTTAAGACTTCCCATTTCCAGAGCACATTTCAAGCAGGAAGAGGTTTGAGGGAAGGGTGCAGATGGGGCAGTAGACAAGGACAAAAACTCAAGACCTAGAAATGTAGAAAAGAAAGAAGGGAATGGAAATTAAGTATGGCTGTTGCCCATATACATGCTTCTACCATTTGTTGGGCATTTCACTACCCACCCTACCATAAAGCTTGTAAAATGCATTAGTTCCCTAAAAGCACGAAACATTTCCTGAACTTGGAATCCAGTAATTGCATCTAAAATTCTAAAATTTCGCTTTGCCAGCTTGTAAATGCTTAGCAGTTCTTTCGGTGTAGCTTCCACCCCAATCTCTGAGCACAGCAAGATTCCAGGGGTTCTAGGTTCATGGTTCCTTTTGGAAATGAGGCACAGCAGAGACGGTGGTGTCTTTATGATATACAGTTTATTTACACATTTATACAACCTGAGCCTATGATGGAAGGTTTCACAATAATACACCCCATGAGGTTCTTGCTTTTCCCATGGCCTCATTGTTGGATGCCAGCAGAAATCAACCATGACCCTCTGGCCCTCTGCTTCAGCTTAATAATAATAATAATAATAATAATAATAATAATAATAATAATTTTATTGTTTATACCCCACCCATCTGGCTGGGTTTCCCCAGCCACTCTGGGTGGCTTACAGCAAATTTAAAAACACAATAAAAGCATCAAACATTAAAAACCTCCCGATACAGGGCTACCTTATGTTTTCTAAAAGTTGTGTAATTCTTTATCTCCTTGACATCTGAAGGGAGGGTGTTCCACAGGGAGAGCGCCACTACCAAGAAGGCCCCTGCCTGGTTCCCTGTAACTTTGCTTCTCACAGTGAAGGAACCAGCAGAAGACCCTCAGAGTCCGAGCTGAGTGATGGGGGTGGAGATGCTCCTTCAGGTATACTGGGCCATGGCCATTTAGGGCTTTAAAGGTCAGCACCAACACTTTTAATTGTGCTCGGAAATGTACTGGGAGCCAGTGAAGATCCTTTAGGACCGGTGTTATATGGTCCCAGCGGCTACTCCCAATCACCAGTCTAGCTGCCACATTCTGGATTAGTTGTAGAGTCTGAGTCGCCTTCAAAGGTAGCCCCACGTAGAGTGCACTGCAGTAGTCCAAGCAGGAGCTAACCAGGGCATGCCCCACTCTGGCGAGATAGTCTGCAGGCAGGTAGGGTCTCAACCTGCATACCAGATGGAGCTGGTAAACAGCTGCCCTGGACACAGAATTGACCTGCACCTCCATGGACAGCTGTGAGTCCAAAATGACTCCCAGGCTGCAGACCTGGTCTTTTAGGTGCATGGTTGCTGCAATTAACCTACTGCAACTATTTCTCACATTCTGAAAACAACAACTCTCCTTCCAACCCTAAAACTCTCCTCCTTTTGTCTTTCCGACAACTCATCTTTAGCAGGCCATTACCAGTCTGACCCCCTGCTTGTATTTTAACATTCTAAATTCAGTGTCTTTCACCCTGGAATTATAAGGGGGCTCCAGGACTTAGAAGGGGAGTCCAGACTCGCCTCAAACTCATAAAAATACGTGCAAACAAAAAATGTGTAGGATCAGAGTGCCATCTTTCTTCACATTTCAATGAAATGTCATATAATTAGATTTCTTTTCATATAAAAATAGTCTGTTATGCATGGCTAAGGTCGCTTCCAGGTGACCTGTTTATTAAGCATTCATCCTGATTTATTTGTTGAATGTAGGGAGGCTAGATAAATGTTGGCTATCATGCATTTGTGCTGATTTCATTTTGGGGAAGTTAGATGATCAAACATTATCTCAGAATTTCTAATTCATTTTCCTGTCGCTTCTCACAAAAAGTCTAAATTGGGTGGGTGTTTTTTTTGGGGGGGGACACAATTTGGTTGGACAACAGCACAAAACCAGTTTAGTTCTGCAACCTGAATTTGTCAGTATGTGACTGAATCTCACCTGAAAATGGTGACAGTGTGGAATCCTAAACTGAATACAAATGCTTCCCATTTAATAGCATGGGTTAACAACACAATGTTGTTAATTTGCATCTGGATATTTCCTGGGAAAATAAAGAGTTTTCATCTGGCGACATGCACTAAGTGGCATTTGGTAAAAGCAGCAGAAAGATATCTCAGCTGAGTAGAATTTTAACTGTCTCCAGAATATCAAGCAGGATAAACATGCCCTCCACACAGGTGCTCCCCTATAATTACAGTACAGCAAATCCTCCAATCTGACTTTGGCCCAGTGGTTTGATTTCTGCTCCACTTGATGAATTTCGTACAAGACTAGTATAGACATTGGATAGACTAGTACAATTATATGTCTGGGAAGCATTGCTAAAAACACACTGAGCTCTGGGATAAACGAGAATGGGGTAAACGAAGGGCAGTTTTCTTGACCTGCTGCAATTATGTGAAGGTCACAAAAGCAACTCGCTGCCTTTTCTTTTTTTTTGCAGACGTAGCTGCTTTGGTGTTTATAATCATTGCTGATTTCTCCAGATCAAGGGCAACAGAGCCTTAATGCATATTGCATTCTTAACACTGGGAACTGGGGAGTTAAATATATGTGTAGAAAAGCTTCTTTTCCCATCCTCCAGTCAATGCCTTGTTAGATTTAGCATATATTCACAGGATGCTAATGCGGAGAATTATCTTACCAGAGGCTTTCTGAGGACGTATCTTCTACGTTAACAGCAATTGCTTCCTGATAATTTTCCCGTTTAGAGATGTAGCGAAAAGAGAAGAAGAAAAAGTAATCATACCAACAAAGCAACCTGTTTAGAGTTGGTCTCATTTCTAATAGTCTGGCTTGCAGTGCAGTCCTTTCTTTAGTACTTCTGAGATGCAGCGCTCTCGAGAGCCTGAAGGTGAAAGATCTTTCTGTGTTACAAACACACAAAAGAGGAAGTGGAGAAGTCGGGAGTGAAAGGGGAAAAATAAATTGCACAAATAAAGATATGGACTAGAATGCAGTGACTGCAATATCCACCTGGCAACATACTCATTCGTCTATATAAATACTTGCACAGAGAAATGTATAGACACATAACACCTGTAGCCATACAAGTATTTCAGTTTGTCACAATTTGAAGATGTTGCTGCTGAAGTCTACTAAGTCTGCACTCAAAGGGTTCAGGAAGCAATAATGCAAACACACAAATTCTAATACAGAGATCAGTCTGCATTTGGACCCAACTTTTCCTATTCATTGGGACTCGGGTGGCGCACTGGTCTAAACCACAGCCGATCAGAAGTTTGGCGGTTCGAATCCCCACGACAGGGTGAGCTCCCGTTGCTCGGTCCCTGCTCCTGCCAACCTAGCAGTTTGAAAGCACATCAAAGTGCAAGTAAATAAATGGGTACCGCTCCAGCAGGAAGGTAAACGGTGTTTCCGTGCGCTGCTCTGGTTCGCCAGAAGCGGCTTAGTCATGCTGGCCACATGACCTGGAAGCTGTACGCCGGCTCCCTCGGCCAATAAAGCGAGATGAGCGCCACAACCCCAGAGTCGCCCCCAACTGGACCTAATGGTAAGGGGTTCCTTTACCTTTACCTATCTCCTATTCATTGCAGAGATCCCATTGGAAAGAACCAACTGGCCATGCAGAAAGGAAGACCAATAGGCAAAATAAAAAGCAAATGCTTATGTGTGATAATCATGCAAGTGTCTAACAGTGATCTTAGGCGTGCATGTTGATGATTTGATCATACAGTACAGTTATCCCAAGTGAAGTACTGCAGCCAGCAAGTGCTGTCTCTGTCACCTTTGATAATTTCAAAGCAAGGATTTAGTAAGAAAGGGCTCTTTCTTTCTTTTTGGTGCCCAGGTTCAGCTCCTGAACATTTAGTAAGATGGCTGATGTGTATGGGAAGATCCTGGTTTAAAAAGAGGTAAGAATTCTCTTAACTCCAGAGAGTATATTCCTCAAACCCTGTGACATCACTTCTGGAAAGCAGGAAAGCAGAATGGAAATAACTTGCCTGCTTCTTACTTCAGTGTGGTGTAGTGGTTAAGAGCGGTAGTCTCGTAATCTGGGGAACCGGGTTCGCGTCTCCGCTCCTCCACATGCAGCTGCTGGGTGACCTTGGGCCAGTCACACTTCTTTGAAGTCTCTCAGCCCCACTCACCTCACAAAGTGTTTGTTGTTGGGCAGGAAGGGAAAGGAGATTGTTAGCCGCTTTGAGACTCCTTAAAGGGAGTGAAAGGCGGGATATCAAATCCAAACTCTTCTTCTTCTTCACACAATCATTCCTTCTGCTGAGCTGAATTTCAGACTTTAGGAGGGTTTGGGCTTTGGGCACCTGAAGTAAGAAGCATCCAAATAAGAAGTCCAGTTTTCATGACATGCCCAACATCTGTCAGACGTTAAGGCGCAGAGGACTCTTGCAATTATTTCCGCAACAAACTAATACGGCTACACAATCTCTGGAAGCTGCAGAATGGGTGCATACTGAACCTTCAGATTACCATTTAATTCCAATCTGAATGATGCAGGGATCCACATTTGACTCATATTTATATCACAACATCCTCAGAACACATTATTTGGGCACACAGATCCAAGGTATGTCTTAAGATCCATGCACATTCTATGCTGAAGTTGCATGTGCTTTGCTGCAAACACACTGATGTTTGCCAACATGTACTGTGGCAATGTAAAGTAGGAAGAAGAAACAGTTGTGAAAACATGTCAGTCAGTATGAAGTCACATCCCAAACCACAACCCTAGCATGTTTTCAAATGTCTACACTTTCCATGAGCCTTGCTCAGGTGTTCTGAATTTGTCAATAATCCAGAGTGGATTGATATGAAAGTCTGATCAGAGTCTACTCAGCTACACATAAAGAGAGAAACTATGCTGCCAGTACAGTTGTTGTTGATGATGATGTTCAACAAGTATACAACTTTGACAAAAGAAAAAGAGTAAACACAAAAGAAAACAAAAATACAACCACGGACATGAAAGGAATATATATCATTTTTACAGTACTGAGTCTATATATGGTACACTTTTTAATAGACATTCAATGAAAGAGCACTAGCATCTAATTGTAAACACACAGGCAAGATTAAGTCGTGGCTGGAAAAAGTAAAACAGAAAAAATACTAGTTAAAGGAGCTTGCAAAAAAAATCATAATTTGTAGGGGACAATAATAATATGTGGATTACTATTAAGATATGTCCACCAAATGCCCACATAATCTTCAGGCACCTGTGCAATTTTTAAGGCTTTATTAGCGTCCAAATTTAGACTTTCAGATCAACAGACAGAGGCTGTAACTAGGCACAGAAATAATGACATTCTTCTCCCCCTTTTCCTTGCCGATTATGAGTGCTTCTTGGTAGGTGTTTATTGTGGGATCAATGCTGCTGCTCACATGGGCACGTTTTTCACAGCGCCCACACAATGCCATTGCCATCAACATGCCAGCCTGCATTCTCCCTCTTCCATTTAATCTGGATTCCCTCTTTCCATGGGAAACCCAGTAATTAAAAATAAATAAATCAAAACCTGTAACCAACAGCCCCTTTGCAACATCTACACGACCCTTTGGCTATTATTAAGCCCCCCCAAAAAAACCCTGGAAGTGTTTTTATTGGCCATTAGCATTCAAAACGTCTGGACAGGGCCAGTCCTACTATAAGGCTGCCTCAGGTGTCTAATTTGTGCTGTCCTGAAATGCAGGACATCATTAGCTATTCACTTTAACTCTAACTCTCTCTCTCTCTCTCTCTCTCTCTCTCTCTCTCTCTCTCTCTCTCTCTCTCTGTGTGTGTGTGTGTGTGTGTGTGTATGTACAGTGGTACCTCGGGTTAAGTACTAAATTCGTTCTGGAGGTCTGTTCTTAACCTGAAACTGTTCTTAACCTGAAGCACCACTTTAGTTAATGGGGCTTCCTGCTGCTGCCGCGCCACCAGAGCACGATTTTTGTTCTCATCCTGAAGCAAAGTTCTTAACCCGAGGTACTATTTCTGGGTTAGTGGAGTCTGTAACCTGAAGCATATGTAACCTGAGGTACCACTGTATATGTATATATACAGTGCTTTTTTTCTTCTTAAAAAAATGTTTAGGGGTACTCTCATTTTGACTCAAGAAAATCACCAATTTATAGTTCAAATTGGGAAAAATAAATACGGTAATTGGACAAAGGTACAAAGATTCACAAAATGTTTAGGGGCATGCATACCCCTGTGTCTCCCCAGAAAAAAGCACTGGATATATATGTGTGTGTACACACACACATAACAAAAACTCCAGGGAGAGGCACTTGAAGGGTTCTTTGCATCTGGCTCCAAAATGACTTAGTCGGCCATGGCTTGCGGAGGGTGGGCAACCATTTGCTGCTGTGCCTCAGGCGGCAAAAAATATTGAGGGGGGGGGGTGCATCTCACAAGGAACCCAAGCGACGTCGCCGCAGCTGCGCGCGTCAATTTGGTCTCTCCCGTCCCACCTGGGCATATTGGGGGTCCGTTCCCCTCAGCCCCAACTTGCAGAAGACTTTTGAGGGAGAAGCTGCTCGCTAAGCCTTGGGCGCGAGTTGGAGACCAAATGGGTGCGGCGCGGGAGAGGGAGAGACAGAGCGAGCAGTAGCAGCGGGTGCGCGCGCACCCCCCCCCCCCCCGAGAGACCACCGGCAGCATCCCCCAGTTTCGAGCGAGGAGCCCCACCCGGGCGCTCGCTCGCTCGCTCGCTCGCTCTTTCTCTCCCTGTGCGCAAAGGGGTTGCCCGCCTGCGTCCAAGTCTCCTCGGCCGCCCTTTCCCTCGAACAATGAGCAGGGGCCGCGCGCGCCACCACCCACCCCTCCCCTCCTCTCCCGTCCCTCACCGCTTCCCTCCCGCCCACAGCCCGGGACTAGGAGCCGGCGGAAGCAGCAGCAGCAGCTGCGGCAGTTCCCACCCCTCAGCAGCCACACAGAGACACCGGCAGCAGCAGCAGCAGCAAGACGCGGCAACGGCGCCGGGTTTGGTTCAGTATGTCCACCACCGCTCGGCGCCGGCGGCGACCGAGGCTTGCAGCGGCCAGCCAGCAGCAGCGGCTGAGCTTCCCGGGTCTTTAACTTGACCCTCTGCCGCCGCCGCCTCCTTCTCCTGAGGTAGGGGAGGCAATGGTAATGAACTGACCCGGCGGCAGCGGCCAACAACCCAGCCTTCTTCTGCGCTCCCCACTGACGGTAAGGAGCGGCGAGGGAAGCGCGCGCTTTTCTCACCCTGCCGCCCACACACCCGCCGTCCCGGGAGGCGGCGAAGTGACCCAGTCACAACAAACAGCAACAACCAACACAATATTTTCCAAAGGAGTCGAGGGAGAGAGAGAGGCGCTGCTCTTTGCCGAGGGAAGGAGAGGCAGGCAGGAGAGCGCGCGCGCGCGCGCGGTGGAGCCACACAGCGTGCAACCTTCACGGCCATGTGCAAGGAGGGGAGAAGGCGGCGGGGGGGGGGACGGGAGCCGGGGTCAGAAGCGGGAGTCGCCCAGGCAAGGGAGCTGTTTTTTGGGGGGGGGACTAATAATGCAGTGCCACTGAAGTGGGGAGGGCGTGGGAGATAGGAGGAGTTGACAGTTGGGCGGCTGGCAGGCAGCAGGAGGAGCTGGGGGAGGGGGCTGCCTGCGTGTGTATTGGGGGGGGGGAGAGAAGCTGGTTGGCGCGTGCATTAAAAGGACCCGACTCCCCCCCCCCGCCAGTTTCCCTCGAGGAGCAGCGAAGGAGATCTGCTGTCTAAAGCGAAGCTTCGGTTGCTGCTGGGTCTTTGAGGAATTCCTAGAATGTGGTACGTTGCTGGGTTTTCTTACTGCACACCCCTCCCCTCCGTGTGTGTGTGTATATCTCTATATGTGCACGCGAGAATTCTTCGCCAAAGGGAAAGGCGTTCTTTTTTTACCCCCCCCCCCGCTAATGAGGGAGATGCTGCCTTTCTCCCCCCCCCCCCCATGGAACATCGCCGCCCGGGCTTGGCAACAGCAGCACCGGAGCGAGCGAAGTGGCCCCCGGCGCAGCGAGCACACACACACTCTCACACCGAGATTGTGGCAGCTTGCAAAGTGCGTGGGAGATCAGAAGTATTTTGCCCTCTGGCTCTTCGAAGAGAAGTGCGGCCGTTTCTTTCTTCCTCTCTCTCTCTCTCTCTCTCTCTCTCTCTTTTAATAACCCGGCGCTTTTGTGTGCAGGGAAACGCAAGCCTCATTCAAGGAACGGGCTAAGTTGTCCTGCAAATCTCCCAGAGCTTCAGTGATCTTGAACATGAGAACCGGGTGGGAGCCGAGATTGGTTCGACTCCTAATCCCTCTCGTATAAATGCAATTTGAGGAGGGTGTGTGTGTGTGTGTGGTTGTTGTTGTTGTCGTCGTCTTCGTTGAGACCAGTTCCTAAACTATTTTATTTATTTATTTTTGCTAATGTTTAGTGGAGCCCAGCCTTTTTGTGTTTTGTTTCCAGACTTCTGCGGCTTACAGTAGGCAGTGTGGTTATTTATTTATTTATTTATTTAGTGAGACTTGGCTGTTCAAAGAGTTGAATAGATATGTTTAGAGAAGCAGCGCTTTCCAAGAATTTAAATGAGGTCTTTTTTCCTTCTTTTTTTAATGGCTTTCCAGGACTTTTCTATTAGCTCTCGTTGTTTTCTCTGGCTGACCTTTCGGTAGTTTAGCAACTGCACTGAATTTTAAGACAGAAGTATATGGCCACACAAACATTTTGTTGTGCGTCTTTTGTTTGTTTTTCTGTGCAACTGGAAATATTTATCACAGTCACCATGGTGGGAAATATTTGCATTTAACAATATGATTTACAGTTATAATAAAAACAATAACAATATGCTCTAATACCAGCTTTTCCTTCAATCAGATGTTTTGTGTTTTCATAAAGTGTTTATGTGTTTTAGAATGGTATAGTCGAATTACAAGGACAGAAATTATTTAGATTGCGAGCCTTGTTACTTACATGCTTATGATTGCACTGAGGTCACAGGTTACATGACTGTTCACATGTTTCACTGAACACAGAGACATACTGTCTCCACACATGTACAAGTGTTTGTTCATTTGCACAGTTAGACTGATATGTACAGAGACTGTACACTGGTTGAATATTGCATGTGAATTGCTGAATGAGTGTGCAGCTTAACTATCTCTGTATTTGTACATTGAATGTCCATCTAGACATGTTTACTCAAAAGTAAGCCCCATTGAATTCAATGATCTTTACTTCCAGCCATAGTTTCTGATTTCAAGCATTTGCACTTCAATCCTAAACACTTTGACTTTGAAACAGTTTCTATTGATGAGAGTAGTTTTGTTGAGAATACATTATATGGAAATAAACTTCCCTGAAATTAATGGGTTTCATTGCAAGTGAAACTACTCACGTTTTAAGGCTCAGTTAGCACCTTGGGGGGTATCTCTGTGTGTAAAATTAAACCAGGATTTCTTCCAAGAAGAACCATTGCACTGTTGCTTTTTAATAGTTGAAGAAAATAGCTCAGATAATTTTTGAGGAATCATTTCAAGTGACGGGGGAAAGTGTATTCTAATTTTAGAACTGAACTCTTTCTTTTTCAAGAAAATGCCAATCACTTCACTAAAATGCCTGGGAGTTTAAAGTTGAAATTGGACATGGAAATAGCTAGTACTCAGCAGAAGTGCTTTGAATCTTCAGAGACGATTTGCCATGATTGGGGCTGAGTTAAAGAACCTGTAGAAAAATCACATGCTGTGAATGTGTGGACTACTTTGCAAGAGGTTTTCCCCTCAGAGCTCATAAACCGCACAACTAAGGGAAACTGTGTGATGCATGCATGAATGGTAAGATTTCATTGTGTAGCATTGCACTGCAAGTTAGGAATGGAAGTCATTCTGCGCAGTATCTGGATGTGCAGACAAGATATGAGCTGTAAATACACTTGGGTGCACCTGCATTTCTATCCTACCTTTCCTCTCGGGAGCTCAAGGCACAGTGTAAATGGTCCTCCCTTTTATTCTCACAGCAACCCTGGGAGGTAGGCTAGGCTGAGAAACAAGAGGTCCAAGTCACCCACTGGATGGCTCAGTATGGATTTGAAACTGGGTGTTCCAAGTCTTAAACGTTAGACTACGTTCTACAGATGTAGGTAGCCCTGGTCTATATTAAAGATGGTTGATGGGAGCAACTGTATAATTTTGGTATAAAAGTTTGGGTCAGAGCTTCGAGATAGGAGGTCTTATATTCGATAAACTTTGTAGGAGAAAGCCCTATGAACCTTTTGATCATACACAGTTTATGATATTTGCATTTCACCCAGTAGTTCCAGTGGTACCTTGGGTTACATACGCTTCAGGTTACATAGGCTAACCCAGAAATAGTACCTCGGGTTAAGAACTTTGCTTCAGGATGAGAACAGAAATTGTGCTCCGGTGGCGCGGCAGCAGCAAGAGGCCCCATTACCTAAAGTGGTGCTTCAGGTTAAGAACAGTTTCAGGTTAAGAACGGACCTCTGGAACAAATTAAGTACTTAACCCGAGGTACCACTGTATGTGGAAAGCAGATTTATAAGATGTGTGAACTGTCGAATCTTATGTTTCAGAATTTCTGTGAACTTGAGGTAGAAGACCTGTGAGATCAGTATCATGAATCGCCCGCCCGCCCAATAAATATAGTATTAGAGCCTATAGCATTGTGAGATACTATCAAGGTCAGGTTGCACATCAAGACGATTGGTGTCATATATGTACTTCCATTTTATGAATGTTGTTTACCAGTAATAATGGTATCTTTATGCATTTGCATGGATGCATGTTGCTTCTGGAAGTATACACGATGCATTTGTTTATGCATATAGTGCAAGGCATACTCCTGTAGGGGCAGTGTTTTGTACATAAACTTTATATAACCTTTCAAGTCTGGGTGACTTCAACAAGGATCTGCCCTCTGCCTCCTCGTTCTGAGGGATCAATACTTAATTTTTAGTTAACATGTACTAAGTACACTGGAACACGAACGCAAGATACAAGGTTTTTCTTCTTTGCAAAGATTTTCAGTGGAAGACCGTATATTTTCATTTGTGTATCTTAGGACTCATTCACACATGCATGTTGACTCGTTGACTGTAACACTGTGATGACCGGCATGTCTGAATCACAGATTCATGTCCATTCACATGCTTACAAGAGTAAGCAAGCACTGAATGTACAGTGGTACCTCGGGTTACATACGCTTCAGGTTACATACGCTTCAGGTTACAGACTCCACTAACCCAGAAATAGTACCTCAGGTTAAGAACTTTGCTTCAGGATGAGAACAGAAATCGTGCTCTGGCGGCGCAGCGGCAGCGGGAAGTCCTATTAGCTAAAGTGGTGCTTCAGGTTAAGAACGGACCTCCGGAACAAATTAAGTACTTAACCCAAGGTACTGTGGGTTAAACCACAGAGCGTAGGGCTTGCCAATCAGAAGGTCAGCGGTTCGAATCCCCGCAACGGAGTGAGCTCCCGTTGCTCGGTCCCTGCTCCTGCCAACCTAGCAGTTCAAAAGCATGTCAAAGTGCAAGTAGATAAATAGGTACCGCTCCGGCAGGAAGGTAAACAGCATTTCCATGCGCTGTGCTGGTTCGCCAGAAGCAGCTTAGTCATGCTGGCCACATGACCCGGAAGCTGTACACCGGCTCCCTTGGCCAATAAAGCGAGATGAGCACCGCAACACCAGAATCGGTCACGACTGGACCTAATGGTCAGGGGTCCCTTTACCTTTACCACTGTACATGAGTGAAACTAGAACTCTTAGTTACAGTATGAGACACTCAGTGTTTATATAATTTGTTCTAATGCATGAACTCTGGTTTCAGAGAGCATCCATGTTTGTAGAGGGTCACAAGGATCTACATGGAGGTGTGATGTTATGCTAAACTACTAAACATATTTGAGAGCAAATAACGTTTGTGGCAATTTTTTCCTGGGGTGAGAGGTATATGCAGAAACAACAGGTCTTTGTGAACAGCTTGATTGACTCCACTGACCAGTGGAACTGACCTCTGGTTGGAAAGGGATGATGAGAAGTTACTTGCTGAACTTGGCAGAAGGGAGAGCAGGAAACTTGGCATGGTGCAATGTACTCAATGGAATTGGCATGGACAGCATCGATAGGAAAAGGAACATGGGAGGTTTTGATTTAAGTAAAGAAACCTAAACCCATTTTCTTTAGGTGGATACTACTTAATCGTTGTAGGGACGCGGGTGGCGCTGTGGGTTAAACCACAGAGCCTAGGACTTGCCAATCAGAAGGTTGGCAGTTCGAATCCCCGCAACGGGGTGAGCTCCTGTTGCTCAGTCCCTGCTCCTGCCAACCTAGCAGTTCAAAAGCACATCAAAGTGCAAGTAGATAAATAGGAACCGCTCTGGCGGGAAGGTAAACAGCATTTCTGTGCACTGCTCTGGTTTGCCAGAAGCGGCTTAGTCATGCTGGCCACATGACCCAGAAGCTGTACGCCGGCTCCCTTGGCCAATAAAGCGAGATGAGCGCCGCAACCCCAGGCCACGACTGGACCTAATGGTCAGGGTCCCTTTACCTTTACCTTTACTTAATCGTTTTAGTTCTATTAAGGAGTCTGTGCCACACACCCTTTCTGTAGCAATGCTGTTGTCCCTTCTCATGGTGGTAAAGTGTACCTGAAGTGATTTGAAGAACCAAGGTTTTATATTTTATTTTAGCAACGAGTTTCGGTAATTTAACAGGGTTTCATGATATGGTGGTTTAGACTTCAAACCGTTTCACTGCCTCTGGGTCTGAACTGAAGCAGTGCTGGGACAGCATGTGGATATTGGTTTTGCCTTCTTTGTTTACTTGTTCCTGCAGGTGTGGAATAAGATCTGAGTCTTTGCTTTTCATTTCTTTAAGAGTACACACTGGCCCAGTTCACACATAACACTAAGCCTAACAATGGCTTAGAGCAAACAAGAGAATGTATGGATTCTCAGAAAATCTGCCTTCCCTGATACCCAGGCCTTAGCCATGGTTTGGCTTAGCATTATGTCTGAACCCATGCTCATAGTTTTGTCTTGCTTCAGAGCAACTGCGAATGGTAAACCAAAAAGAAACCTTGATTGCAGCTTCTGATTTGTCTGAAGTGAGGCAAACCATGAGCCTGGATTCAGGCATAATGCAAAGCCAAACCATGGCTTAGGACCTTAAGTGTATTAAGTGCAGTGGCAGCAGGACCAGGGGAGGAGTGCAGTGTCTGTGATTTTCACTCTGAGCACCTGCATGTTTGCTCATTCACACTAAGTCATGGCTTGACTTGGCGTTAGGTGGGAACTGGGTCATTGTGCACTTGCTAATGAAAGTTATCTTATAGAGCAGCATTTTCCATGCATAGATATAGTTGACAATATTATAGTTGGTGCTAAAATTGCTGCAGGGGACAAGAACTCTGCTAATCCCCGTATTTCTGAATACTATACCTCAGATTTAAGGCAAAGATTGCACCATTTTCAAATACCTGCATGGCTGCTTTTCTGTGCTGAGTGGTACTGGTTGTCTCTTGAACTGGTAGTTCTTGAGCCTTGGTTATGTTTGTCAATAATGTATTTCAGAAACGTCAGAAAGCAGTTCTGTGTTTATTACTGCTATGTTAAAAGATACCCAAAACACTTTTTTTTTTTTCCAAATTAGAGGCCTTTCTTTCTGACAAGTGCTTGGCTGCCCTCCTTATCTTCCTTAGAAAACATTTCCCCAAATATTACATCCTTATTGGCAATTTTTGGACTTTAGCATTACCCAGAAGGCTCCCTCATGATTCGGCAGTGAGATAAATGAACTCGGAGCACACAGACCTCATCCTTTATGAGGCTAAGATGTAGTTCTGTGTTTGCTAGATGGTGCAGCCAATTACCAGGCATTCCTTTCCTATGCTTCCTCTTGGTCGCAGGGAGAGAGCTTCCTATTACTTTAAAAACTTGTCCCTGTAGTATACTGACATAGGTATGCATCCATAACGAAAGGTAGGCAGATATCAAAGCTCTTGGAGGACCAGGTTTCAAGGCTAGCACCTGACAGATAAGTAGAGTTGTGGATTCCAGTTTCCAAAAGGTGTTGTTTACTAACTGAATGGCAGGGTGTAGTTTGGAAGGTGTGACTGTGTCACAGAGATGGAGCACACCTGCTAAAACTGTTCCCTGCTACAGAGATTTTGAAGAACAGGGACTTCTTTCATGTCACAAATTGGCAGCAATGCCAGGGAAAATCTGTTCTTTTGCAGTAGTTCACCTCAAACATGTATCTATGGTTAACATTATGCTATGTATGTGTTGAACACTTTCCCAAAGACATAATCGAATCTGCAAGAAACAGTGAGGGGAAGGGACTTGACCATGAATGTTGGTGTCAATAGATTGACTCTTTGCTCAAAAAAAAAATGCTAACGCCTTTGTCAAAGGTCTTTGATCCAGTGAGCGTTAACATAAATAGTTACAACCACTTTGCAATTGCTTTGTTGAAAAATGGTAAAGAAAATAAAAACCACTGTTGGTATACTTTCAACAGGTTTTGCTTTTATAAGTCAGTGTAAAATTCACTGCACATTTTTAACATGCATGAGAAGAATGGGGGAGAAGGGATGGCTGGGAAGGAATTAAAACACAAAATGTGGTGCCTTCCGCTTGTCTTTCCACAAAATGTTATAATAGTCTTCCACAACTTGGTTAATTTGTTTTGTAAATGGCTTGTTAGGTATCATGTGATCTTTGTCTGGTTTAATTATCAGAGATCATCATGGCAGTCTATATATGCCATTGAGCTACAATAATTCTATTCAGCCCCTAAAATGAGCATTTATTTGTTTAGGAACAAGCTTGTACATAATGCACCATAAACTTTAAACCTTTCTCATCCTTAATTGTTGCAGTTTTGGTACATACAATTAAAGTGTGTGGGAGAGGGAGTTTGTTTTGCACTACTTAAAAGAAAAGAAAGATAAATGCCACTGGATGTAATTTTTGAAGCTGTGTTATTTAAACAAATATTTTGTAGTTAATTATACACTATACTACATATTTAGGAGCTACAGCACGGTTTCCTGGAACTTGAGTTATTTATAACTATAGTGGGTTTCTCAAAATAATCAAGTGAGGTTCCCATCTTTCAGGCTCAGATACGTTTATTTGAAATCATGTTTGCTAAAAAGTCAGGTATCTTTATTCTTTCTCTCTCTCCCTTTGCCGCACTCTGCTATGACTACGGCAGCAGTCCTATGCACATTTACGTGGGAGTAAGTTCTGCTGAAATCAGTGGGGCTTCAGATTTTACATGCATGGTAAGAAAAAATACCCAATATGGTACTCTGCAGATAAAAGCAACCCTAGTTGGTAGTGACATGTATCAAGCTGTATGGAACAAAATAAACAGGCTGTAATCAGCAAAATTTTGAGGGTGTACAAAGCTAAATCACCTTCTCAAAAAAAAAAAAAAAATGGGGGAGAGGGTGATATTTGGACCCCACGCCCAATGTTGTCACTAAGTTTGCACCTTCATACTGCCACATATTACTTCTAGATCTGGGCGATACATCAATATATCGTCCAAAACCGGTTCAAAGTCCATATCGTGATATCGGTTTCATATTTTTTGACCGGGCAATATATTGCAAATCATGGTGTGTTTGTGTATGTGTGCTATGCAAAAATCATCATGCGGGAAAAACTGTGAAGCCAGCTAATGCCTCTACAGAGCTCCATCCTTACTTCCTCATGATATATCAGTATATTGCGATGTTTAGCTGGTGATATATTGTGATGTATGCTGTAGATTTGGGTTTGTGTAATATGTGTGTTTGTGCACAAAGATGCAGATAAACTCATGAGTTCTTGAATATATGGATCTTTGTCCCATTGTAAAGCTGGGTGTTTTATTTTTTATTTTAGTTTTTGATACTTAGTTTTTATTATTTGTTTGTTTGTTTAACTTGCATTCTGCGTTCCTCCCAAAGGTGCCCAGTGTAGCAAACACATTTGCAACAAAAAGCGATGTAACTAAAAAAACAAAAACATATGGATACATTAAAAAAACTTAAAAGCATTTAAAAACAATAAACGGGGGAAATGTTGAACAAAATTTTAAAGCGGCAGATTGTTGTGTCTGGATAGGCCAGCTGAAAGAGAAAGGTTTCCAGCAAGCATCTTAAACGGTGAAGTGAGGGTTCCTGCCTATCATCAAGAAGCAAGGAGTTCCCGTGCTTCACTGATGTGGTCCAAAGGAAAGCAGAGCAATGCATTTTGCCAGAAGGAGGTGTACAAGTTGCTATCCAACCACCTTAGGGACTCTAATCCAGATTTGTGTAGGGTTCACTTCTCAGCTTTTTCTTTTCCCGGAGAAATAATGGATCAGAGATATGCTTCCTAGATGGGCTACCTTCCGGGTAGACCAGCCCCCATCTGCCCCTCACTTCCCTCACCACAGCATGTCCATAAAACTGCCTTCTTGACCATTGGACCAAGTATTGGTCTCATCTGCTTGATCTGTTGACGTCTGTCTTCACATGCGGGGGAGGTTCCTAACTCACCAAGGGTTTGAGACCCATCAGCTACCCTCACCTGGTTCAGCCAGCCAGTTGGAGCCATTCCCAGAGTGTGGCCACTGTGTCATCCTGACAGCTTCTTGGAGCCACAGGTGAGAGCTGAGTGGAGGGTGAGGACTAAAGGTGGACAAACTACACCAGAAGGAACATGGTGTCCCCCACCAGATGTACTACCCCTCCCCTAACATCCCATACCCCCCAACCCCCCTGAATATATAAATATATAGAGAGAGTGGGGGAGTTTCTCAGGATGTCATAGACTTCATTGATGCTTTATATTTTTAAAGATCAGTTATTGGTGTGGTTACAAAGACTCCCTCCCCATGCCGTGAACAAGAGTTTTTACAATCAACCTTCAAGGTGAATTTCATGGTTAGGGGTCTTGTCCCCTCACAAAGAATTCAGGCCCAAGTGCAATTTATTTACTCTTAAAAACTGAGCTGCACTGTTACAGTTTTATCTGCCCAAAAAACATCTTTATCCCACCTTTCTGCTAAGAGTGGCCTCCGAGAAGGTTTACAGATTCAATTTTAAAGCCATCAAATGACAAAAACTAATTAAAAGTTCCAGATCTCCATATCTTTCCAAACCTCCAAACCTTGATGTAATTATCCTTAAAGAGATTACTATTCCTATTTGTTAATCAGATACCCAGATATTTTGTTTTGTTCACTATTGCCAGACCTGATGTTTCCTGTAAATAATCTCTTTCCTGTGTTGACATGTTTTTTGCTAGCAAGTTGGTCTTACTTTTATTTAATTCGAATCCTGCGACCTTTCCAAATTCTGATATTCTTTCTGAAAAAGTTGGCACATTTTCCACTGGATCTTCAGTTGTTGTTATCAAGTCATCTGCGAAGGCCTTTATCTTATGCGATTTCCCCCGAACAGTTATACCCTTTATTTCTTTGTCTTTTCTAATTGCGATCATTAAGAATTCCAAAACCATTATAAACAGTAGGGGCGAAAGAGGACAACCTTGTCTAGTCCCTTTATTTATTCTGATTTCCTATGTCATCTCGTTGTTGATAATTAACTTAGCTCTTTGTTCTTTGTATATTGCCTCTATGCCCCTGCTGAAATTTTCTCCAACTCCTGTCCTCTTCAATGATCTTTTCATAAACTTCCAAGAGACACCATCGAAAGCCTTCTCCATGTCGATTAGCATTAAGATAGCATTTTTAGCCGATCCTATTTCTAAGTACTCCAAAATATCAGTAATATTCCTTGTATTGTTATGCATGTGTCGACCCAGTAGAAAGCCTGATTGGTCTCTGTTTATTACTTAATTTAGTATTTTTTTTAACCTATCAGCCAGAATGCTCGCAAATATTTTATAATCATTGTTTAATAGAGATATAGGTCTGTAATTGTTTGCTGACGTTCTATCTGTTCCTTGTTTGGGTATCAGCGTGATATACGCTTCTTCCCAGGACTTCGGTATTTTCCCTTCTTTCAATATACCATTTAGTATAATTTTCATTGGTTCCAATAGCACATCTTCTAATTTAATTAAAATTATCATTACTAGGTAGAATATCTGTGGTTAAAATGAGCATCCTGCCCAGGATGATATTCTTATTTCAAATGATACCAATAATTGGTGGGGTAGGATGCTTTAAACAATGGGGGGGGGGAATCTAACCAAATTTATTTGGCAATATAAAACATCGAAAATTAAATTACTAAAAGATAGTAAAAACACAGGTTTGTCATTACCTGACTTAAATTTATACTATGATGCAGCATTCTTCATGTGGTTGAAAGAATGGCTAACATTAGAAAATGGTGACCTATTGGATTTGGAGGGGGTTGATAATTGTTTTGGATGGCACGCTTACCTAGGGTATGAGAAAGTGAAGGTGCACAGAGGTTTCCTTAATCAGGTCATAAGAAAATCATTATACAAAACTTGGGAGAAATACAAAGAACTTTTAGAACCCAAAGTACCCTGGTGGCTGTCACCCATAGAATTGTTAACGATTAAGAAGAAAAACATAGGAACAAATTGGGCCAGCTATAGGGATTTGCTAGAAGAGAAGAATAATAAACTAAAATTAAAGGATTATGAAGAAATGAAACACCACCTAACAGGGTGGATTCAATATCACCAGCTACCAGTAATCGATATCAATATCACCAGTAATTTTAATAAAGACAAAAGAAATAAAGGATTTGTGACAGAAGTCTCACTATTGGACAAAATTTTATTACAAAGCAAAGTAAAAGTAATTTCTAAAATGTGCAGATTATTGTTAGAACGGGAGGTTAAAAACAAACAAATTAAAGAAGTAATGGTAAAATGGGCCACATTCAGATAACACAATGGGAAAAACTTTTGAGGACAAACTGGAAGTTCACAGCATGTGAAGCTATAAAAGAAAATATGATAAAGATGTTCTTTAGGTGGTATTTGACACCTACAAAAATCTGTAAAATGCAGAAAACTAAATCCAACTTATGCTGGAGGTGCAACCGATCAGAAGGCCCGCTTATACACATGTGGTGGCAATGGGAAAAAGTTAAGGGCTTCTGGGACTTGATTTTTGAAGAAAATCTTTAGATATAATTGGGGGGGGGGGGGGACAGAAGCCTTCTTGCTTGGATTAACTGATACAGATATACCCAGAGAAGACAAAAATCTATTTTTGTATGCTGTGGCGGCAGCTAGAATCCTGATCGCAAAAAAATGGAAAAAAAGAAACAATTCCATCTAAATGAGAATGGCAAGATTCATTTACATTGAACTAGCCAGGCTGACAGACATGATCAGGGGCCACAGCAAACAAAAACTTCAGAAAGACTAGGGAAAATATAGTGATTATCTGAAGAAGCAATGCCTGCAAATTACTTCTTGGACTTGTTTTAATTAACTTCTGTAAACTGATGTGGGACGTGGGTGGCGCTGTGGGTTAAACCACAAAGCCTAGAACTTGCCGATCAGAAGGTTGGCAGTTTGAATCCCCGCGACGGGGTGAGCGCCTGTTGCTTGGTCCCTTCTCCTGCCAACCTAGCAGTTCAAAAGCATGTCAAAGTGCAAGTAGATAAATAGGTACCACTCCTGCGGGAAGGTAAACGGCGTTTCCGTGCGCTGCTCTGGTTCGCCAGAAGCGGCTTAGTCATGCTGGCCACATGACCTGGAAGCTGTACGCTGGCTCCCTCGGCCAATAAAGTGAGATGAGCGCCGCAACCCCAGAGTTGGCCACGACTGGACCTAATGGTCAGGGGTCCCTTTACCTTTAAACTGATGTACGGTTAGAATAAAGACAATCAAAATGGAAAGTAAGTTTAAAAAGAAGATTAAAGAAAGCAGATTACTATGGTTGATATTAGACGCGCGTAGAGGACGAAGGAAGTCAACAAAGAAAATAGAATCAAATTTAGGTTAATACATCTCTTTATTTTTTGAGATACGTTCTTTTTTTCTTATTTGTTCTTTTTTTCTGTTTTTATTTTCACGTTTATATATTATTTGTATTTTGTTTGTAATATATTGTATGTCTATGTGTTGTTTTCTCTATGTTTGTCAGCATATAAATAAACTATATATACAAAAGAAACCACTAATTAAATGTTTAAGTGAATACAAGAAATAAAAAGACATTTTAAACGACCGGCGTGAAACAAAATGAATTGTGCACTAAGTATTGTTAAAAGCACAGGCAAAATAGGACAGACTTTACCTGGCACCTAAAAATAGTAACAGTGTTACCAGGCAAAGTCACAGTTTGGGTAATACCAGTCCCTGTGTCCACCCATTAATTCTCTGATGGTGGGAATATACAATTCTAGCAGACATTTAATTGGCTGACAGGCTCCTAGGACAGCAGTTGGTCCTTTAGCATGGTACAAACCGCTTAAACCTTTGCGGTATGGTGAATGTGGGGTTTTTTGCCACTTCTGCAGGATATTGCAATATAGATGTGAGAATACAAACGTTAACATTTCAAACACCACCGTGATAGTAATAATAATTTATCTTAATACTTAGGTGCTCAAGTAATTACTTTGTTCCTGTTCTCTTATGCTCATTGCTTTCATAGGGGGAGAGCTAGGTAGGCAGTATAGAGTATATTGATTCTGCTGGGTCTTGTGTCTGGAGCAGGTCTTCTAACCCCTAACACTGCCTGTCAAAACCATATTATAACAAACCCTGGCTCTGTGTTTGTGATTTCCAAGCATTCATTTCAATTCTAGTGCCAAGCTCCTAAGATACCAACCCTATCCTTGACATATAGCCTGCTGCAGAGATGGGGAACCTGAGCCCCTTCCCCAAGATGATGTTGGCCTCCAACTCCCATCATCCCTGACATTGGAGCAGTGTATCCAGCACAAAGTGCAAAGAGTAAGTATGCACTAAGGGCTGCTTCTGTACTGCTGCCATTGGTGAAAGCAGTGGGGAGTGCAGCCATTTTGAGCTGGGGAAACACCACATGTTCCGTCCTCTTCATTCCTCTTGTAGACCATTCATAAGGTGTCCTATCTTTCAGGATGAAAGCTGGGGCATCTGCAGCAGAACGAACAAACAACATGGAGAGCACACCAGTGTGTACGGGATGTGTGAGTATTATATTAATGACTACTTTGTCCTCCCCCAGCAAACATCAGTGGAAGGCAGAGCTAGTCTGCAGGTGTCTCCCTTTCTCGAGACCTCACTCATGAGCCCCTAATGAACCCCTGGTCATTATACCTTTTGGTTACAGCTGTTACCCATTATGCATTTTCATGTACATGTTTCTCACGTCTCTCCACAGGCAACCAGGCAAGCATCCAACACAAGCAGAGGAAAGGATGTTCCTCGCTTCTAGTCCAGTGCCCAGTGGAAGACCAGTTGCTCCTCTGGGAGATTGCTCTGGTACCTTTCTATAGAGTGCATGGTACACAGTATTTAGCAAATGCAGCATGGACCTGAGATGATGATGGAATGAGCTGTCTGGTGTGCAACTGTCGCAGGTACAGGAACCCTGCTGCCCTAAATCTCCATGTTGTGATACAGTTTAATAAAAAAGCCACGACTGTTTCATCTGTGTCTTGTCTTCACGTTACTTTATTTATTTAGAGCGTTTATATACCACTTGATCAAAAAGAAAATCTCCAAGAAGTTTACAAACAAAATCATAGAGAAGATGTGAGTAAAATCTGTTACGGAAAAGGAGCAATGCAGCAGCGAGCTGCAGCTGGCTGGAAAGCCAAACAGGATGTTGATGTTTGGGACTGTACCATGGGAACGAAGGGACAGTCTACTCACTGTACTGAGCACCGGATGTTAGCTCAGAGTGTCATCTGACCTGTACTGGAAGTACAGGGGTGGAGTCTCTCTCTCTGCTGTTGGTGTATGGAGAGTGCAGACGTGTTTCTCTGTACTGCTGCAAAGACAGAAATAAAGGCATGAAAATACATTTCTGTCTGTCTCTTTCCCCTCCGTGGGAAAGGCAGGGAGGAGGGAGGAGTGGTGTGTTCTTCTCACGTTTGAGGAGGATCGCCGATAGAGACCTCGCCTGTATCCTGCCGGGAGTCGCAGACAGGGAGGTCAACAAGGAAATCACGCCGGGTGCCTGGAGAGTGGCACATTCCTCTGACTAGGCCAAGAGATTTCCTGACAAACGAATTGGAAACAAATAGACACACACATCATTATTAAAGATGAGGGCGGCTCTGCAAGCTATTGTGGCCAAACCACACCCACCTGGCCTACACCTGACGTCATATATGACATCAAGTGTGTGGCAGGTAAAGTCACACCTGGGACAAATGGGGTTTGCAGGGACTGCTGGTTGGTTGGTTGGTTTGGCTGCCCCTATGAAAACTTTGAAGACACTCTGAAGCCCTGACTATCAGCTGATTGTCAGGTTTTCAAAGCGCAGCAAAGAGCTCTCTGCAGGCACCAATGAATGGTTGATTGTTGGTGCTTGAAGAGGTCCCTGCACAGCCAAAGCCAAGCCAATCATCGGACTGGCTGCACTAGTGCAGTCAAGGGGAATGGAGGAAGCAGCCTGGAATCAAAGTGCTTCCTCCATTGCTTTATAAGGACATAAGGTGGGTGCTCCCCCCCACACACACCTGTCAAAGTACAGTGGTACCTCGGGTTAAGAACTTATTTCGTTCCAGAGGTCCGTTCTTAACCTGAAAATGTTCTTAACCTGAAGCACCACTTTAGCTAATGGGGCCTCCCGCTGCCGCCACGCCACCGCTGTGTGATTTCTGTTCTCATCCTGAAGCAAAGTTCTTAACCCGAGGTACTATTTCTGGGTTAGCGGAGTCTGTAACCTGAAGCGTCTGTAACCCGAGGTACCACTGTAGGCCTAAACAAACATAGAGTCATAGAATTGGAGAGTTGGGAGGCATCCAGCCCAACCCCCTGCAGTACAGAAACCACAACTAAATCATCCAAGACAAATGACTATCCGACCTCTGCTTAAAAACTTCCAAAGAAGGAGAGTACACCACCTTCTGGGGGACTCCATTCCACTGTCGAACAGTTCTTACTGTCAGAAAGTTCTTCCTGATGTTTAGTCGGAGTCTCCTTTCTTGTAACTTGAATCCATTGGTTCAGGTCCTACCCTCCAGAGCAGGAGAAAAGAAGTTTGTTCCCGCTCCTGTGTGTCAGGTCATTAGATATTTGAAGATGACTGTCATATCTTCTCTCAGTCTCCTCTTTTCCAGACACAGATAACTAAGTCATGCTTCTCAATAGGTTTGCTGAAATGCAATGGTTTTCATCAGGCATCTAAAACAATATGGTGTGGGTACCTGCCTTGGGGCAGTAAGTTCCAGAGCACAGTAGCTGCCCCACTAAAGGAACGACTCATCAGGAGTTAGCTGGCAAATAGGGTCCCTAACCCATTCTGATTGTTACCTCCACCATCTTCAGGATGGTACACAATGGGAGGAGGGCTAAATGAAGGGTTGTGACTTGCCTACAGTACAGTGGCTGGTCCAGCAGCAAGGAATTAGGGGGTGGCTCTTCCAGCTTACTACCCTCCTGACCCTTCTCCTTCCCCAGCGGTTATGGTCAGCCGGTTGCGTGAAGTGGGCAGAGAGGAAACGGATAACAAGCTCTTGTGGGGAAAGGGCTGCTATCTGCTGGTCTTCAACCAATGGGAAATGTGGAATGTGTGGCTGGATTGGATGACATGAGCCTTGGGGCCCAATTAAGGGAGACAGCTGTGTGAGGTCCCAGATGTGTGTTCCCCCATCAGCTCTTTCATCCCGTGTTCTGTGGCCAAGTCAGCCCCCTGCCTACTGCGTCTGTGCTGTTCCACTGATCTACAGCTCTCCGTAGACCTCCTTGAGTAGCAGGCTTTGTGGTCAGGGGCATGATAGTCATGGGAGACTATCAAGCCCGCCTCCCCCAATCATGAGCTCTTCTTTCTGTGGCTGTGTGGTTAAAAATGATTAACTGAGTGGAATGGGAGTTGTGGTTTCTACTCTTGCTGACTCGCCCCCCTTTCTATCTATAATTATTGTTGCTCACCAGGCACTGTCTCCATAGAAGGGCTTTAGTTTGTGGTTGCCTGTCCATTTCTTTGGTGTGAGATTCAAGTTCATCCTTCTCATTTTTCTGCTCTTTTCCATTCGTTAGGTCTTGGAGCTACTTCCTGCTTATGCACTTCCTGTTGTAGCTTCTTCCTTGTGGCCCTTTCCCCCTCTCCATGGCAAATGCATAAATACCAACATAGGCATTGTGCATGCAGTGTTATTAGCATGGCTTGCTTGGAATGTTTAGTTTTGCAGGAGGAGTTTCTCTGGAGGGCTTGTTGTCCATGTTTTCTTCATGCAGATTTCATTATACCCACAGAACTGATCTATGGAACTGGTGGACTTTTTCTGGACTGGATTGACCATTTCCCCTTGAACCGTGTCTACCGTATTTTTTGCTCTATAAGACTCACTTTTTCCCTCCTAAAAAGTAAGGGGAAATGTGTGTGGGTCTTATGGAGTGAATGCAGGCTGCACAGCTATCCCAGAAGCCAGAACAACAAGAGGGATTGCTGCTTTCACTGCGCAGCGATCCCTCTTGCTGTTCTGGCTTCTGAGATTCAGAATATATTTTTTCTTGTTTTCCTCCTCCAAAAACTAGGTGCATCTTGTGGTCTGGTGCGTCTTATAGAGCGAAAAATACAGTAATTTATTGGCAGAAGAGTTGCTCTTTTGGTACCTGTGTCCTGGGTATATCTGAGAATTTGAACCCCTGCCTAAAGCAGCCATAGTTCGATCTGAAAAAAATATAAATATTTAGGTTACAAAGCTATAAAAATAAAGAAAAATTAAGTTTGCAAAACAATCATTACCACGTGGTTAGGGTAGATCAACGTGTCAGTGTCCACTTAGCCCCAGTGTAAATATGACATACTGTATCAGCAAAAGTCAGAAATTGAAAGATAACTATAGCACATACACAAAAATTGATTTCAGATTTGAAATCAGCATTGAAAGAACATATAAGAACAGTTGAAAAATCTCATGCAACAGAAAATGAAGGGGGAAAAATTGTTCCCCAGTATACTCTGTATCCCAAGGGAATACATTTTTTTGCATACCTCCAACTGTACATAGATATACATGTCATTTTCAATGCTATACATATCTTGTTCAATGCTATGTAAGTCACTTACATTTATATTCATACTGTATTGTACTACTTCGGCTATGTTTAATAAAATATTGAATTCTTGCATTGTGAAAAAGAAAGATTATGGTGAAAAGTGAAAAACACGAATTGCAAAAAAAACCCGAGCTTACAGAACAAAACCAACTTCAGATATGAAATCAGCACGTCAAAATTAGGTTAGAACAACTGCAGGTATCAATGCAACAAAAAATTGGTTTCCCAGTGTTACTGCATCAGGTCTGGTCTGCGGCCCTTTCTAACCATTAAACTTCTAAGAATTTGCAACTGTGCTGGAAGAGGTGCTGTGGGTTCACCCAATAGCGGAGCTTCATGCTCCGGGGGGCGGAGAGCAGGCGGCAGGGCTGGCGCGCGTCCCAGGGGTGTGATGCGTTGCCCACAGGAACGTGGCGCAGGTCCTGGGGGCGTGGCACCCAGTGCGGGCGGGGGGGGCAGCTGCAGTGGCATCGCACTGGGATCACGCTGCCAGGGGAGGTGCGCTCCCCCCACACTCCCCTTCGTCCACCAGTGGGTTCACCCTCACAGTGTGGTTTTGTCTTGCATATGAGAGAGGAATTGTGCGGGTTAAGTGATGTTGTCATAGTGTTTATGCTGTCACTGCATGTTAATTGGTAGTTTTCATGAGAGCCAGTGTGGTGTAGTGGTTAAGAGCAGTGGACTCGTAATCTGGTGAAACGGGTTCGCTTCCCTGCTCCTCCACATGTAGCTGCTGGGTGACCTTGGGCTAGTCACATTTCTCTCTGAAGTCTTTCAGCCTCACTCACCTCACAGAGTGTTTGTTGTGGGGGAGAAAGGGAAAGGAGATTGTTAGCTTCTTTGAGACTCCTTTGGGTAGTGATAAAGCGGGATATCAAATCCAAACTCCTCCTCTTCTTCATGCCATGTGGAGGCAACTTAACTGGTGGGTGGTGGAATGGTTACAGGGGTGCCCAAACTTGTTTCAAAGAGGGTCAGATTTGATGAAGTGAACGTACATGAGGGTCAACCAAAGTTGAGCTTTTTTTTACAATTTCACCCCAAAGGTATTGAGGTTGCTTTTTTTACAATTTTGCCCCAGGACATATACTGCCATGGGAGCCAGATTAAATCGATTGGTGGGCTGGATTAGGCCCCCGAAATGGACTTTGGACATGCCTGGGTTACAGTCACTGCATGGGAGTAGCCATCTCTGTTGCTGCATTTCCTCTTTTCCCAGCACTGTTCTTGTGCTTTTATCATTGCTGCTTGGGAATGCATAGGAATGCAGCTTGCTACACCAGTGTAAGCTATAGCAAAGTGGCTAGGACAAAATGGATAAGTCCTGGCTTCCAGGCATCCTTCAGATCCCCCTAGTGACTATCTGCAATGAATTCCTATGCCCTTGTTACAGAAGTTTCCTTGGAACAACCAAATGACGGGATAACTGGAGAATGGAAAATTGCTTTAATTCTGGATAGTGCCTCTTAGAGGGCTATAGAAACATTGTTCTCCCAGGAGCTATGGGATAGGTAAGAACATAAGGGAATTTGATTCTGAGCTATTGCCATACAGGGCTGTGTGGATAATGGAGGGCTGAACTCCGAGATAAGCAAATTGTTCTATTCCCAGACACACTGTAGTGGCGTACTTTAAATGCAGAAATACATACACAGTATTTAAGCCCTGCAAATAAAACATCTCTGACAAATGCATGATTAGCTAAGCCAAGAGATGAGGAAAAGGCTTTGTACAGACTATTCTCTTGAGTAAATAATCTGAATTTTATGGGTTTTGTAGGTTTGAGGCATAACTTTAATGTTATTTAAATGTAAGGATTTCTTGAGTGTGGTCAGCTATAATAGCGTATTGATTTTTGAAGATGCAGCGAGTAATTGCAGACACTTGGAAGCTTATTCTCCTTTTGATGCACTCTTGTAACTTCCATCAGTGTGGCAGTCATGCATGCATGCATTTGAAAAGAACAGGCTCCTTTGTAGTCAAGCCATTTTTTCACTGTAGATACATATTTGCAGAAACCGAGGCGTAAATCCAAGTTAAAATGGAGCCTTGGATTTTCTATCAGCTGATACTGCATGCAAATTGTAAATGACTCACAATGTTAATCACCCACAATAACCACAAATAAAAGGAGAAACTACATATTTTCAATAAAGTAATTCCCCTTCATATCGTATGCTCCCTGGTGGAGGTGGAGAATAAGTTAGAATTAATAGAATCAGAGTATGTGGTAATTCCTTTTCGATGGTCGCACCCAAGCACTGTTGCCATGCAGTCACTAACGATTAATTTCAATGGGACTTGGCTTGGAATTCTGGTGTAAGATCCTCTACCTTGAATGGAGAGCCTCTGTTAACAATTGGGCAAGGGTACATTTCTTTGCTTTCATTTTTTTTCGTGTAGCTATTGAGCTTGGAGATTGCTACGTGAAATTTTGAGACACTTGGACCCTGCCTTGGGCTGGTCCTGAACACCATTTTTTTCTATCACATAGAAGGTTAAGCATTTTGCTTGCCATTTTGTCACAAGCCATTTCCCCCCTCTTAAGTTACAGCAGTATGCAATAAGGCTTAAGTCCTGCACCTTTGCGGAAGTAGTAGTCCTTCTCTATTCTGCCTTGGTCAGATCACACCTGGAGTACTGTGTCCAGTTCTGGACACCACAATTTAAGAAGGATTTTGACAAGCTGGGGCTTGTGCAGAGGAGGAATACCAAGATGATCAAAGGTCTGGGAACCAAGCCTTATGAGAAATGGTTGAGGGAGTTGAGTACGGTTAGCCTGGAGAAGAAGAGACTGAGAGGAGATATGATAGCCATTTTTAAATATCTAACAGGCTGTCACATGGAAGATAGAGAAAGCTTGTTTTTTTCCTGCTCTGGAGGGTAGAACGTGAACCAGTGGATTCAAGTTACAAGAAAGGAGATTCCAACTAAACATCAGGAAGAACTTTCTGACAGTAAGAGCTATTCAACAATGGAAAGGACTCCCTTGGGAGACTGTAGACTCTCCTTCATTGGAGCTTTTTGAGCAGAAGTCGGATGGCCATGTGTCATGGATGCTTCAGGTGAGATTCCTGCATTACAGGGGGACAAACAAATGGTCCTCAGGTTCCCTTCCAACCATATAATTCTATGATTCCATAACTGATGACCAACATAGATCAAATAAGTTGCATGGAGGAAGAGAATGGGTGGCCATCCAGATATAGTTGGACTTCAATCTCCCTTCAGCTCCAGTGGTCAGGGATGATGGGAATTCTAGTCTAGCAACATTTGGAGGGCCACAATTTATGTACCCATGGGCTAATATCAGGGTTGGCCCGGGATGTTCTGCCACTGTAGGCACCAACCCCAGTTAACTCCTCCTGGAAGATCTGGGCCCCCTCCCTGACCACACTGTCAACACCCACGCTGCTGCCGGCCCCACCTCTGCAACTTTGCCTGTGGCTACACCTGCACTGTCACCTTGATGCATTGGCAAGAGTAAGGGCAAGGCTACTGTGGCAGCAGTGGCAAGTGCAAAGTTGGTAGTGGTGCAGTGGTGGAGGAGAGGGTCAGGTCTGCCACCTGAGTCAAATTGCTTTGCCTTGTCTCAAGGAAGCACAGAAGGAATTCCAAGTGACTGTCTTGTTGAACGGTACTGCCAGTGTGAACTGGACATAAGTCACATCTTACTACTTACATATAGAACTGTACACGTACGGCATGGCATACATGGGCTTTTACTGGGATCTTCGGTATCTGAATGAATCTGTGGGTTGGGTTCAGTTAACCCACTGGCTTAGTTGAAACCAGCCCACTAGCACAACAGGGATTCCCCTCTTGCCCCCCCGTGCGTCCTCCAAATCTGCTCTGGAGGATCAGGAAAACTCGCAGAACAGTGCACATGGTGGAGACAGGGAGATCGTTACATCAAGCAAGCAGAAACGCTTGCACCTGACAGAACAATCATAATAGCATGACCTTGAATTCCTCCCATTGTGTTAACAATAATTGCTACTCTCGCTCAGTAATTTCAGTATAGCCATTTCAAATATCAATGAATTTATGTTTTAACATCCTAAAACTATAGTGAACTCATTTTTTTAACTACTTAGCCTGATGTAGTGAGAGGAGTACCATCTATCCACAAAAGGGGAGGTATCAGCAGACTTGTGGAAGCTTCAAAGTTTGCAGAAGTCGTCGTCTCCTACCCACAAAAAAGCATTTAGAAAAAATCCATAAGGAAGGGGGAAACCCTAATCAGCTGGTGAGCGTGGCTACAGAATGATACGGATCTGTTGAGAAGGGTTTGAGAATGAAAACCGGAAGACACAGGGAACCCTGAACAGGAGCACTAACTCAGTGCAACATTTTTGGGTCACGCACACCTAACTAGTTCTTTCTGATAGAAAACTTGGGTAATGGCAAAAAAATAATAATTATGCATTATGTAAGGTTTAAGGAATATAATTGTAGACACAATACTTTTATGTTAAGATGGAATAAGTTTCTGGCTTGTCCTAGGCTATGTGGAATACCTTTGAGTGTTAATTATGTATTTCCGGTGTTTTGAGGGAGCTTATCTGTACTATGTTTTCTCTTTCTGTTGTTGTTACCGTTGTCGATATGGAATGGAAGTTTGAGTACTGAATAAATAAAGGTTTTTTTTTAAAAAAAAGGGGGGGAGGGAATAATAGTAGCAAACACAGATACAGAGAGCCAAGGGGATTATAGCCAAAACTTAGCAATGAGAAAAAGGAGCGAGAGTATCAGCATGCTCAAGGGGAAATCAAGGTTTGCAAAACCAAAAAATAAAAAAGCAACCCATTGAGGCCTGAGATTGTTCCAATACCTAAGGAGTATAGAGTGGCAAACTGAAAGCAGATTGGGAGGAGTGGAACATAATTTCTTGGATGGGATGGATGGAACCCTGCACAGAGGTTCTCCTTAGTGCCATGCCACTAGACCACAAGAGGAGGCTGGGCCTTTTATCTCTGCACAAGCCACAGCTGTGGGTTTGCTTTTCTCCCCAATAAGGAGAGAAACATGGAATTGCAGGGATCTCTGCTGAGGTAACTCTTTGTTCCTTCATACTCTAAAAAGATCAAGCCTTCATGAGTTGATTGCTTCACGATGGAATGGAACATCCTCTCAAGAATGAAGCATGTCTTCAGTTTAATATTGCTGTTGTTGGTGTTGAGGAGTCTTAAGCTATTAGAAACTTGGTCCAGCATGGTTTCAGATTGGACGGGGGACCACGTGTTGAGATTCCTGCATTGCAGGGGTTTGGAATAGATTTCCCTAGGGGTTTCTTCCAACCCTACGATTCTATGATTCTGTGAAAGGGTTTCTGATTTGAGACAGACTTCTTCTGTTCCAGACTCTTCACAATTTTTTTTTAATTTGGCCATTTGATTTTGCTTCATTCTTGCATGGGGGCTGGCGCAAGGTTTCTTTGTTTAGTGGTTGTTTTACGGTTCTTTAAGAGCAAGGGGTTCGTGTCAAGAACGCCACTTATTCAGCCTGCCTTGGGTAACGTGGGTTTAGTTTGGCAGCTGGTAGCAGATAGACACATTTGGAACTAGAATGGGAAAACCAAAAAGGGGCAGAGTAGCAGGGAAAATGTAGGAAAGGAGGGTATTGGGCAAGAAAAATGTGGTCTGCAGGAAAGGTGTGGCAGCCGGCCAAGATTCCACGGCAGGACACAAATGGTGTTACTTTGGCTTTCTCAAACTCAGATAACTTTACTACAAGCAAATTCTAAGCTCCCAGGAGGGTCCCAGCAGAGGTTCTTTTTGTAAAGCCCCTATTTATGGAGAAGAGAGACACCTGATTACAAAAAAAAGTATTGCTGAACTGCTGGTTTTGGGGTTGTTTTTTTAACCTGGGAGGGAGGAATGGAAAACTAAAGTCCACTAAAACCCCAGGGTCTACTTCATTATTTCAAGACTAACTATTACTTCCCAGAAATTTTTAATATTACAAGTTGATGGCTCAAGTTTATTCATTTGGCTCCGATCATTGTAAGACCCCACTTCTCCAGAGCGGAGTTTTTCTCCTGCCTCTTAAGCATGGGGGTGTTGCAGATTTTCAAATGGTGAGTATTTGGTGGAAGTGAAGTTACTGAGCTTGTAATAGGTCTGTAAAATATTACTGAGGGGGAAAAGGAGGCGTAAGAGCTCAGCCTACAATCCTAAATACTCATGGAACTGTTAAGTTGTACAAGCAGCTTTTACCACACTGGCGCTAGTTTTTCCACTGTGCAAAAATGTCAACAAGTGGTGTTGGCAATGTGTTGCGAATGATATTCCGCACGTAATTCAATTTCAATTAATGAGCACCCTCAAATTAGTCAGAGGCACTAGCTTTTGCCAAGATAACATGAAAGTAAGTTTTAATTTTCCAAGCCAAGCCATTTTGAAATTACAACAAGCCAAAGGAAATTAGGAATATATCCAAGAACAGTAGAACACCTCATTTTGGGGGGGGGGCAGGGGGGAGGACTCATTTATCTTCAGAATGCCCAATCTAGAATGTCTCAGATTTGATAAGTGAACAAACCATCAAACTCTATTATAAGAAAAGGTGATGTCTGTAAGTTGGCATTATGTGAAGTTTGCTCTGCTGAAAATATGTATATGTTGTGCTTTTGCTAATGTTTCTTCCCCCACCCAACCCCGGCAGAAATCATTTACGAATTTTCTACTACAGAGGATTTTTAAATTATTTATTATTTATTTATTTGGGTAATTTTATTTACTTACTTTAGGAGTTTCTAGCCTATCCTTCAGATATATTTTTTTTTCTTGGATGGCTTATTCAATATTAATAATAATAATAATAATAATAATAATGCAGAGGGGGGAAATAGACATATAAAAAACTAAAGCAGCAGTGACAGCACATTGTGCCAACGTGAGAGATAAAGATCCAACTTGAAGTGTGGGTGGACAGGGAGGATGACTCTCCCAGTAGGTACCAAGTGAGTTTACCTGGAAAGTTTATCACGAGTTTATCATGACATCATAAGAAGGTCTGATGGCTTATTGCCACTCACCATCACTGTGACAGCGGAGGAAACCTGAAGAAAGTCTTGCAGCAATAATCTTGGGAGTATTAGCAGATGGACTTGCCTTTTCAGACTCTCTACATTCCAGGACACACTCTGTATGTGAACTTGTCTTCCACATAACTGTGAGTTCTTGGGATTGGTCTAGAACATGCATTTGGTTTATAATAAGATTCTGAGCAGCTCAGTAGTGCCTTGCCAGTGCTCTATATGCCACAGACAAGGTGCTTTAGATGTAGCCATCACGTCATAATTGAAGGTATAAAGGTAAAGGACACCTGGGCAGTTAAGTCCAGTCAAAGGCAACTATGGGGTGCGGCGCTCATCTCACTTTTCAGGCCAAGGGAGCTGGTGTTTGTCCACTGGCATCTTTCTGGGTCATGTGGCCAGCATGGCTAAACCACTTCTGGTGCAACGGGACACTGTGACGAGCGCCGGAGCGCACGGAAACGCTGTTTACCTTTCTGCCGCAGTGGTACCTATTTATCTACTTGCGCTGGTATGCTTTCAAACTGCTAGGTTGGCACGAGCTGGGACAAAGGAATGGGAGCTCGCCCCGCCAGGTGGATTCAAACTGCGGACCTAACGATCGGCAAGCCCAATAGGCTCTGTGGTTTAGACCACAGCGGCACCTGTGTCCCCTCTGTAATTGAGGACAGTGGGCCAGCTGCCTTTCAAGGAAACCATTGTGATCTCATTGAGGAATCCTTGATAAGCTTCCACAGAACCCATTTCTGTACCACTTTGAAAGCCACTGGAGTAAAGTAGGAGGGGACTGTTCAAAATGCAACAGACTAAAGATGTTGCAAATGTTGGAAAGGGGATATCGAAAACGCAGCTATATTTTTACAATATATGGTACGAAGCAGCTCTAAGTAGGTAGTATTTCTGGAGTTAAGAGACTGAGACTGAAATTCTTTATTCACTTATCTGGCATGAATATGCATTGAACTCAATGAGGCTTACTTCTGAATAGACATGCATAGGATTACGTTGCCAGAATTAAAAAGGAGAAGACGATTATGCTTTGCCTTCAAAAAAAGTGGGAAACGGCCTACTTCCTTCAGCAACTTTCTGAGCTACAAACAAGGTAGACAGGTAAATAATTTCTCAAAATAGAGAAATGTGGGGGCCACATGTTCTCCTGCAATGATTTTGCAAAGTTTTTTTGCAGATAAAATCGCTCAGATTCGGGAAGAAGTAGACTCCACCGTGGGAGCAGGGCCGGGGCGGGAGAGTGCTAGAGTTCTGTCTAGTCAAGTTGAGTGGGATCAATTCCAATCTGTTACCTCCGAGGATGTGGACAGGCTGCTTGGACGAGTGAAACCAACCACCTGTCTCCTGGATCCTTGCCCATTCTGGCTTATAAAAGCTAGCCGGGAAGGACTGGGCGATGGGCTTCGTGGGGTGGTGAATGCTTCCCTCCGTGAGGGAGCCTTCCCAGACCCGCTGAAAGAGGCGGTTATTAAACCGCTTCTTAAAAAACCATCTTTAGATGCGGCCACAATGGCCAACTATCGCCCAGTCTCAAATCTTCCATTCTTGGGCAAGGTGATTGGGCGAGCGGTTGCCAAACAACTCCAGGCACGCCTGGAAGAAGCGGACCATTTGGATCCCTTCCAGTCGGGATTCAGGCCTCATCATGGGACTGAAACTGCCTTGGTCGCACTGGTTGATGATCTCCGGCGGGCTAGGGACAAAGGTGAGAGCTGTTTCCTAGTTCTGCTGGATCTCTCAGCGGCGTTTGATACCATCGACCATAACATCCTTCTGGACCGTCTTGAGGGGCTGGGAGCTGGGGGCACTGTCATACAGTGGTTCCGCTCCTTCCTCCTGGGCCGTGTTCAGAAAGTGGTGGTGGGGGGATGAGTGTTCAGACTCCTGGGCTCTCGCTTGTGGGTTCTGTCCTCTCCCCCATGCTTTTCAACATTTACATGCAGCCGCTGGGAGAGATCATCAGGAGGTTTGGGCTGGGTGTTCATCAGTATGCAGATGATACCCAGCTCTACCTCTCTTTTAAATCAGAACCAGTGAGGGCTGTGAAGGTCCTGTGTGAGTGTCTGGAGGCGGTTGGAGGATGGATGGCGGCTAACAGATTGGGGTTGAATCCTGACAAGACAGAAGTACTGTTTCTGGGGGACAGGAGGCGGGCAGGTGTGGAGGATTCCCTGGTCCTGAATGGGGTAACTGTGCCCCTGAAGGACCAGGTGCGCAGCCTGGGAGTCCTTTTGGACTCACAGCTGTCCATGGAGGCACAGGTCAAATCTGTGTCCAGGACAGCTGTGTACCAGCTCCATCTGGAACGTAGGCTGAGACCCTATCTGCCTGCGGACTGTCTCGCCAGAGTGGTGCATGCTCTGGTTATCTCCTGCTTGGACTACTGTAATGCACTCTACGTGGGGCTACCTTTGAAGGTGACTCGGAAACTACAACTAATCCAGAATGCGGCAGCTAGACTAGTGACTGGGAGCGGCCGCCGATACCATATAACACCGGTCTTGAAAGACCTACATTGGCTCCCAGTACGTTTCCGAGCACAATTCAAAGTGTTGGTGCTGACCTTTAAAGCCCTAAACGGCCTCGGTCCAGTATACCTGAAGGAGCGTCTCCACCCCCATCATTCTGCCCGGACGCTGAGGTCCAGCGCCGAGGGCCTTCTGGCGGTTCCCTCATTGCGAGAAGCAAAGCTACAGGGAACCAGGCAGAGGGCCTTCTCGGTAGTGGCGCCCGCCCTGTGGAACGCCCTTCCATCAGATGTCAAAGCGATAAACAACTACCTGACATTCAGAAGACATCTTAAGGCAGCCCTGTTCAGGGAAGTTTTTAATGTGTGATATTTTACTGTGTTTTTGGTTTTTATGGAAGCCGCCCAGAGTGGCTGGGGAGGCCCAGCCAGATGGGCGGGGTATAAATAATAAATTATTATTATTATTATTATTATTATTATTATTATTATTATTATTATTATTATTCCACTTCCTGTATCATGCCAGGTAGTTAAAATGTGCGTTCTCTGCAATAACTACCCTTTGGAGCCAGGCCAATGTTAATAATCTGGGGCTTCTGTCAGCTGTTCTGGTCCTATCTAATTCCTGTCACTTGCTTTTGATAAGCCAAAACTCCATTTATCCCTGTTCACCATGCTGACTAGCAGTGATGAGAGTTGGGAGTCCGCAGTTGGTGGGCACTAAGCTAGTTAACCTCTACAGTATTCATTATAAAATTATTATTATTATTATTATTATTATTATTATTATTATTATTATTTATACCCCGCCCATCTAACTGAGTTGCCCCAGCCACTCTGGGTGGCTTCCAAGACATATAAAAACATAATAAAATATCAAACATTAAAAACTTCTCAATACAGTGCTGCCTTCAGATGTCTTCTAAAAGTTGTGTCGTTCATTATCTCCTTGACATCTGATGGGAGGGCGCTCCACAGGGAAGGCGCCACTGCCGAGTAGGTCCTCTTGCCTAGTTATAATAATAATTATTTATTATTTATACCCTGCCCATCTGGCTGGGTTTCCCCAGCCATTCTGGGTGACTCCCAACAGAATATTAAAAGCACAATAAAACGTCAAACATTAAAAACTTCCCTAAACAGGGCTGCCTTCAGATGTCTTCAAAAAGTCAGACAGTTGTTTATTTCCTTGACATCTGATGGGAGGGCGTTCCACATGGCAGGAGCCACTACCGAGAAGGCCCTCTGCTTGGTTCCCTGCAACCTCACTTCTTGCGGTGAGGGAACCGCCAGAAGGCCCTCAGAGCTGGACATCCATATCTGGGCTGAACAATGGGGGTGGAGATTCTCCTTTAGGTATACAGAGCCGAGGCTGTTTTAGGGCTTTAAAGGTCAGCACCAACACTTTGAATTGTGCTCTGAAATGTAATAAATTTAGCACTACTGCTCCTGGGATAGATCATACACGACGCCTCTTTACTACACTCCCCTTGGTGCTCCACAATTGCACATTTGTCACCTACGCTGGCTGGTTCCTTCAAAGCAGACATTGACACTCGATTTCTGATTCTTGTCTGCCAAACAGAGCTTGTAATCATGTCTTCCTCCACCCCCTTCTCTTTGAAATGCAATACTTTTCTAATCAAAAGACTTGTTCACTTTTCTTTTCTTTTTTAATCTCTCTGGCTGAGAGACAAGAGGAAGAAAATAACACAGCGAGTGTAAAGTAAGCGAGGCATTTGAAATACGCTCAAAACACGCAAACAAATAACACTTCATGACTGATTGGCTTAAAGACCTTGACAACTACTGTGACTCCCCCCCTCCCCCGCAACATCCTTTAAAAAAAAAAAGAAATAAAAAGATAATGCAATCTGAAGCCAGAGCTTAAGAAAGTGCATTAATGCTAGAAACTATTTGGATGGCATAATTTAGTCCTGGAGTGCATGAAGTAGAAATTAAAGGAGAGTGTACTTGTCAGAGCTGCCCTTCGGTCCCAGCTCACAGAGGACCAACGCCAGGCTGTGTTTATGTACAAAGGTCTTTATTGAAGTTCAGTTTCCATTTCAAAGCCGCAGCGCGCAGCTCTACGTCCTAAACCCTAGACCGGCGAAGTCCCGTCTGAGTCTCCTCCCCTCTGACACCAGTTTAATATCCTAGCCCTGCTCCACCTTTCCCGCTGCTCTCTCTTTCTCTGGGTCCTTCTGCCCGTTGGTGCATTCCCCTTTCTAGACTCCTCTGACGCTGAGTCGCTTAGCTCCTCCCCCTGCCTCCGGCGAGCTTTGGGACCCGGCTTCCAGTCCTCATCCTCTGCGGTCCCGCGCTCCTGTACATTTGAACTTGCTTCTCGCGCCAATCCAGTGACCTTCCTCCTAACCGTTACACTACTCCTGTCACTGCTTCCCTCTTCTGGAATACTGGCCGGATCTGACCTCCCCTCCATTGTCCGACTCTCCGATGGAGGCGTGGTCAGCCCTGCCTCGTCTTCTCTCCCTGGTGGGGAATCCACTGGCCCTGATACTTGGGACTTTTCCCCCTCACTATGCTCTGGTGGGGAAGCTGGTCCTGATTTCCAACTGCTGCTCTGGGAGTCCCTGCTCCCCCCTTGCTCCTGGGGCGTTCCCCTTGGGAACCCTCTACCCCTGGCCACTGGCGCCCCCTTCTGCGAATCTTCCGATTCGCTGGAGAGACTCATGGAATCCCTTGGGCCACTGTCATATTCTCCTACGCTCCCCTCAGATTCTTCCCCTTCGCTCTCCATCTCCTCTCTTCCTTGTGCCTCTCCTCCTGAGCCCCTGACAGTACTTTTGAGCATGTGAAGTGTTTCAGACACAGGTCTTCCTAGCCCTACTTGGAAATGCTGAGGGATAGACCTGCGACCTTATGAATTAAAAGCGGGTGCACCTTTTTCTGTTATTCGCAGGAGCTTGAATTTCAGCAGTTCTCACTTGGGTAGTGATGGGAAAACTCCTCTAAGTCTGTTCCAGAATTAATGTGGGGTCGGGGATGACTAAGATAGTGCTACTCTTTTGGCCGTGGTCCACCCATCCCATCCGATGTCTATATTCAGGGAGAAGGCTCAAACTGGTCAGAGGAGTTCAGAGTCATTCACACCATTATGCCCTGAATGATACCATTTCGTGTTTGAAGGGGTCTAGAGGCCTAGTGGAAAACCTATTTTAGGATGTACTAAGTGGTCTGAATGCCTCTAAAACAAAAACAAGTGTGAGATCACGGTGGCCATTTTGGTTGCTGCAATCTTGCACGGTGGGCTCTCGCTTTTTGGGGGCCACACCTCCCCAAGAAGCGCTTTTTCAGGATGAGGGTGAGGTCTGGGTCACATGACGTGGCTGGGAGTGCGTCCCTGTTTTGGCTCTGAAAAGTTTGGATGGTGTGAAGAAAACCAGATACCAAAATGAGCCCCAAATACCCTCAAGCGACCTGCCTGGGTGTTAAAATTGTCAGATGATGCCCTGTTTGCAGTACAGTCATACCTCGGAAGTCAAACGGAATCCGTTCTGGAAGTCCGTTTGACTTCCAAAACGTTTGGAAACCAAGGTGCGGCTTCCGATTGGCTGCAGGGAGCTCCTTCCCCTGCAGCCAATCGGAAGCAGCAAAACACGCGTCGGCCATTCGGGTTCCAAAGTGTGTTTGCAAACTCACTTCTGGGTTTGCAGCGTTCAGGAGCCAAAACGTTTGACTCATAAGGCATTCGACTTCTGAGGTATTACTGTACTACCATTCTACGTGATCCTAAAGGTTGTGGTAGTTCATGAGAGGGCCTTCTCTGTGGTTGTGACCTTTCCTGCAAGGTGTATTTTACCCCACCATTGTATGCTTTTTGGCAAGTGGTAAAAACAAACATTTACTCAGGCCTTTGGATATCTATCCTTCTGTATTACTCTTCTGGACTTGTGCTTTGTTAACTCTGTTATTGGTTAGTTTTGTGGGTTTATTTTATGTATTTAATGATAATTTGTATATAATTTTTGTAACCCACCATGGGATTATTTAGGGAATTGGAGGCACTATATATACAAATAATAAATCAGCAATAAAACAATTTGCAGAGCTCCAATTCGTGGAAAAAAAACCAACACTTATATTAGGTAGAAATAAGCACTGCTTGTTTGCCTCAAGTTGTATGTTAGGGATATTCTTTGAGTCATCTAGAATCACAGGGTAGCCACCAAACAAACAATAATATATCATGCCTAAAAGAACTGGGGGGCAGGATAAGAATTGCAACATGATCAGTGTCTCCCCTTTCTGTAAAAGCTGGGATATTTCACCATCCTCTAAGTGCTTTGATCCACACCAAGCCTAGCAAACAAAAGGTTGTTTTTTGGTGCATGTAAGTGTGCAATTTGCTCTTCTATTTCTATTAAATATGGATGGCTAACCCTCGGTTTGGGGGCCTGATCTTACCCTCAGAGGTTTCTGCTGTTCCAATCAATAGTGTTCTGTATCCACGATTTCCGTTGCTTGCACGGTGGCTTGGCATATTGGAGCTGGGAAGCTCAGTGCTAATTGCAGACTGTCTAGGCTGCAGTCCTGTGCCCATTAATTTGGGAGTAAGGGCCATTGTTGAGTAGACACATACAGGACTGTGTTGTTACTCCCTGTGGTTCAACCCCTCATGCTATGGAATGTCTGGAGGAGTCAATTTACTGTGTAGGTGGATACATTCGATTAACAAAAGGGTTTCAAATCTGTGAGCTTGTGCAAAACGTACTATACATTCAGCCTCATCTGATTTTGTTTACTTTGAGTATCATGTGCAAAGGTTAGTGCAGCCAGCTGCCAATTAATCCCCAACCCACCCGGAAATTAAACTGAATAGAATCAGACCAGGGGATCTAGGATTCTCATTTGCACTGATAGTACTGTAGCATCAGGAATTTGAGCATGGGAGATTAAAGCAGCGACTGTCTGGTGGGTGTATCTGCAGCGCTGGTGCCTGAGAATTCTGGGATGGAAATTGTATTGCATGCTGATGAAAAATGCTGTTCTCAGAAAAGCATACCCTTAGGCATGTTTTGTTTGAAAATATGTCATTATACTTCATGTAATTCCATATCAGTATGGGAACAGTGACATTTACTGTATCTGCAGGCTGCAGCTCGAGTATTTCCTGTGCATTACCCCCCCTTTTTAACAGTAATCAATCATTGCTCATTTCAGAAATTTCAAAGTATGAGCTCAGGAGTCTATGACACGAGCACTTAATGGTTCGACATGCACATCTGTCTCAAGCAATAAACTTCAGAAAGTCTTCTGAAAAGTTTTTGCTTATGTATGATCCATCAACCTCCAAACATAAAAGTATGTTGCTTGAGACATTTTTTTTTAAGGAGCTTAAAAGTAGACAACATGGAAAAACATTTTCCGTTGTGAATTGTAATAATGTGGTCTTTAATTACTGCATAAATTCATAACAGTTAACCCTTCTTATGTAATCAGGAACTTCTAAAAAATCTATGTCACTGATAGCGCAGTTAATAAATCTTTGAATTGACTTGTAAACATTAAACCAGAAAGCAGAATTGTTACTTTTTAAAAGAGACTGTTACGAACATTTTCTTGGTGCTTAATCAGGACTTCAGACCTTTATAGCCAACACTTTTAGAATACTGTACCACAATACGAAAGAGAGAAATGAAAAACGACGCTTATAATAGTTTTAAATCAATCTCTCTCCCTTTTTCCAGTTCAGTAGTTTTAATCATTCTTTGAGTCATAAAAATGTTAGCTTGGAAGTAAGTTTCATCTGTGGCCAAGTAGCTATGGATTCTAACTTGGTGCTTAAATACCTGGCTGAAATGTATTTTACCTAATAAAAATTATTTGAATCACAATTGGTAACCCAGTCCATTTTTATTTAAGTAGCTGAGGGAAAACTGTGCATAACGATTTAATATCAGCAGGAACAGAATACTGCATGTTTTCCTTCTCACAGTGAAGTTAGAAAGACTCTTCACCGTTTTCTGCTGCTGCTGCTTCTTTGGTGATCACTTGTAGCCAAATAAGATTGTTTTCCATAAACACAGTTTTAACAGTGAGTCCGTAAGTGACTGTGGGGGCCAATTCTGGATCCGCACATCCTTCCACAGTGGGGACATTGGTTTCCGGATGGGAGCTGATCACAGTGAGGGTTTGTCAAGCGTGCCTTCCTCTTAGCCCGTTTCTCCCTTTCGTCCTGAGTTTGAGTGTCTTCAAAGCCCATGGCAGCTTTGGTAAAGGCTGTTCTCCAACTGGAGCCCTCGCAGGCCAGTGTTTCCCAATTGTCAGTGTTTATACTACATTTTTAAAGATTTGCCTTGAGAGAGTCTTTAAACCTCTTTTGTTGACCATCAGCATTACGCTTTCTATTTTTAAGTTCGGAATAGAGTAGTTGCTTTGGAAAACAATAATCTGGCATCTGCAGATGACCAGTTCAACAAAGTTGATATTGAAGAAACATTGCTTCAACACTGGTGATCTTTGCTTCTTCTGGTACACTGGCATTAGTTCACCTGTCTTCCCAAGTGATGTGTAACATTTTTCGGAGACACTGTTGATGGAATATTTCGAGGAGTAATACTTTAAATATGAAGTGTATCTGCATCCTGGAGCTCTGGTTTCCTGGAACATCTCCGGGCTCCCCTGTGACAGCTGCCCCATGGCTCAACCCCGTGTCCTAATAGGTGTTTTGTTAACTTTAATTCTTTGGAATAGGATAAACAAGTCTAGCGACGGAGGGGCAGGACTTACAGGCTGGGATGTTCATTTGCTTGTAAAGGCGGACTCCTTGCATCCCCTCTCATGTGTCATTAGGTAATTCCTCTTGTTCTCGACTTCAGATATAAACCGTTATAAATTGGGAATAATGACGCTCCACCTCAGAGGCTTGTTGAGAGGGCAAACGCAGAGTAGACGGTAAAGCACCTTTCCAGTTGAAATACTATATAAAATAAGCAGTAGCATCAGCACTCCAAACACAATAGAGATGATGAAGCTCCTTTCAGTATGAAATGTTATATGAAATTAGCTGTAGTCTCTTCAAATGCCAACCAGCAAAGTCTTTGTGCTTACTGTAACTTCACCTCTTCCCCATTATGCTCCTTCCTGAATGTTCTTATCCCTGCGTCACTTTTTTCTTCCTTTCATTTTTCTTCCCCATATTTCTGCCTGCCCCCCTCTTAAATAATACTATGCTTGTACCACTCCCCCCCCTTCTTTTTCGAAGAGGAAAGGTATGTCAGCCATGGGCCTGGATCAGGCATACATATCTGGGCTAAATAATCTTTTCTCCTTAGCATGCCCAGAAGTCTGAAAAAACCAGTATCTTAAATCACTGTTTAAAGTTAGGTTAGGATCCTGGCTTGTTCCAAACTTGATAACCATAGTTTCCAGTTTAAATGTGCACGGAAACTATGGATAATTTTAAAAAATCCCTGGTTTGTTGTAGCATACCGAGCATAGCTGTCAGCTTACAGATTTGAAAATAAGGGATCAGCAGCCTCGAAAATAAGGGATCAGCAGCCAAAATAAGGGATTTTCAGAGCACAGGTATATTCAACTTCTGAGCCCCTCCAAGCCAAAAGCACAAAGCCCAGCCAGCAGCCAAACAAGGCCTCAAGCGGTGGTTCCCACAGCGCAGCAACCCAGCAAAGGGGATGCAGCAAGGAAAACCACCATCACCTCTCCGCTGGGAAGCGCTGAGCAAAGCCGAGTCCCCAGGCAACGCGGCCGATTTGATTGGCACAAGGCATGCAAGCTCCACCCCCCCAGTCGTTCTTAGACTCCTTATTGGGTGAGCAACACAACCAAGAAACACAGCTGGAACCTCCCTCCTCCCTGGCCGGCAGGGAGGGAGGGAGAGGAGCTGCTTCCTTTGAAACCCAGGAAATTTAAGGGGCATCATCAATAAGGGACAGCAGCAGGAAACGGTGCTGGGATAAGGGAGTTTCCCGCCAAATAAGGGACGGATGACAGCTATGATACTGAGCGGAGAGATGCAGTGCAATAATGGTCTACGTGGACCGTATTCCACCTTATACATCAGAGCTGAGCCTTAAAGTGCTTGTACTGAGATCCTCTTCCAAACACCACTAGGTTGGTGGCCTGGAGGAGACGTGCAATAACACAGCCCCACCTGCAGACACAGCTACCTTTTGCAGCTTAGCTCCTTGAGGTTTAACTGGCATCCCTTCATTTTAGGAAAGGGGGCGGGGGAAGAAAGTGTAATCGCCTAGGCACCAGCCCTAATAATATCATCATTTCTAGTAACTGAATTGCTGTCTTTCTGAACCCTTACATGTCGGGATTTGTATCCCATCCCAAGAAATTCTTAGACTCAGACATGGAGGGTTCATCCCAAAATTACTTATTTTAATTGAAGGTGTGTTTTAACATAAAAAAAACCCTGAAGATGAAGCATTAGAAATTTGAAGACCATTAAATGTTGCAATAATTGCATCAGAGACAGACTTTTTATACTATAATAGTAAACAAATTGGTGGCGGCGAAGAAAATGATACCAGAAGTGAAGTTTGTTTTGTCGTGTATTTTTGGAAGCAACATTGTTAACAAGTTTTACCATCACAAACCCATATATATATATATATATATATATATATATATATATATATATATAAAATTTTGAAAGGTGCTGTTCTCTCAAGGTCTCTGCATGGTATAGGAAGACTCTGACAGCATGCAGTATGTTTGCAATAGTAATGGGAGATTCAAATTCCTTTGTGGCCATGATGAAGTCTACCTTGTATAGAATTATTGGGAGGACAAAGCAAGAGAAGTAATTTTCAAACTGTTCTGTTTGGATAGAACAGTAATAAAATACAAGGCTAAGTTCATAATCGGGCCTTGTGTTTGGGGGATATGGAAGGCTTAGTTTTTAAAGTATTCATTTCAAGTTAAAGTTTGTAGATTATTTCCCTTTCCCACCAACCCCACTACGGATCTTTTGCTTAAAGTAGCCTTAATCGTTTGCTTTCCCTAGCCTTTGTTCAGCATCCTCTTTTGCTCCTTGTAGAACCATGTGTAGGTGTGCATAATGAAGACTAAAGGTCCTGCAAAGAAAATTGCCTCTTTTGCACAGGGTTCTGAAAGAAAAAGACTGAAAAAAGGTATGTTTCCAGAGAAATGTCGGCTAGAACAACTCTTGACTAAAAACGTTGTGAAAATGAGGGAGGAATTGTTATGATTTGAGTGGGCCTCCTCTTTGCGCCATTTCTATGCTCATGATTTATAGACATGCTGCATGGTTGCAAAGAATTCTAACCCGGTAGGAGCCACGACTAAATCCCAGTGGCTTGTGTTAGGCTACATATACAACTGCATCACATACAGAAGAAAGCCTTCTTGATCAGATGCTGGCTTAAAGTACTAAAATCTCTCAGCCATGTGTGAAACTGTGCCAGAAAAGAGAAAATGTATGCATTAATACTACTTTATTTTCCTTGAGAAGGCCAAATAAAATATCCCAGCTGGTGTTTGTTGGCTTGTCATCAGCAATTTAGCCTTATTATATGTTGTTTTTTGTTTATTAAGTTATACAAAAGAAAACAGTGTTAAAAGTCTAAGAATTTCAGGTTTTTCATAATGCTTTATGCATCACCAAGCAATGAAACTGATATTTATCTTTATTTTTGGCAAGCTTCCTCATAGATCAGAGGTGGCAGTAAAAGTTTAAATAAGAATTCAAATCAAAGTTGCTGATTATATGTCTGGTGGCCGTCGCGCAATTGCATTTGGAGTGTCTAGGACCAACAGCGATGGGCTCATGACCTCCTGATTTTCTTGTGGAGTGTTAAGTTGTGGGTGAACATATCAGACGACACAGCAATTCTTCAAACAGCTCTTGTTTATTCACAGGCCAGAACAGAACTGAACTGAAGGGTTCAGCCAGCCTGCTTATATAGAGCTCCACTAGAACGCAACAGTAACCATTTTCTGTAACTATCCAATCACTGAACGTCACTTTCTATCCCTTATTTGCATATGTGGACCTAAACTATCTACAGCATCCCCCTGCTGGCCCAGGGTGAGAACTTCAGTACATAACATGGAGTGTTTTGTTTTTTTTAAATGACTAGGGTCCGATATGGTTTCTCTTTGTGGAGCTATGCAGTTGTAGCATCCCCACCAAAAGCATGATATATATATAATCAAAGCTACAGTAGTAAGCATCTGTTTTTCACTGATATATTATTATTTACTTAGTCGTCTGAAAGTTCACTAGAGTGCAAGGTCTGAAACATTAACACAACAGACTGTGTGACATAAGCATCACTATTAGATATTAGCGACTATTCTAAATCCTGTATTATTGCAATTGAGATACTAAAGCTTTTATTATAATATTTGTCTGAAGGCACACTAATGCAAGTAAGGCAAAGAGGATTAGAAGAGAATATTAAACTTTGAAATAATATTTTCCAGAATTAACTCCAAAGCAAGTATCTGATTAATCTTATATTGCTTTATGAGCCACCAGCAACCTGTTGAACAGCAGAAGGACTAAAAGGTACAAAGAGAAAAGGAACTGGGCTGATACTTAAAATATTTGGTACAATTTATGTGTACTTAGCAGTTTTATTCTAGAGAATACCAGCGCTAGCAGTGCAGTCCTCTGTATGTTTCTTTGGATGCAAGTCCCACTGTGTTCAGCGGAGCTAACTACCTAGTATGTGTGCTAGGAATGATGCTTAGATTTCTATAAGGGGGAAAAATGAGGTATCTTTGGCCATATGACCCTGAATCTTTGTTCCTTGAGCCTTAGTGGTGAAGTAAGGACACTCTGTTCAAGCACAGAGGTTATGAGCAGTTCCCTGGGAGGGCAGAGGGGGAGAAATCCCAGGGTTGCACCATGTTCAAAATTAAGTTCCACAGAGGAACTTACGGTCTTCAAACAAAAACATCTTGGAGGTGTCAGGCCACAGAGAGGTTAGGAGCCAGGGCTTTTTCGGCTGTGGCTCTGATCTGGTGGAATGCTCTGTCACAAGAGACTAGGGCCCTGCAGGACTTGACATCTTTCCGCAGGGCCTGCAAGACAGAGCTGTTCGACCAGGCCTTTGGCCAGGGCACAGCCTGACCCCCTCCTCTGGCAATCCTCAAGAACTCTAGCCCAATGGTTGCCATTAATTTGATTTGAATTAATTTTATAATGAAAAGATTTTAGAATGTTGTATTATTTTACTGTTGTTAGCCGCTCTGAGCCTAGCTTTGGCTGCGGAAGGGCGGGATATAAATAATTTATTATTATTATTATTATTATTATTATTATTATTATTATTATTATTATTAAGTTTTCAACCAACCTTTGAAAGTGCAGACTTAAGAAACAGCAACACTTGACTGTTTAAAATACTGTGAATTCAGGGCACACAAAGTTGAATCAGCATTAACAGGTTAAGATTAATAGGTTAAGGAGGAGAAAGAGTGGTGATGCACAGGTCAAGGTAAGTTTCACTTCCGTTTTTTCAACCCACGCTCTGTTGTGAGCAAACAAACTTGCGCCACAGCATGGAACCCAAAAACAGACGTCTTTCGTGTTGCTATCAAAGGGTTAAAAGAGTAGCAGAAACGCTCTAATCACTGAGCAGCTGGAGGTCATTAGGCTTCCAGGAACATGAGTCTGTATAAATAGTCCCCCTGTTTGTTTGTTCTCCCCCTTCTCCCTTTTGGGTGTGTGTTTTGCTGAGATGTGTGGTTCGTCGCCAGGGTTGTTTTTTGGTGTTTTGTAAATAAACCTTTTTTTTGATTTACAAACCGCATGCTCCAGGACTCCTTTTTGGGAAGATGCTGCCTCTCCTGCCCTTCTTAGCTGCTGCGCGAAATCCTCTGCCGTGGTGAGACTTTTAAAGAAGGAAGTGCACTGGGCATTTACATTAAACTAATTAAAGTTTAATGGGACAGGTTATGGTTGTTTGTACGTCAAGAAGGAGATAAGGAGAGCAGTTCAGAGTGATTTATGCAAGGACTGGAGTGAAGACAGAAGCGGTTGCCGACAACGAAAGCCTCCAAAGCAGCTTGAGTCCTGCAACGTGCCTAGAAAAGTTTTAAAGAGGCACTGCGCAGTTTGTACTCGCTGGAAGACGTCTGATTCCTCAAGGAGCCACCTCAGCAGCTGGGAGACGGTCTACAGGTGTGTGAGTATCGTTCCTAAGCCCCAGGGAGGATGGCAGAGTCCCAGGAAAGTTTTACTGTCCCGTTTACGCGACTCAATGGGAAAAATTGGCAAGATTGGAAGGCTAGAGTAAGGGTTTGGTTGCAAGCAAAAGAGTTGTGGAGCTGTACTGAAGCACCGCCTTTACAGGCAGCTGCAGACGCGTCTGCAGAAGCCAAAGCAGCAGCAGCAGCTTCACAGAAACGCGACAGGAAAGCCCAAGGTCTACTAGTTTTGGCAGTGGGACCAGAGCAAATGCCTTATGTTTCTGAGTTAAAGAACACGCATGAGGTCTGGACGGTTCTGCAGCGGTTAAATTCCAGAAACACTGCGGGGGCCAAGATCCATGCTACAAGATGTTTGTTTGATTTACGTCTCCAACCGGGAGCGTGTGTGAAAGAACATATTGCCAAAATGGTGTCTGCCTTTAATCAACTAAGACAGCTGGGCATTCCTTTCTCTATGGAGCAGCAGTCATACATATTGTTGTCTTCTCTTGATAAAAGCTATGAGACTCTAGCTCTAACTTTGGAAGCTATGCCTTCAACTGAATTAACCCTTGAATACATTTCTTCTCGGCTTGCGGATGAACAGGATAAAAGGCAAAGAGAAAGAGGTTTGTCTTTAAAGGGGAGTTATGCTGTGCCTAAGAGTGTTGATGCTGAGTTTGAGCACACAGTAAATGCTTTTGCAGCTAGACACTGTTTTCGCTGTGGTTCCCCTTCCCACCTAATCAGGAATTGCACACGTGAACCTGGTCAAGACAGCAACAAGGCCGTTACCCCTAGTTACCAGACAAGGAGTTCCAGGGGACGTCGAAGAAGAGGAGGAGGTCGTGGCTACTCCCACAGCACACAGCACATGGCTTCAGCAATGGCGTTGATGCAAGGGCGTGGCCAAGGCAGCAATCTACGCTGGTTGATCGACAGTGGTGCATCTCACCACCTGGTGGCGCCATCTAGTGTACGTTTGCAGAATTGCAGACATTTGCAAACCCCTAAAGTTGTGACTATGGCAGATTCAACTAAACGTTCCTTAGAGACTGTAGGCACAGTGTTCTTGAATTGTTTGCAAACAGAAATTGATGCCTACGTGCTAAAGGGACTGAAGGGGTGTATTTTGTCTGTGTCAGAACTTGATAGAAATGGGTTTAAAACTGTGTTTGAAAATGGGGTTTGCACTATTTCAAAGAATAACGTATCTCTTTTGCAGGTGGAATGCAGAAATGGGTTATATTATTTTGAGACAAGTCCAGATGAAGTTGAACAGGTTCATGCTGGTTGTGTGAACACGCCTACCCATAATTCTTGTGTTCATTTATGGCACCGCCGTTTAGGGCATATTAATTTTCAGTATGTTAAAAGGCAACCTGAATTATCAGAAGGGTGCAAATTGAACAAATGTACTAAGTATTTGGATTGTACTGCATGCAAAAGTGCGAAGGTTCATAGATGCAGCTATCCCAGTTCAGATAGGAAATCTGACAAAGTATTCCAACTTGTGCATATGGACCTATGTGGCCCAATGCCTGTTGCTAGCATGGGAGGTTCAAAGTATGCACTGTGTCTCTCGGATGACAAAACAAAGGTTACATGGTTTTTTCCTCTCAAAACAAAAGCAGATACTGCAGAAACAGTTAAAAATTGGGTTCATGCGGTAGAACTTGAATTCGGTACTAGAGTACTTGCTTTTCAGACAGACAGAGGGTCAGAATTTACCGGGTCTGTGTTGCAGAATTTCTTTAAGAAAAAGGGAATTAAGCATCGTCTGTCTACACCTTATTCCCCCCAAGAAGGAGGCGTGGCCGAACGTAAAAATAGGGTTCTGCAAGAGTTGGCAAACTCTATGTTGTTTGATGCTAAACTTCCTCAGAGTTACTGGGCGGAAGCCTGGCAGGCGGCTACTCATATTCTGAACCGAGTATATAATTCGGTAATTGATACTACGCCTTATTTTGCTTTATATGGGAAGAAGCCCAAAGTTAATTACTTTCGGGTGTTTGGATCTCAAGCCTATGTACTTATCCCAAAAGCGTTAAGGAAAAAGGGAAGTCCAAGGGCTAGGAAACTCATCTTTTGCGGGTACGAACCACATGCCAAATCTTGGAGGTTTGTGGACCCAGGTGGGGATACTACAAGAGTGGTCCTCAGTAGGAGCGCTGATTTTTGTGAGCAGTCCGGATGGACTCACTTACACGCTAACCCTGACATTTTGAGAGATGATTTAGGCATTCATGCTGAGAAAGAAAGTCCAGAGAGTGATGAGCCAGAAGGGGATGGTGCACATGGTTCAGATGCAGATTCTGATCAGGCACGAGGTTCTTCTCCTAAGGTAGAAAAGCCAGAATCTAGGAGTGCTCCAACTTCGCCAGTCAGTAGGCCTAGCAGACAGCAAAAGCAAAGCAGGTCACCTGCAACACCAAGCCCAAGGGAGGTATCTAAACGGAGGTCTTTATCCCTAGAGGCACGTCCAGACATAAAGTCTGAGACAGATTCTGACAGCCAACGGTCAGAGGGGGCACAAGAGGAGCAATTGCGCAGGTCAAAACGCGCCACGAAGGGCAAGCCGCCAGAGCGGTTTAAGGTGACAAGTGTATACGTAAATATGGCACAGTGTGAGCCAGAAAGCTATATGGAAGTACAACAGCTTCCAAGCTCAGAAGCCGTAAAGTGGCAGGAAGCAATGGAAAAAGAGATGGCTTCAATGAAGTCTCTCGGTGTGTTTACAAGTACAGAGCTTCCGAAAGGGCAACAAGCTGTAGGTTGTCGATGGGTATATCGTTTAAAGCCCACAACTACTGAAGAGTTGCAATATAAAGCCCGACTAGTTGCAAAAGGGTTTTCGCAGCGCAAAGGTGTTCACTATTCTCAAATCTATGCCCCTACTTCAAGATCGGAGTCATTAAGAATGCTTCTAGCCTCTTCAGCTAAGAAGGGAAATAAGCTGTTTCATTTTGATGTCAATGTGGCTTATTTAAATGCAGACTTACAGGAGGAAGTCTATATGACACCACCACCAGGTTTTGAAGGAGACAAGCCAAACCAGGTCTGGCGCCTACACAAATCCATTTATGGGTTGAAACAGTCCGCCCGTAATTGGAATTCCTGCTTAAACGATGCTCTAGAGAGCATGGGGTTCAGAAAGAGCGCAGCAGATGCGTGTCTTTATCTAAAAGGCTCGGGATGTGAACAAGAAGCAGTTTTGATATTTGTTGACGATTTATTATACAGTGGAAAGGATGATAAACTTGCACAACAATTTGCCACAAAGCTTGGAGAAAGGTTTCAGATAAAATCACTAGGCAATGTATCTGTTTATCTAGGAGTTAAAATTCAGCAAGATGAAAATGGTAACTATTGGCTTAGCCAAGAAGCTAAAATCCAGCAGTTGCTGGAAAGGTTTAAAATGAACAACTGTGCTGGTGTTAAAACCCCAATGGAGTTAAGTTACACAAAGGATGCTCAAACTGAGCAAAAGGCAGAGTTCTGTAATCCCGGGGTTTACCAGTCAGCGATAGGCAGTCTACTCCACATTGCACAGTGGACTCGGCCCGATATAACATATGCTGTCAACATGCTGTGTAGACAAGCTGAAAAACCATCAATGCATGCTTGGCAAGGAGTAAAAAGAGTTTTAAGGTATCTCCAAACTACCAAAAGTTTTCGCTTAAAACTATCAGCAGAGGGCAGCACACAACTTGAATGTTGGGCCGACAGCAGTTGGGCAGATGCTGGACCAGATAGAAAATCAGTGTCAGGAATGGCGATAAAATTTGGAAATGCACTAATTGGTTGGAGATCAAGAAAGCAATCACTTATAGCTTTAAGTTCAACTGAATCTGAGTTCAATGCGTTATCAGATATATGTAGAGAACTGGAATTTTATAAGCAACTGGTACAAGAATTGTTTGGAGAATGTTCCCTACCTATCAGAGTGTGGGAAGACAATCAACCTTGTATTAAACTAGCTAAATCAGGTCAATTCAAGGCGCACACAAAACACTTGGATATCCGTTATCAAAATGTATGCCAAAGTGTAAAACAAGGTTTAATTGAACTAAAGTATTGTCCAAGCCAAGAAAATCTCGCAGACGGCTTTACAAAAGCTTTGAGTCCGCAATCTCATAAATGTTTCTGTTCAGGTTTAAATTTGTATTAAGGTTGGTACAGCTCAGTGTTACGAGCGAGAGGGGGTGTTGCTATCAAAGGGTTAAAAGAGTAGCAGAAACGCTCTAATCACTGAGCAGCTGGAGGTCATTAGGCTTCCAGGAACATGAGTCTGTATAAATAGTCCCCCTGTTTGTTTGTTCTCCCCCTTCTCCCTTTTGGGTGTGTGTTTTGCTGAGATGTGTGGTTCGTCGCCAGGGTTGTTTTTTGGTGTTTTGTAAATAAACCTTTTTTTTGATTTACAAACCGCATGCTCCAGGACTCCTTTTTGGGAAGATGCTGCCTCTCCTGCCCTTCTTAGCTGCTGCGCGAAATCCTCTGCCGTGGTGAGACTTTTAAAGAAGGAAGTGCACTGGGCATTTACATTAAACTAATTAAAGTTTAATGGGACATTTCGGTCTGGCGGTTTGGCACAGCCAGACCATGGGATCCAATATGGGACATCTGAGATGGGGATCAGAAGCTGGGGAGCATTCCGTCAATCCAGAATGTCCCACTTAAAAAGGAGCCCCTGGAATATATGCAAGTTCAATCCATGTCATCTTCAGATAAGGCTGTTAATGAACCCTGGAGAGCTGTTGCCAGCGGTCAGTGTAGACCACAGCTTTCCAAACTTTTCATGCTGGTGACACACATTTTAGACATGCATCATTTAGTGACACAGTAATTCAGTTTTACTAGCAAACCAGACATACTAACCCAGACTTAGGCAAACTCTGGCCCTCCAGATGTTTGGGACCACAATTCCCATCATCCATGACCACTGGTCCTATTAGCTAGGGATGATGGGAGTTGTAGTCCCAAACATCTGGAGGGCCGGAGTTTGCCTGTGCCTGAACTAACCCCTTCTTTCCAGCCCCGGGAGGAGGGCGGGGAGTGTTTGCGCAACACAACTACACACTGAAGCCAACACACTAATGTGTCGCGACACACAGTTTGGAAAGCTCTGGTGTAGACAGTAGCAAGCTGGAGAGAGCAATGGCCTGACTTGCTATACTGCAGCTTCTTATCTTCCGATTCCCATTTTACAGATGGGAAGTAGAGGTTGACAATGACTTGCCCAGTGAGTGCTGTATATATGGCAGATGTGTGTTCCATATTCTAACCCAACTCTCCATCACTGCACCACAGTTGTATTCTGTAAGCAAAAAAAATTTATCTTCCATTTAGAAGACTTAGCAGAATTTGTTTGAATTAATGACTAAAACTTTGTAACTGCTGGTATGTAACTTTTGGAATGATGATTTCCAGTGCTCTCGTGGCTGGAAACCTTAGAAATTTTGTCTTGGAAAGCAATTTCGTTTGTTGCTCTCAGCTGCGGTTACCTCTGTTGATGCGGAGTAATGTAGCAAGAGCAAATATTTGTATAGCAAAGAAAAGAAACCTTTATTCTAATCATGCTGAGAGCAGATATAAAATGAGTTATTGCATATGGAGTGTGAAACTTTGTAAGGGGCTATAATATCTTATTTCTAATGGCCACGTCTTGCACCCAGTCACAGAGGTACATATAACTTTCTGAGACCACAGATTTATTTATCCTGTCAAAATGTTTTAAAACTCCTCATTTTTGCTGTTTATTATGTTTCTTTAAATACGGTGTCTGGAGTCAAACACAAAATCCATCCCAAGCTATGCACACTCATTTGTGCAGGTGTGATTAATGCAGTTCGTAAAAACGCTGCTATAGGCCGTTTCTGACGTTGAATGGTTCATTCATTACCAATAACTCCTTCTCCCAGCAGCCATTTCTGGTTGTAATATACCATAGAATACTCCTGCAGTCATGCACAGTTACACATGATGTCAGAGCAGAGGAACGTGCTGCTTTGAGCGGCAGTTTTTCAATTCATCTGCTCTCCTAAATTGAATGAAGTAGGCTGAGAGAAATCAGTTCCATAGGAGATCAGAAAATGGCTTAACAGTTTCTTGCTTGTACTCCCAAATTAATAGTCTCGCTGTGCCAATTCACTTGTGTTGCTTTTCAACTACGGAGTGCTTAATAACACTACTGTTAACATTTCAAATACATGTGGACAAATACCTGGTGGGTTGTGTGATAGAGGATTTTCTTTTCTATTGAGAAGTTGGGGTAAAGGGTTAGACAATAGTTCCTCTCCTGCAGACATATTTGCCTGTGGCAGCTTTAGGGCAGATGGCACAGTGTCTTAAAGGTACACAGATGGCTTTAATGCCAGTATCAGGAGGAAGAAGCCTCAATGGCGTTATATATGCCATAATTTACATGCATGCCTGATTCTTATAGCTATTGGATCCTGATATGATTGTGTCTTTCGGTTTTTAAAACAGGAGATTATTTGTTTTGCGGTGGGTTGGCGGTCTGCTTCGGACTCCCAAATTTGGCAAATATCCAGAGACAGTTGATCAGTGCAACTTGCAGTGGAATCCTAGGGATGATTTTTGGTCGCAAAATTCAGCATTTGGATTTTTAGGAGCCAGGATTCCATGTCGATAATAATAACTCGTGCAATTTCAAGATTTCATGTTGATGGAACAGTACTTGCCAGAGAACACAAAAGTAGTTTTGTATATATATACTCAAATACCACAGAGGTGATTCCCTTGTTGGAAAAGGTTTACTTGGAAAGGAATTCCCTTGAACCTCTTGTACCACAATGATACATTTGCATCACTCCTATTCGTTGCAGCATAACTTTCTGGCGGATTGGTCTCATGGTTTTTTATTTGAAAATTTAGCTCATCTCCTTGGCTAGCAGAACTCTCGCGCTCACATGGTGTTGCCTGCTGGCCTGCTTCCTGAAGAAGGGCTGAATCACAGATGCATGTTGAGCACTTGCAGTCCTAACCTCCTGATCTGAGTGCTGGAGGGGATTAGTAATTGACAGAGTCACCGTCAACCTGGTGAGAAAGCTCCTCCTCCGCTGTTGAGGCTTTGCCAAGCCATGTGGGGAGATCCCACCTGTGGAAATCTGTGAAGTGGGGGTGTGGTGGATTTCTGCTGGCTTTCGATCTGCTGGATCCATAGCCCCAGGGATCTCCCAAAGGGCCTGATAAAATAAAGCCCACCTACTGTGCCGGCTTTTAGAACTGGCAGGGCTTCAGATGCTACAGTGGACTCACCACTCTGCTCCCAGACGGGTTAGAATTGCTGTCTTCCTCTCTGATCCTCCAATTACTCACACTGACTCACAGGCTGTGAACTGGCCCCACTTTTTTGCGGGGCGGGAGTCTGCGATGATATAAAACCTCTCTGTGGTTTTTGATACATGTAGATCGGATGATGCGGTCTGCAAGTGATGAACACTTACATGTGAACAGGGATTTTAGAAATAAAATAGTTTTGTACCCATTCCCCCTGAGACTAGAGGAAGCTGACGGGCAGAATCACCCCATGGGCTAGTTTTTAAGCACAAAAGCAGCCAGGTGTGGGCTGGCTAAGATTATTAGGGCAGCACCCCATTCACCCCAACGGACCACCCTCCACTGGCTTGAGGGATTGGTTTTGGGTTTGCCTCGAGGTTTCTGCTATGTTAGGTTTGAGGAAAAACGACTGGTACTTTTTGGATTGTGCTTTTATAAATCAGATCCTGGTTTGTACCTGGATGCTCTTTTATAACCGTTTGCTAAAAGTTATTTCAAAAGAAAAATTAATGCTATGTTGAATAATAACAAAAACAAAACAAAGCAGTACCATGGGGCGAAGGTTCAATACAAATGGCAGTATCGAACTGCATAGTGCTAGCAATGTATTAGAGAACTCAGAGTGAATTATGCTGCTTGTGCATGAATGTTGGATGCGAATTGTTCCTTTATATGGCACCGAAACGGATAGTCGTCCTTTTGTAACACTCAGTCTGTGCAAACCTGAAGCGTATATCGTGTTGATTTCTAGCTTGTTTCATAATTTCTGTCTGCTTTCCCTTCTGTTCTTTCAGTTTTCTCTTTTTTATCAGCTTTCCCAAATCAGTTGCTTTTAGATGATCTGCACACCTACATGAGATGGGCAAACATAGATCAGCTGTTGCATGGATATGCGCTTAAAATGAAGGCAGAAAATTTACTTAAATGCTCTATTTTGCACTGGAGGCAATTGCCTTCTGCATGGTACAGCGCCAAAACGTGTGCCCAGGCATGTGCCTCAATGTCACAGAATAACGCCTTTTTAACAATCTCTCATCTCTGCCTGAACTCACTTCCTCTCTTAACTTGTCCAGGTGTAATTGTATCATGTAAATTTTATTTTTCTTCTAAGATCAGTTGCGTTCTCAAAAAGCAGTGGCAGAGAGTAACTCCTGGCAGTCTCTAGTTCAAAGAAAGGGTTCTAATTATATGATGGGGAAGTATTAAAAGCCACATAACAGCTGCAATGCAGTGTGTCTGTGCTTTGAAGAGAAACTTCCTTTGCTTTATGCTGGAAAGGTTCTTTAATTCCTCATACCACCAGAACTTTTTCCACCTAGGTTGCAGAGTTTTCCCATCAAGTTTGAATTCCCAACACCATGGGAATGTCTGGCCACAGAATTCACAACCCCTGCTAACCCTGAGACGAACTTCCAATTGAAAAGCTGCAGTATCCTTCCTCTCTTTCTCTTGAGGGAAGAAAGGGGCCTATTTAACATAACAGTGCCTAACGTAGAACATCAACTTGAACCGTCCTGACCTCATAGCTGTGTGTCTTTATATGCTTTTTCTTAGCAATGGAGAACCTTGACAATACAAAGTCCTGAAAGAGAGGAAAGTTTGAAAAGGATAAAGACTCTTCTTCCACTCAGCTCCCCTCCTGTAATAAATAGGAGGCCTAGTTTAGAGACATTAAAAGTGCCTTCTGTTGCAAAACAATGGGAGTTGTGACACAGGGGCTGCAGTCAGCCACTTGAATAGGATCAAAGGAGGATGAAAGCTCCTTCAGCAGCACAGTATTTTCACCAGAGAATATCCTTTGTTTTAATGCAAGCTAAGAATCATGCGGTCGATTCTTGGGAGTCTTAAGGAAGCATGACTGCCACACTGCCACTTATTTAGGATACCAGAATTGTCATAAAAAAACCAACTCCTAATAATAGTTAACATTTATATTCCTTTCTTTATGTGCTTCTTTGGCATAACACTTTCAACATCCCTGAGACGCAGGATGGTTTAATCCCTAAATTGCAAATTGAGACAATGGCTTGCATAAAGCTACCTTGGTGCCTGAAATTCTGGACTAAAATTTGAACCAGGGATATTTTTTTTATTCATAGCTGTGCCTATTAACCTGCTCTTGCCTTCAATCTGAAATTCAGAAAAGAACCTGCATGGGGACTGTGCTAGATATGTTAACTGTTCTGAGATATACAGTATTCTGTCTTGATGAGACTAGATTAGATTTTCTTCAGACCTGTTTTAGCCCTTGAATTCTGCCATTTGTATAACTTCTACAAATGAGTCCCCACTGTGATAAAATGTCTTAAACCTGCAGAGCACTGTGGAGACATGTCTCATGTGGAATAGTAAAGATTTGCATGGGCCCTTCAGTTCCATAAATGTATACATAAGCGTGTGTGTGTATACCCTTGTTTGAAAGTTTGAAGCTGATTGTCACTTGTCAATATAAATTTTAGTTCAGCATGAGTTGATTTGGCTGTGGTTTGCAGAGCAGCATGCAAAATGTGCTTAAAGAGGGACATTATGCTGTGTTGCCCTGAAAAATTGACATTATGCCATAAATATCCTGGGTGTGATATCAGTTGTTGAGGAAAACAATTTACCTACTGATAAGTGTTCCTACGTTGCATAGTTTCCGACACATTATCATTGACCTTAGAGTTGTTTGTTTCTGTCCTACCTTTGCTAATACTGAATCTTCTTATTCCAGGTTTGATGCTCCTTCACTGGGCCTTTAGCATACGGCAGAATAGGCACAGAGTTGCCATGAAACCTAACTTGAAGCAATGGAAACAACTCATGCTGTTTGGAATATTCGCGTGGGGTCTCCTGTTCCTGGTTATCTTCATCTATTTCACAGATAGCAACACGGCTGAAGCAGTTCCAAGCTCCTTCTCCTACACTGAGACTAAAAGACTTTTGTCCATTCAAGGCAAGCAGAGAGCTATCATGGGAGCCATGCACGACCCGTCCTTCTCTGATACAGCTGATGAGAACGATCTGCTTCTCAGCAAAGACGTCTCGGGTTCACTCAAATCGGGGACTGGGAGCGTTAAAAAATGGGCTGAGCTAGATGATGGCTTTGAAAGTGAAGAGGAATTTTTCCCTCCCCAATTAGGAAGAAAATCAAAAAGTGCTTTCTATCAAAGGTCTGGTGATTATTTATTTGCTGCTGGTCAGCGTCGGTCACAGAGCAGTATTCAGAGAATAGGGAGATTAGTCTCAGCAGAGGGGGCGGATCAGAAGAGCAATGCCTTGCCGGATAATTGGCTCCCTCAAAGGAAGAAAAAGAAAAGACATGCAAGACACAGGAGAGGCCAGATGTTTGAAGAGTCCAATGAATGGGATGGAGTATATTCCACAATGTCGAAATCTTTCCTCTACAGGCTTTGGAAAGGGAACGTCTCCTCTAAGATGCTTCTCCCTCGCCTACAGAAAGCAAGGAAAGGTTACCTGGATACCAATAAGCATAGGGTGCACTTCAAAGGGAAGCGAAACCTCAAGTTGACTTCAGAGCAACTCCTCTGTGAGCTCAAGGCACGTGTGGACGTCAGGACCATCGATGGCAAAGAAGCTCCCTTTTCTATCCTCGGATGGGAAAGGAGGGTCCCCAAAGTTTCTCTGAGCAAGCTGTACCCACGTGGGTTTGGTAGCTGTGCTGTCGTCATGTCCGCTGGTTCCATCCTGAACTCTTCTCTAGGGGATGAAATAGGTGAGTGGAAGGATCTCGACAAAATGTGCAAAACCATGCACACGTGGACCAGGACTGTCCATAAATAACATAGAGCCCTGATAGGTCAGATGAAGGCCTATCAGCTTGTTCCCCTTGTTGGCCAATAGATGTCTCTTAGGAAGCTCACAAGCAGGCCAGGAGCCCAATAGCCCTCCTCACTCATTCCCCAGAAAATGGTATGCAGAGGCATACTTCCTTTGAAGCTGGGAGCCACATATAGCCAGCATGATTTGTAGCCAATGATGGACTTAATCCCCCATTAATTTGACCACCGACCTTTTCAAGTCACCTGAGCTAGTGACCATCAGTGTCTCTTATTCTATAAATTAACTAGATTGTGTGCTTGGCATTTCAAGAAGATGTTAGTAAAATCCTTCACCCAAGGCTCCTGAGTGAGCTTAGCAGTCGTGGGATAAGAAGACAGGTTCTCTTATGGATCAGTAACTGGAAGAGGAAGCAGAGAGTAGGAATAAATGGGCAATTCTCGTACTGGAGGGGTATAAGAAATGGGATTTTCCCAAGGATGTGCTCTTTAACTTGTTCCTAAATGACATGGAGTTAGGGTTGAGCAGTGAGGTGGCCAAGTTTGCAGATTATTAGGAGGGAGCAGGCATTAAAATAAAACGACAAACAGGGTTAATTGTGAGCAAGTGTAAAATAATGCAAGAAATTCTAAATCTGTACTATACCTAGATAGGATTAGGGCCACCTAGTGCTTGAAGGCAGGAACATCAGTTGCTTTTAGCCGGTGGTATTTTTTACATTTATGCACGTGGGATCTGAACTGGTTGACTGTCCAGGAACGAGACTTTTGGGTTGCAATGGATAACTCACTGAAAATGTCTGTGTTGATGTGTGTGGCATCTGTGGAAAGAGTAAGTTTTCATGTTAGAGATTGGGAAAGGCATTAAAAATTAATCTGCCCCATCATAATGCTGTTAGATAAATCTGTGGCATGGCCGCACTTGGAATGCTTCATACAGTTCTGGTTGCCACACCTCAAAAGCATATTGTAGAGCTAGGAAAAGTACGGAGAAGGTCAACCCAATTGATCAAGGGTTTGAGCAACTAGTGATGTTGGTTTTTAGAAATTTTGCATATGTAAACTAGAGTAATTTGCATAAGGAAATGTTCTGATGCCCTACAGAATAATCTAGTTTAGCTCTTTTATTTTACTTGTATTCAATAGACAAAATCAAAACTGCCGAACTTGCCTAATGATTTATTTACAGTTAGCATCTATTCATCGTTACTTTAAGAAATGGAAAAATTTCCACAGATTTTTAGTTTATTTTTTATCTAGAAAATGTCCCTTTCCATCTTATTGGTAGAACCTTTCCCCATGTGAAACCTTTACAATATTTGAGGCTTTTTAGTTTAGACGTGGTAAGTAAGAGTGGACTGATAGAGCTATAAAAAGTTATGCTGAGAGTGTGGATAGAGATAAGTTTTTTCTCTCACACACCCATCATACTAAATCCCAGGTGTCATCAAATAAAGATGAAGCCAAGCTTATCGGTGTGATTTAAATTGAGTGTGACATTGCAGTATATTGGTCAAAAAGCCGCAGTTCCATAAAGAAGGTAAAGGACCCCTGGATGGTTAAGTCCAGTTGAATTCTCTTGAACTGCTAGGTGGGCAGGGACAAAGCAACGGGAGCTTACCCTGTTGCACGGATTCAAACTGCCAACCTTGCGATCGGCAAGCTTAAGAGGCTCAGTGGTTTAGACCACTGCGCCATTCATGTCCCTATGCAACAGACACTGCTGTGTGAAATGAAGGTTAAAAAATGTAACAGGAGAGCTAGCATAATAGTCAGGAAAACTCACGTAATAAACGCTATATCTGAATGCACCCCTGATCAACACGCCTGTGTTCCATCCTGAGTGTGATCTGTTAGATGTAGACTGTGGCTAAGGAGGCAAAGGGAAGAAATGTTTTGTCACTTCACTTACTGAACACGAAAACAATGTTCTTCCCACATATTCTTTAAAATGAACTCTGGGTTAATCCTCTAGAGCCATTCATATTGTCATATCCGGATAGGTTTCCCTTTAAATCTCTTATGATGAAGTAGAACTACTCTCATTATCCAACTACTTTAATAGGCTTCCTGCTCAGAACATGTGCCAAACTGTCCTGGTAGCTTCCAGTCAGGGTAGCTTCCAGTTTTGAAGGATAATAATCCCACTAGTTTGAAAACCTCTGAGGTGTGAGAACTCCACAGGTTCTCTCCCCTGCCTTTTCCTCACAGATAATGAAGCAAAATATTTCCTTTTTCTAGTTTGTGTTTTAAAGTGCCGTTGCCCGTCTTCCGCTTTCTACCAAACTGTGAGTACAGTATCGAAGAAGCTGTTTTGTTTGTATGTTTTAAGGGTTTTTAGAAAGCATGTTGACCTTTACCTTTCAAAAAGGCCGAGATACCTCCGAATCAGTGACCTTTTGACGCCATAAGAAGTAACATTTTTGTCTCCCATATATCCAGTTTTAGGGGTCACTCAGTGTGCCGTACGTTGTAGTTGTGGAACTCTCCAGTTGCCCACCCATAGTACTTCCAGGTCACCTCTCCCTCTCCCTAGTTGACCTAGTTTTGCTTACTAAGAAAATAATGTTCCTCTAGGTGACCTTCTTGTCGAGTATTCATCATTTGCTTGCATAAAGCTGTTTCAAAGGTTAAGCAACGCCTGCTCTTTCTTGATAATTTATTCTGATTTGCATGCAAAGAGGTTATGAGTATTCCCATCAATTGGTCATTTATTCCACGCTTTTTAATAATTCTCCCCGCCGTGTTCCCAACAGCAAAAAGCCAGTTTACTGTTGTTGTTGTTGCTGCTGCTACTCTTTGTTTGTTTGTTTTTTTAAAAAAGTGTTGTTTTTTTGGAGTGGCGGAGCACTTTAATTGCACAAATTTAATTTTCCAGCTGAATCCCTCCTGCAAAATATTGACAATCTGGAGGCAACCGTGTTACATTTTAAACGCTTATTTGCATGCTCAACCAGAGTAAATGGCAGATTCCCCCTTCCCAAGTTTTCATTGCAAGCTTGCATGTGGAACAGTGAGTCATACGTAGCCATGCTAATGATTGAGAGGCATGGCGCCTCAGGGTGATGCCTAGTCTTGATTGATTGATTTAACCCAGAATAAAAGAGCGTGATACAAAGTGTTTATCCTGGGCTCGTTCTTGTGTCCTACTGCTCCTATTTCACTAAATCCCACGGATCAGCAACATTCTGCCCCAGCCCCGTTCTCTTAACACAGATGCATATATTAACAATGGACTTCCCTTCTCTTCATGTAGGAGCCTGGATCTGTTGCTAGGGGGATTCTGGAGGGAGGGAGAGCCTATTGCAGTGAGATGCTCCACAACGACTGCCCTGCTGCATTTGCCATAAGCTAAACAGGTGTAAATGACTCTGCCAACAATTTATAAGGCATTATGAGAATGCGTGCTGTCATGTTCACCTCATGGCAGCCTGACTTTTGTTCTGCTTTCTTGTTCTGTTCTAGGAAAGCCTCGGCTTTCGTTCGTTCGACAAAAGAAATATTTGTGGTTATTGTCAACCTCACCCCCCTCCCACATCAAGATGCGTTTTAAAAAATTCAGAGACTTCATGTGTCACTCAGTATCCTCTCTTAATGCTTCGTTTATGTGCCTCCAGGTTGTTGTTGATGTTCGCAGTAGTAGTAGTAGTAATAATATGATGTAGTATTTATGTGGTATATTTCAATAGCTCAAAGCACATTTTTCTTGCACATTCACCTCAGCAGTCTCGGGTTATAGTGTTTGGCTGTAACTCCTCCGAGGGAATCACAAGGCACACAGCACCTGTTTCTTCCACCCCAGCTCCCTCTTGCCACTCTTCTGTTTCTTTCATAGACTTGCCACTCTTTCCCTTCCTTTGCTGACCCTGGTGAGGATCCCTGGGGACTTCCTACTTTGGGGAGTGAGCTGCTGTCACTGCCACCCTAGCCATTGGGGATAGACTGCATCAGAAAGGGGTGGGGTGGGTGGGTGGGGGGAGACCAGCTCTTCTCGTCCCACCTGCACACAAGCTTCCTTTAATTCTTCTTATGTTCTTATTTATTGAATCGTCTGTTTCACTCAGTCTGAAATAAGACACCCTGCTTCACACCTGAGGGTGTTCTTTCCCTGGCATTGAACTCCGATAAAGCCTCCTGCTGGTCTAAATGGAGAACACAGAGGGGAATTTGAGCTAGCCTACTGTACAAAGTAGGTGTGGGTTAAACCACAGAGCCTAGGACTTGCCGATCAGAAGGTTGGTGGTTCGAATCCCCGCGACAGGGTGAGCTCCTGTTTCTCGGTCCCTGCTCCTGCCAACCTAGCAGTTCAAAAGCACATCAAAGTGCAAGTAAATAAATAGGTACCACTCCGGCGGAAAGGTAAACGGAGTTTCCGTGCGCTGCTCTGGTGCGCCAGAAGCGGCTTAGTCATGCAGGCCACATGACCCATAAGCTGTACGCCGGCTCCCTCGGCCAATAAAGCGAGATCAGCGCCGCAACCTCACGACTGGACCTAATGGTCAGGGGTCCCTTTACCTTTACCTTACAGTACAAAGTTAGCATTTGCATTTGTTGCGCCACCCACTTTCATCTTTGGCTCCACCCACCCATTATCTGGCCCTTGGAAGATTTTCCAGAAGGAAATGGGGCCCTCAGGGTGCAAAAGTGCCTCACCCTTGACTGAAGCCTGTCAGTTAACTATGAAGTTGTTGTGCATTGTGCAGGAAGGGTCATAGGTGTAAACCCCCAGAGTATCTAGGGCATCTAGACTGCTGGCAGTGGCAAACACCAGGATGATCTGGAATTATTGGGGGTACAGTGGTACCTCTACTTCCTAGCACCTCTGGTTATGTATCCTTCTGGATACGCATGCGGTAAGCCCGGAAGTATTTGTCCGGGTTTCGCCGCATGCGCAGAAGCGCTCTACTGTGCTGTGCACATGCGCAGAACAGGCACCTCTGATTGCAAAAACCTCAGGATCCAACCGTAGCTCCCATCCACAACCAGAGGTACCGCTGTATTTTCACACTACCTAGAAACCTGAATGTCATTTAAAAAAACAAAAAATCTGAAAATGGATTCCCCCCCACCCTGCACTTGGCGGTCGAAAAACAGAATGCAAACTATGCCTGTAGTAGTGGCCAGACTCTTATCAGTGGAAAGAAGATAAAAGTCTGGGGTTATCAGACAATGCCATTTGGTAAGAATAAGTCCTGCTTTAATACTTCCTTCACTGGTTGATAGTGACTGTTCTGCTGTGCGACACTCTCAGGAAGCGTGATCATAGGTCCGGGATCCAAGGATTGTAACATGAAGCAGTATTTTTTTAAAAAAATATACAGGCTGAAAGTGGGCAGGGGTCAACTGATGATGGGTCCTTGAGATCTTCAAATGAACACAGCCTGGTTAACTAGCAGGGCAGAGCAAACCAAGACATGACAAGTCTTGGATCTCCAGATGTACCAGTAGACTTTGGGCGCCCCCTTCTGTTTTTGTGCTAGAAATGTGATATTTAGGTTTTGCTTCTGAGCGTTGAAAGTGTGGTTTTTTACAAAAAGGGATATATGCAGCAGGCTTGAATACTTTTTCTGAGTCCAGATGCTTTTTATAGTGAGCTGTTTTAAGCAGAATAGCATTGTTGTTTTTTTACGATACAATTCTAGGACATGGTGTTCTTGTAACCTGAGGTGGTTTTCCAGGACCGTTTCTCAAACGTCCGTATCATAAATCTAAAACGGAATGTAATACTAAAATTAAGAGTAATGCCATTTTATACAGGGTTGTGGGTTTTTTAAACTGTACAGTAGATGTAACATCTGCTAGCACTTGGTCTGCAGGAAACTTTGGATTTGTTGTGGTTATTCACAGTTTAGAATTTTCTAACAACATTGCTTCTAAAGTAGAAGTTATCAAATTGCAAATGTGCTAAAGGAAGAAAGGTAGACTGGTGACCAGCATTAAAAATTCAGATATATAAGCTATGTTCCAAATGGCTCCTTAAATCAGGGTTACAGTCGCCTAAACAGAATGCCTAGTTGCCATTTTAGGACCAGACGGCTGAAAAGTCATATTTTTCAATATAACTTTTTGGTTCCTGAAATTCATTCTGATTGGATAGAATTCTACAGGATCTGTTGCTAGTGTGTGAAAACAGGCAAGATCCAAGGATCCCCAAGCATGCACTTCCAGATGGTGGAGACGTCAAGTGCCCATCGTGGCACCTAGGAATCATCACTTGGTTGCAAGTGGCTGATAGCCAGCGCCTGGCGAATATCGAACACTGCTAGAAACCAATTTGCAAGTAGATATTACCATTTATTGTCCTTGCAAGCATGGCACTGTTATGTGTCACAGTAGTGGAGGGGCAAGGAACTGGACCTGACCAACAGAATACATTGTTATTCCCCCCAGCCTAGAACCAAGTTTGACAGTTGAGTGGGACTGCAGCACCTACCGATCACATGATGTTACAGTAACATTAGGTGACATGTTTTTGCCCACGAGGTTTGAAATCAAACAGCAGACAAAGTCACAGCCTGCAACATGACAGCAATCAGCTGATGGTTGGGTCTTGTGAATCACTATGCACAGGGCTTTTGAAGACCCAGCCATAAACTGATGGTCGGTGTCTGGCCAAACCTCTTTTACCTGGCCCACACCTGACATCAGGTGTAGGGCAGGTGAGCTTGTCTACAATGGCCTGCAGTCAAGAGTTTTTTTCCCCATTGTTATAGCAGAGCAATATTCTGTTTGCATTCACCGCTGATCTTCAGATACTATTATTTAGAATGCAAGAGTTTGCATGTCCATTTTGTTTCAGTGGGACTTACATAGAATTCCACCCAGAGATTGCACTTGTAAAAAATAATAATAATCTTTTAAGAAATCGGCACCAATGAATGCAGCAAGAAGCTGCTCTTCATCTGTGGTTCCAGCTTGCACTTCTGCAACTCAGTAGGCGGGCAAGGGAGAAGCATAGCCAGTGAGAAGAACCACAGACTCAGACTGTGAATGAAAGAAATTAAACACTTTATTGATATATAATGAATGGGAAGCAACTGATGTGCTCAAAGCAATTTGCAAAACACAGCAATTCAAAATAGAAGAAAGTACCAGGCAATTCAAATAAGAAAAAAGAATGTGGAGTGATTGACAAAGCAAGTACTAATTAAGCAATTAGTAATAAAGCGATTTCAAACATACTGATTTCTAGACCCCTTCCTTATTTTAACTCCCATCTAATTTGATTCCAGAACACCACAGCGTTTCCCCATAGCCCCCAATCCAGAGTGGTGTGTCTAAGGATGCTTCCAACAGGGTCAAGCAAAACACACAAAAAATGTGGTGAGATGAAACAACCCATGGGAGTCCAGCAAGTTTGGAATGAACATTTGGAAAACAGCAAATCTAGGGTAAAACAGAACCCCAGTAAAAACTGGACTGCTCCTACAACTAGTGCAGGCATAAATGAACCCTATAAGAGCTTCATTTTTCATCCGCCAAACATTTTTCCTTGTAATTATCAGAGAGGGAACCAGATCTCTGCATCAGTTTGGAACTGAGTCCAAAGGTGGAAATCCTCTGTCTTCTGTACAGGCTCAGGATTCTCCAGAAAAAAATAATCCTTGCTGTAAGCTTCTTGTGCTGTACCAACCTACTTAATGTGGCCAGCACTGCACTTAAATTTTCAAATCCATTCTTTTAAAAAAATCACCACCACAAAAGCAGCAGAAACTTGCCCCTACCCCTCAGTTTTCATGAGAATATTTTATGGAAAGTGGTTTAGGGGAGAGGGGGTTTCATCCCAGTGTAAATAACAGCAAACCTCTCTCTCAAGAAAACAAAAACCAAGCATATTTTGACTCCTGCGCCTACTGTGTTCTTTACACATTCATTCCTTGTCCAAGTGCCAAGATACCACACAGGAAATCAGTTCTCAGCAGAAGTTGCTCACAGCTTGCTTACGAAGAGCCTGGGTTTCTTGTCACTGATGCTTCTCATTTTATTCCCTCACTTGCTCCCTTCATGTGTGCTGACTACAGTGGTTCTTGGAGCCCAGCAGGAAGGGGTCGATGCTTACTTCCAAGTAAACATGCAGATGATTGTACTACACGATTACTCTTGTCGGTTACTCACCTGAATGTCCTTTCCTCTGACTTTATAGACTCCCACGATGCCGTCTTGCGATTCAACTCTGCTCCAACAAACGGATATGAGAAAGATGTCGGAAATAAAACGACCATGCGCATCATTAATTCCCAAGTAAGGCACTTGAACATCTGCATACTTGTATTGTTTTCCGTATGTCGCAACTCCTCCTAGAACTGAACCAGAAATCCTGGGGAATTCTGCTTTCATTTTAAATAACAGGCTCCAGCTTTCACCATTGCTGGGAACTGTTAACGTGGCCAGCAGTGCTTCCTAAAGATTACATAACAAGGGGAGGAGAGAGGTGATGGATTAGGTGCTATAACTCCTTGTCTTTTGTCCCTCTCCCTTGCCTCCAGAGGGTTCCCAAACTGTGGTCCATGGGCTACCAGTGGCCCACAAGCTTTTTATTCAGGTGGTTGCTGGTGTGTTTGGATTTGTAGTTTTAGACAGAGTATCCATCGTATTAGGGACGCAGGTGGCACTGTGGATTAAACCACAGAGCCTAGGACTTGCCGATCAGAAAGTCGACGATTCAAATCCCTGCGAGGGGGTGAGCTCCCGTTGCTCAATCCCTGCTCCTGCCAACCTAGCAGTTCGAAAGCACGTCAAAGTACCAGTAGATAAATAGGTACCGTTCCAACGGGAAGCTAAACGGTGTTTCCGTGCGCTGCTCTGGTTCTCCAGAAGCGGCTTAGTCATGCTGGCCACATGACCCGGAAGCTGTACGCCGGCTCCCTCGGCCAATAAAGCGAGATGAGCGCCGCAACCCCAGAGTCGGTCACGACTGGACCTAATGTTCAGGGGTCCCTTTACCTCCCCCCCCAAGTGAATTTTTATTGTTTACCTTACATATTATTTTCCAACAAATTGTAATAACACCATACATTCCCTTTGACTCTGCCGAGTCGCGACCCCCCTCCCTCCCCACAACTGGTATATTTATCCTCTTTCCATCACGCACATCATTCTCATATTAGTACTATTATACATTGGAGGTATTATGTCAATCCTGCTAGTGTCTTGACCTCTTTACAATTCTTCTTTAAATATTCAATAAATTTACTCCAGTTATTTTGGTATCTTTGATCTCCCTGGTCCCGGATCCTCCCTGACAGTTTGGCAACTTCTGCATATTCTGTCAACTTCGCCTGCCACTCCTGAATAGTTGGTATATCTTGTACTTTCCATCTTTGGGCCGGAAGGGTCCTCCATGCTACAAGGGTCCCTTTACCTTTATCCATCATATTAAATATTTTCATTGATTTTTATTTTCATTTTCATTGTTTCTTTTATTATATTTCATTTTATTGTGTTGCAGTGTGAATTATATGGGGTTCAAATAGCAATACAATAAACCACACTAGATAAAAAATAAAAGAAGCAATAAAAGTGCAATAAGATATCATACAGTACCTTGCTAGTTCCGCTGGCAGTGCATGAGACTCTTCATCTCAGGGTGGTCGTGGGTTTGAGCCCCACGTTGGGCAAAAGATTCTTTCCTTGCAGGGGGGTTGGAGGACTCAATGACCCTCGTGATCCAACTCTATGATCCTGTTATTGCAATTGCTACAACAGGGAGACAAATCATTAATTGGTCCGCCAAGACCCTCAGAAATGTTCAAGTGGCCTGTTGAGAAAAACATTTGCAAACTCTTGGTCTAAGCCTCTCCTAATTCTTTTTTTGTAGTTTTATATGATACAATATTTATTTATTAGGCTTCTTACTTGTCCTTCCCAGGGCAGGTCACAGCTACCTAAAAATGCAACATTAATATAAGATGAAATAGTCTACAATCTACAAAAGAAATGCAGTAATGTTGCACAGTTATGGTGATAACATGTTCAACTGAGGTGGTTGATAGTGCAAAACAACAACAACAAATAAGCAAGGCATGGGAGGTGGAAACAATATAGATGAGGTGTTTGACAAAGTCGCGTGAAGGAAGCACACACACAACCTGTCCATCTATATACATGTATGTACAGTGGTACCTCGGTTGTCGAATGTAAACCGTTCCGGAAGACCGTTCGACTTCCAAAATGTTTGACAAACGAGGTGCAAAGGTCAATGGAGAAAATTGAAAAATTCGGTTGTCGGATGTAAACTGTTCCGGAAGACCGTTCAACTTCCAAAATGTTTGACAAACGAGGTGCAAAGGTCAATGGAGAAAATTGAAAAATTCGGTTGTCGAATGTAAACTGTTCCAGAAGACTTTTCAACTTCCAAAATGTTTGACAAACGAGGTGCAAAGGTCAATGGAGAAAATTGAAAAATTCGGTTGTCGAATGTAAACTGTTCCAGAAGACTTTTCAACTTCCAAAATGTTTGACAAACGAGGTGCAAAGGTCAATGGAGAAAATTGAAAAATTCGGTTGTCGAATGTAAACTGTTCCAGAAGACTTTTCAACTTCCAAAATGTTTGACAAACGAGGTGCAAAGGTCAATGGAGAAAATTGAAAAATTCGGTTGTCGAATGTAAACTGTTCCGGAAGACCGTTCAACTTCCAAAATGTTTGACAAACGAGGTGCAATGGAGAAAATTGAAAAAAATCTGCAGCAGAAGCCGTTCGACTTCCGAGGCAATTACTTCTGATAGATTAGATAGATAGATAGATAGATAGATAGATGATAGATAGATAGATAGATAGATAGATAGATAGATAGATGATAGATAGATAGATAGATAGATAGATAGATAGATAGATAGATGATAGATGATAGATGGCTGGATAGATAGATAGATAGATAGATAGATAGATAGATAGATAGATTGATAGATGATAGATAGATAGATAGATAGATAGATAGATAGATAGATGATAGATAGATATGCAGTGCCCTCTTGTGGTGGACACATTGTATGTTAATTTGTAAGGACAGTATTTTGATTTTTCGTTTCCTTATCTTTGAATTGAGGACAATAACAACGTGTGTCTCACAGTACGTCCATCCAATAATTCTTTTAGTGTGGTAGGTGCATGATGGGCACAGCAGAACACATGTTCCATGCCTACCACTCTATGTCATCACGAAAGTATAGCCAGAGACATTTGGTCAAATTTAACAAAAAGCACCTGGAGAGAAATTGCTTTCCTCTTCTCTTCTCCTGCCCCCCTCAGCAATATATCTCAGCTTCGATAGCCTACATATCGTAGGGGTATTTAAAATGAGTGCCGTCATTTCATCCTCTTCCTTTGCTCTTCAAAATATGGCAACTCTACACTGCAGGGATGGAGAATTTTCGACCCAGGGCTGATTGTGGCCCTCTAGGCTCTTCTGTCCTGTCCTCAGAACTTTCCCCAAGTTATACCCCCCCCCCCCAAAAAAAGGCTGAGGGTTTTTTAAGGGGGGGTAGTATGTTGAGAGGTAATGCCATCTCTTGATCTTATGAGGGTGTTTCATAATCATTTGGTAATGTTTTCAATACGTGTGTTTGTGTGTGTTTTGTATTTTGCAGATTCTTACCAATCCTAAGCACCAGTTCACTGACAACCCCTTATATAAAGATGTTACTCTAGTCGCTTGGGATCCTGCACCCTATTCTGCAGATCTGACTGTGGTAAGTCAGCAGCCAGGATGAGTTCGGCACCCGCTGCAACCTCCTCATTTAAAAGCAACTAGGTTCAACAATGCCCTTTTTCAAACTAATTTTTTTTCCCCTTCCAGTAGCACCTTAAAGACCAACTAAGTTAGTTCTTGGTATGAGCTTTCGTGTGCATGCACACTTCTTCAGATATCTGAAGAAGTATCTGAAGAAGTGTGCATGCACACGAAAGCTCATACCAAGAACTAACTTAGTTGGTCTTTAAGGTGCTACTGGAAGGGAAAAACATTTTGTTTTGACTATGGCAGACCAACACGGCTACCTATCTGTAACTTTTTCAAACTGTGAGAGTGTTCCCAGGTCACAGATTTCCCATCGCAGGAAGCCTAAAACTAGGAAGTACTACAGAGGAATGGCTGCTTCGCTACTGTTTAGCGCTGCTCTCACCGACTTGAGCCAGCACAATAAATCTAAAAATGGTTTTGCTTCCGAACTGAAACAAACCAAATTCCTACTCCATGTCTAGATGAGAGATACGTTATCATGAAATCCACCCTAATCAGAGCACATTAAGTATTTGAACGAACTTGTGTTGTCGTTTTAGGAGCTTAACTATGGAACAAGCAGTAAAGAATGGGAAATAACCCAATAAACGGACTCAACCTATCTGCCTTCTTTTTCCACCTGCAATCTTGACTAGCAGATAATTCCTGCTCCTTTTTAATCGGCTCCCTTAACTGTCTCTTCACAACAGACGCTCCCTGCCTATCAATCCCTCTCTCACCATTTCCATCTAACTCTCCTGCTGCCCTTTTTATTCTTCTCCACAGCTTTTTGGATATAATATGCCAGTTGATATTATACATGGGAGCAGCAGAATGTATTGCTATAATTTCTGCAGTTTACAGGGGAGCAGAGAGTAACACACCCACCCACACCCACACAGAGTTTGTGTGTTTAAAATTTATTGCGGAATTAATTTTTTGCCAGCTTTATTATAAATATTTCATCTCTTGACACTAGAGGGAGCCGTCTTATTGCAGAGAACACAGGAAACTGCCTTATAGCTGCCCTGGGTGGCTAGGGAAACCCAGCCAGATGGGCAGGATATAATTAATAAAATTATTATTATTATACCGAGTCAGATCATTGGTCTATCTAGCTCAACATTGCCTGGACTGATCGGCAGCATCTGTCCAGGGTTTCAGGCAGGAGACATTATTTGGCCTAACTGGAGACGTTGGTGGCCTTTGGCATGCAAAACAGATGATCTACCACTTGAGCTACGTGACCAGTGTCTGCAAGTTTTTCCTGTTACTATGGCCTTGCACAACCTTCCTTCCTTGTAGCACCTTCAAGTCCTCCCACCTCCCTGTCCCCACATCACCTGGTGCTTGTTAACTCAGTCATCCTGATCTAAGTGCCTGGCCACCTGTGATTATCTTCCTTCTCTTCTCTCTGCCAAAATTCATTTCTGTAGCTCAAGTGCTGCCACCGGCATACCTTATGAAAATTTAAGTTTGCAGGAGTTTAAATAATGCAAACAACTTGCGGGAGTTGTAAACATGCAAAGAAATCTGGAGTAACTGTGTTGCACTTGGGCTTTTTGTTTTCTTATTGTGTGAGTGGGGTATGGGGCCTGCACATAGATTTATGGAAAGCAAAAGGGGGAGTCCTGTCCTAGCTGGGAGTAAAATGCTGCAGCACAATTCCTGTACGTATCATCCCACTGCCTGCAAGCCTATTACACCCTTGTGCAAATTAATTGAAACAAACAATGTAGTTTATTGTACACAGCTCACATCTACATGTACAAAACTCACATATACGTACATTAGTAACGGATATGACCTCTGTTATTTTTAAGCAGCATTTGAACACGGTTTGGCATGGAGTCTACTAGTTTCGAACAGTCACTGTGGATTTTCGGATCCCTGTACCACACTTGAATCAGCGCCTGAATGAGCTTCTCCATAGTCATACAGTCTAGAGCACGGAGGTGACGTTTGCATATGGCCCACAAATTCTCAATGGGATTTACGTCCAGGGAATTCCCTGGCCAATCATGTACCTGTATTTGCAGTTCTGGCATGAATTTCTTCACCACTTTCGATGTGTGACAGAGGGCTAAGTCCTCCTGCAATATCCCAGTACCGTCAGGATACCTCTTTTCCAGCTCTGGAATAACTTTCTTTCGTAGAACCTCAATATATTGTGGCGAGCGCATCATTCCTTCTATCGGCTGCAGGCTTCTGACACCATAATGATCAACTGACTTTTCGTGTTTGTTTTGAGTACAGGATTACGAGTAAGATAGAAAACATGCTTTGTTTCAGTTAATTTGCACAATCCAATGTGCCCAGCATAGCTTTTGTGACATCCAGCAGAAAGACCTGTACCCAGAGCATGGACTAAGCATGGTACAGTCCTGCCCACAACTGGTTTAAACCCACCCTAGAGAGTTAACTCCCTTTTACCTGCCGTCACATAGCAGGGACACATTGGCTAGGTTTCACCACATAGCAGAACGTTCTCATTCCGAGAGCTGCCTGATGGTTCTCCCAGCTTGTTTGCCATGGGAAAGCTTCACATAAGATTTGGAGTTTTGTCTGCCAAGCTCTAATTCTTCCCAGAGAAGAGGTTGGTAACTTGGCGCCTTGTGGATGTTGTTGAACTGCAACTCCCATCATCTCCAGCTCCTGGATGTTCTAACAAGGGCTGATGGGAGTTGGAGTTCAGCAACATCCGGAGGAATGCAGATTGGCTGCACCTACCTTAGTGGCAAAGCCCAGTTCTTTGTCATCTAAAAGTCAACTGTAGAGCACGCCCAGATATTTGTTGGGATTGATTAGCAGGCATTGGAAACTGTATCAGTTCTGCTGCTCTATCTAAACTGACTGCGACATCAGGGCACCCTAACACATGCTAGTAAGAGTTGAAGAAATCCATATCCACTTTCTTCTATGCCTTGAAGGTGTGTTTTTATATCCACAGGGAGCTGGCAAATGTGATGCTTTAGATGCAGGTTGGTATGTGTTTAGCACTCCCTAGAAAATGTCTGGGTTTTTTCTTTGTTTTTTGTTTTCTCCTACCAGTGGTTTAAGCAGCCAGACTACAACTTGTTTACTCCCTATGCACTGCATCGCAGGAGGAATCCTAAACAGCCATTTTACATTCTCCACCCCAAATTTATATGGCAGCTCTGGGATATCATTCAGGAGAACACCAAGGAAAAGATACAACCCAACCCTCCTTCTTCAGGTTTCATTGGTAGGTGTGTTTATCAGTAGATTTCTTCATTAGCTGCGTCTGTAGAGTATATGCTGAAGTTTAGCATGTGCGGCTTGACTGTGGTGGTAATGAAATTTGATTTGGAGATGGATGGAAGAAGGCATGCTGTTTAACACATAAGTACCATATATACTATTAAACAAAGGGACGCAGGTGGCGCTGTGGGTAAAACCTCAGCGCCTAGGACTTGCCGATCACATGGTCGGTGGTTCGAATCCCCGCGGTGGGGTGCGCTCCCGTCGTTCGGTCCCAGCACCTGCCAACCTAGCAGTTCGAAAGCACCCCTGGGTGCAAGTAGATAAATAGGGGCCGCTTACCAGCGGGAAGGTAAACGGCATTCGTGTGCTGCGCTGGCTCGCCAGATGCAGCTTGTCACGCTGGCCACGTGACCCGGAAGTGTCTGCGGACAGCGCTGGCCCCCAGCCTATAGAGTGAGATGAGCGCACAACCCTAGAGTCTGGCAAGACTGGCCCGTACGGGCAGGGGTACCTTTACCTTTATACTATTAAACGCACATGTCTTATGAACTTTCCAGGATTGTGTATCTGCAGGACTTGGAAGAAACAAAGCTTTGTCTAAAACCATTTATTACTAAAGTATACTCCAAAATTTATATAAGCAATAAACACAGAAGGCATCATTTTAACCAGGTCAAAGTCTACTACTATAACCAATATTCCAGCAGCAGGTTCTTTGTGGAGCTGGAGTTACAAAACAGTCTTCATTTTATGACCTGTGCTGTACCGGTGCCTTGAAAATGTCTTGTGTGTTCGGAATGTGAAACACTGATCAGAGGGAACTGTGCATTGTCCTAAATTGCGCAGGTATGGCTACGACTTGCTTGGGTTCAGTTGTGCCTAATTGGGGGTATGAATGGAATGTGTTGGCACAGCAAGGTGAAATTGTGACTTGTGACCTCATCTGACACTGGGGACACTACAGTGATAGGTGCGACAAAAGCCCAACAGGACGCTTTGAATATACAAGCCATATTCAGAGGAACAAAACACAAACCTGTGATAAGAGCACAGAATGGCTTTTACACACCTGCTTTTCCTAGCTCTTGGCTCTGAACTGCAGGGTCTTTTTACAACTCTCTGGCCCTGATCCAAATCTACATAGCAGTGCACAAGTAGCTCCAATCAGATAACACTGTTAAGCACAGAGGAACCAAACCTAGCTGTTCCCCCAATTCCTCATCTGAAACATTTGAGTGGTAATATTTGGAATATCTTAACTGGGGCAGCGTATTGGATAGTAGAAGTGAGCATACAACAGTTGTATCTACCCCGGATTCAGATCCCTAGCTGGATGGAGAGTTGAGTATAAAAGGGAGATAGACGCAGGAATCAGACTTAACGAAAAATAAAGGTAAAAACTGAAAGCAAACATTTGATGCTTGTGTCACCACTGAATATGAAACATACACCACATCAATAGCCAGATAACCATGTAATGCGCTTGAAAGTGGAAATTGTATAACTGTTTATTTGAGAGATGAGTGTCGAGGGCAAAGTCATACATCAGCATCTGATGCTATCAGTCAGCATAAATGTTTCAGGGATGAATTTTTCAGTGTGACTATACATCACCAAATCTCACAGAAGATTGCTGATTCAAGCTAATGCTGGCGGACTGGAATAGCTGATGTTGTGAATGCCAAGGGGTGTAAATTAGAGAAGATTCTGCTGGGTTATTTGCAATACTAAAACCTTACATTTATGAACGAATATTCTCGGTGGCAAATTTCGGCATAAGTGAATGAAATAAATGAGGACTTGTCATAATGCGACAGACCTTTATTTTCAATAATACACACACACACAGAGACACGGAAGGATGTTAAAACTGACCTATTTTCAAATGAGCTTGAAACTGCCTTTTTGTTAAAAGGCCACGGGGGGGGGTCATTATTTATTGTGGATGAAATAAAAATAAAAGTTCAGCCCATGTCCGAATTCACTGGATAACTCAGGCTCATTCACATCCGTGGTCTAGATAGCAAAACTCACTTTCAATGGCATGTGATGCTTAGTGGACACCGTGCTTATCTCTAGTCAGGACCAGAAATGCTAAATACCCTCATCCTGGACTTGAAAAGTGAAAGCAGGTCATAGCTGCCAATTCCGGAAACATTGGGATTGTGGGAGCTGGCCACATCTCTTATTATAAAACAGTGATAGGTTTTGAGGGGAAGCTTTTCAGATGGCTAGGAGGTGACAAGTAGGAATGAGGAACGATATGCCACTGTGCACTCTTTACTTGTTTGTCCACACGCCCAGAGTGTGTGAAGTGTGTAGAGCCAGAGGAGGACTAATGTATCACCAGATGCCCAAGTTACATACCACACAGAGGCGTTCTCATAAAGCCATGGAGCTCATTCGCAAAGTCTTACTGTATGAAACACTCCAAAACGCTTACGCTTCCCCATCTATTTTTTTTTTAAGCATTGCTGAGGACGACTCATTTTGCAGCAACACGGTCCATACCCTGTTCCCTTCTCCATTTTACTCCCATGGTCATAGGTCCAGATTTGCTCAAGTGTACATCTTTCTGTATTTTTATTTCTGGCATTTGTATGCTACCCTGTAGCAAAAAGCTTTTAAGGCAGCTTACAAAAACAAAGTGGTTTTTTGTGTGTGTGAAATGTGTTTGAAATAGGTTGATGTTTTCCCATCCTTCCCATCCCATCTGTGTTTGAGCCTTATGTTAAATGGTTGCTAATGGAAGTGCAAACTCAAAATAAGCTTTGGCAGCTGCTTTTTCCTCTGACTGTTTGGAATTTAGGACTAAATTCTGTTTGCATGTTCACCTTTTGATTTGGTTTTGGCAGCCAATACAAGAGAGAGAGATGTTCTCTCTGTGACAGCTAATTGGTAAAGAAAGCTACTTTATATGTGCAATTCATTATCACACAAATACCCTCACATTGACTTGATATTACGATCAAGTAAGTGGTGAACATACATGTGTGAGCTAGCTTTCATGTCACTTGATTGTGTGCTAGTGAGAGCCAGTGTGGTGTAGTGGTTAAGAGCGGTAGTCTCGTTATCTGGGGAACCGGGTTCGCGTCTCCACTCCTCCACATGCAGCTGCTGGGTGACCTTGGGCTAGTCACACTTCTCTGAAGTCTCTCAGCCCCACTCACCTCACAGAGTGTTTGTTGTGGGGCAGGAAGGGAAAGGTGAATGTTAGCCGCTTTGAGACTCCTTAAAGGGAGTGAAAGGCGGGATCCAAACTCTCCTCCTCCTCCTCCTCCTCCTCCTTCTTCTTCTTCTTCTGGTCAATCCATCTGTTGGTAGGCCTCTAACTAACGAATGTTTCAATGCTTTCACTCTTTCAGTTTTCTAGCTTTGCCGTAAGTTATCACTGCAGCACGCATTTTAAAGTAAAGATGAACTCAGTTTGAAAATAGGAGAATCTGCATCTGTACTGCAATGACATTTCTCCAAAGGCCACTCAGGATCCTTCTCACATCTGCACAAACATCTGCCAGGCAGGCATTTCCACCAAGCCTGACATATTAATATTAAATCTCTGCTTGATTTATGGCCTGCTAGTAGCTTATCAGACCCAATCTCAGTGCTCAGAAATTAACATAATGCTTGGTCCAACACCTGCTAGAAGTGTTATGACTAAGGAGGATTGGGAAGCAATTTGGCTTTAGGAAAGCAAACTATGTGTGAACTAACCACAAAATATTTTATTGAATTCCTGTTAAAGGCTTCCAGAGGTAACATGACATAACAAAAATACAACAGAGCTTCTTGGTAGCACTATATCTGCTCCCCGTTTGTGCAAGAACTGACATGATGGAACAAGCAATACTATTATGAAATAGCTATGTAAGACTGCTGTGTGTACACACACAAGCACACAGAGAGAAAACCCCACATAGATATGAAAATAGATTTAAGCACCAGAAGCAGGTGTAGGCTTGAGAATCACAAGCCATGCTTAAAACAGAGCTGTAGTCGGGTGGCATAATATAAACGTTTGTGCACGTAATGGGCTTAGACGGAATAGTGTTTGAATCAGTGGTGGGAACCAAGATACAGATGATGCTAACAAATTTTTATTAGTGTGTGTGCACACATACACACCCACAAAAACGCTCTCTTCAAATAAGCCTAGAAAATATCAAGATCTGAAAACTTTCAGGGCTACTTTCTCTTTTAGGGAATTAGGGAATGAGCAATGTGCTCCAAGGATGCTTCACTGTGTGCATGAAGAAGCCCTGGCTCAGAGAAGGGGGCAGTATGGAGAAGACAGAGAAATGCTATTGGGTGACTGGGAGAAGGCAGAATTACTCAACACCTACTTTGCCACTGTCTTCACCTGAAAGGAAAGCAGTGCCCAACCTGGTGATAACAGAACAATGCAAGGAGGGAGCTGCAGTCTTAACACAGGAAAAGAGATGGTAATGGAACACCTAGCCACTTTAAATGAATTCAGATCTTCAGGGCCTGATGAGCTGCAATACCAAGAGTACTAAAGGCGCTTGCTAATGTAATCTCAGAGCCTCTTTCTATAATCTCTGAGAATTCTTGGAGAACAGGCGAGGTCCCTGAAGACTGGAGGCAGGCAAATGTTGTCCCCATCTTCAAAATAAGGGGGGGAAGAAAACTCAGGTGTAAACTACTGGAACCAATGGGATCCAAGTTACAAGATTCCAGCTAAACCTCAGGAAGAACTTACCAACAGTAGGAGCTGTTCAGTAGTGGAACAGACTACAAGAAGTAGTGCACTCTTCTTCCTTGGAAGTTTTAAAGCAGAGGTTGAATGGCCATCTGCCATGGATGACTTATTTGGGATTCCTGAATTGCAGGGGACTGAACTAGACTACCCTCGGGGTCCATTTCGACTCTAAACATGCTCTGTGAAAGCATGTTTAGAACATCATTTTTGCACAAAAGATCTGCTGCAAAATGGCAAATTAGTGTGGTCTTATTTTTACTTCTTCTTTTTTTAACTTATAAATAAAACATGCCAGTCTTGCACTGGGAACCAGTAGATATTTTGAAACCATTGGTAATTTCTGTGATTATATTATCAACGTTTACAGATGTAGGTCCACAGGCTTTTAAAAAAAAATTTCAATGGGAAAAGCAGCTATGATTCATGTCAATGGGTGCGCATAAAGCCACTTCCGGGACCTGGCAAGGAGGTGTGGTTGCGGGCATCACGCCCACCCCACGTGAGTGGGGGCTGGTTTGCAGCCCCCGCGAGAGCAGGGGAATCCCGGCCACGTCGTCTGCCCAGCCAGCCAATCAGGTGGCTGGGGGGCGTGGCCTGCCCTATTTAGGGCCGGCGCGGCCGGGGCTCGCCCTCTTTTGCCGGCCAGCCCTCACGTGCATAAAGATTAGTTTTCCTCCAATGAAGAGAACGTGAAAGGATTCCACGTTGTGGAACTTCTCTGGTCAGTTTGCCACATGAGAATCGGAACACTTACAGTTTTGCAAATAGTGCTGTGATCATTTGAATATATGTATCTTGAAGTTTTATAGCTACTCCATAGTTTTGAATGAAAGTTGCAGGAATTGTTAGTGCTTAGTTTCTGGAATATGCAGCATTCAAAATGTTCTCAAAATTGAGTTTTTGCTAAACTAGAAGCTGAGCTGAATCCCAATCAGTTTTCAAAATATATTATTTCTTTCATACTAAACAGTTGGTACAATAAGGTAAATGAAATTACATTCTTGTGTACTTCCAATCTCCTGGAAATGACTTTTTAATTATCTTGCTAATTACATAGTGTAATTGCATTGCACAAAGATACATGCTGGAAGTTGAAAAGCTCTTGAGTGATTAAAATTGCCGAGGACAAATTAAATTTCTTCCCTTTTTTTTAGAATCCTTAATATCCATTTATATTTACTATTCATACAACGAACTTAAACATTTATTTAATTCTGATAAAAGAACTTCAACACAAACCCCAAAATCCCAAGAGTTTGATCTTCTGCTATTGAGCTAATTTCAAACCATTGTATAAAATTCCTAAATACATAGCTGTGCGATAAGAGCTTGCGACATAGGTAGCTGAACATTGCACTGTTTTTGGCTGACAAATCCTACATTGATGTAGAAGATAATTCTGTGTAATGGTGCATGGATTGCCATTGCTATGTATGAGAGTCTACAATGGAAGGAGAGTCTACCAGCTTTCAAGGGAGTCCGTTCCACTGTTGAACAGCTCTTGCTGTTAGAAAGTTTTTCCTGGTGTTTAGTCAGAATCTCCTTTCTTGTAACTTGAACTTTGGGTCCTTCTCTTCCTAAGCATGAGAAAACAAGCTTGCTCTGGCCTCCATGTGACAGCCCAAAGATACTTGAAGATGGTTATCATAATCTCTCGGTCTCCTCTTTTCCAGGCTAAACTGCTGGGATAGTTCAGTAGAGCATGAGACTCTTAAATCTCAGGGTCGCAGGTCCACGCCCCACATTGGGTAAAATATTTCTGCATCGCAGGGGGTTGGACTAGATTGGCTTTGTGGTCATTTCCAACTCTACAGTTTTATGATTCTGTAAAGCATGCCCAGCTGACCACTCAGTAGCTCCTTGAATCTTCTTCTTTTGCCCTTTTTGAAGATGGGGGCTACATTTGTCCGCCTCCAGTCTGCAGGGACCTCACCTGTTCTCAAAGAATTCTCAAAGATTATAGACGAAGGCTCTGAGATTACATTCACAAGCTCCTTTAGGACCCTTGGGTGTAGATCATTGGGCCCTGGAGATTTGAATTCATTTAAAGTAACTAGGCGTTCCCTTACAACCTCTTTTCCTATTTTGGGATGCAGCTTCCTTCTTGCATCATTCGTTCTGCTATTGCCAGGTTGGTCACTGCAGAGAACCTACTACAGTGGTACCTCGGGTTACAAAAGCTTCGGGTTACAGACCCCGCTAACCCGGAAGTAGTGCCTCGGGTTAAGAATTTTGCTTCAGGATGAGAACAGAAATCGTGCGGCAGCGGGAGGCCCCATTAGCTAAAGTGGTACCTCAGGTTAAGAACAGTTTCAGGTTAAGAACGGACCTCCGGAACGAATTAAGTTCTTAACCAGAGGTACCACTGTACTTGCATGTTCCTCCTCTTGCTTCAAACACAGCTGAAGAAACCTTTATAATTATTTTTAACCTTTTTTCCCAAGCCTGATCTTCTTTCTGAGCTTTGCCCCACCTCGGACATTCCCCCTGCAACTGTTGGCTACATGTGCATACTCTTCTTTGGTGATTTCCCTTTCTTTCATTTCTTAATACATGCCTTCCTTCAATATCACCTCATCTATAAGCTCCTTAGGCAGCTGCACCGGTTTCTTTAGACACCACAAACCTTTCTTTCTTGTTGGAATTGTCTGCATTTGTGCCTTCATTATTTCACCTTTAAGAAGTGGGCAGGGAAATACTATTAGGCAGGGAAAAGTGGGAAACAGATTCACATCAGGTACCTAATGGTGAACAAGGGCTGAGGATAGTGTTGTCCGTGTTGACTTCTTAGGCATGGGAGTGTGCTTTACAAAAGCAGTAGCAAGCACTTACTGAGTAGGGATAACTCAAACAGTAATTAAAACGAAGTTTCCTGTTACAGCTGTAGATGTCTAACCTGGGGCCAATATGTTTTTTCAAAAGTTAAAACCATAAATATGTAGGTTACATGTGGCCTCTTCACATGTAGATTTCGAAGGGACTGTGAGGGTCATCTAGTCTGACCCCATGCAGGAATCTCTTGCCCAACGTGGGGCTCAAACCCACAACCCTGTGATTAAGAGTCTCATGCTCAACCGACTTGAGCTATCTCTTGGTGCACATATATTGGCTAAAATGAAGTCGTCCCATCATCATTTAATAACAATGATGATGTTCCTTATAACCCTGCCCCTTCCAAATCTGACTGATACTAAATCACTGTACTTGCTTGAGAAGGGAGATCTACATTTTGTGTTGTGAAAGTGAATCGGAATATTTAAAGCTTATTACCAGCCTCAATATGAACCAGCAGGTGTGTGAGCTAGCGCATATTTACTACTCTTTAAAAAACCAGTTAATACTGTGACTTAGTACACATTTGAAAACTATTCTAGCGGTCAGTGCTTATCAGGTTACAAAGATCTAGAATGAGATTTTTGTGAAGCTGAGGTGGAGGGAGCTAACCTCAATAGAATGGGCATTGAGGCATCTACCAATAACTTCAAGCAGCTATCCAAATACATTATTCCCTTGCATATCTAGAGCACCAGTCTTTTTTTGTGTGTGTGCTATAATCACATAATTCCTACTTGATTCAGAGTTAGAAACAGTTAATAGCAACACGTTTTGTTCCTGCTTAACGCACAGCAGATTCCCTAGGGGAAAACAAAGCAAGCTGGCAATAAAACTGCAACATATATGATATAGATGGATTAGGCAACAGCTTGCACTCTTTCACAAGAATGAGTTTTCCTTGGACATCTGGGGCGGGCTGTCTGAAACAGGCTCTGGGCTTGACTCTGGGCTCAGAAGGTGGTCCATTTTCTCGTCCATTTGGGGAAGCGCTTGCCTAGTGGTTCCACCTTCTACTTTCCGGTTCAGTTGGATGACTGTGACCTTTGACTGGCAGGTGGTTTCTCCGTCAGCCGCTGAAGCAGATTGGCAGTGGAAAAGCATCAGAAAGCATTTGTAGAACTGGAAAACAAAAAAAAACCCAACCAGTTTCATTTTGCTAAACTGCAATTTTCAGGTTACGAATTAGGATAAAGATTTGTGCATTTAAAAAGTTAAGTGAAGATTCAGATTCTGCTGTTTACATTGCAATCCACCCTTTCCCAAACCTTTTCACTTTGGAGCCTTTGAAGAACGCGCTGCATCAGCTCCGACGCCTCACAGCTCGTTTCTCCCTCAATTTGAGGGCCAGAGCACGATGGCCCTCGAATTGGTCCTGGGCGATGTATATAAGCCACTCGAATATAAGCCACTCCTGAATATAAGCCACACATTTAAAAGTCATGGGGGAGGGGGAGAAAAAAGACAATAGCCGAATATGCCGCTCCCTTCCTCGCTTTCTCCCTTCCTGGCCTTGGGGGAGAGGATGGGGGGCTATGTGTGGGGCGGGCGCTGCTGTGCTGCGCTCCTGCCGCTGTTTACCCCACGCTCCTGGCTGCATACTGGATTCTTTTTGTAAGGTCGTGAATGTAAGCTGCACTTTAACTTTTCACGGTCAGAATTTGGAAAAAAAGGGTGCGGCTTATATTCCGGCCAATATATTGCCCAGGCCTAATGCTGACCCCACTGGGCAGAATGGAGCCTCCTTGACTTTAATAGGAAGGAAGGCCAAGTTAAACATAATACAACCAGACACGATAGCATTGGTTAGCATTTCGCCATGTTGGCTCTAACCTGCAAATCACCCTCTGAGAGCTGCTCCTCATCTTGGGCAAATTGGCCCTGCAGCAGACAGGATGTGTCATACAAGGCACTGACAGGCTTAGTTGTGCGATGCCAGAGGACCACAGTGCTGTTGCAGGCAAGAGAGGCAGGTCCTGAACCTCAGGAAAAGCCACGACTTCTGCTTTCCGCTTCTTTAGCTTGGAGCCCCCCCTCACATGCAGGTCTTAAGAGAAGACTGGGGCTTAAAGGCCATAGGGGAGGGGGCTTATCTGGTTTCCTGGAGGACTTGTGAAGTTTAGCAGGAACTGGTGGGTGGTGGGACTGGGAGCTCAGGGCTTGCCCAACCAAAGAGTAAGTAGGGCTGGCCGGGAACATCTTTGTCCATTGAGGCAGAAGCCCTAAGAGAGGCTATCAAAACACGTGGCACAGTAGCACCCAAATGTATTCCCTAATTCACAAGCTGAGATTCCTGCTTGATGACTCTCAAGGCTTCCAACTCTACAGCAGGAGGGAGGGAAAGCAGTAGCAAATTAAAGGGGGAAAACAAGGGAAAGAGGCAGCTTGAAAGGAGAAACAGCAGCGCTCGCTACCCCTTCACCATTTAAAAAAAAAAACAGGAGGAGAGAAAAATGAAGGCTGGAATTAATTCACAGGGGCAGCAGAAAAACTCACAAGAACAGAGGAGCTATGAGAAAGGGAACAGGAATTTGGCTGAGGTCATTGGCAATGGATCAACTCCTGTTTTCTTCATACTACTGGTGCGTTTCCTGTTCTTGGTCACCAGGTGGCAGGCAAAACCCACTCAACAGCCGTTTGTCCAAAGAAAATATATTGATTCAGCACCACCGCATGCTAGAGATGATCAGCAATTTAGCAAACAGAACTTGACTTGATTTTTGCATGTGCAGTAATTAAAAAGAAACCTGAATTTGGAAACTTATTCTGGCCTTTTTAAATACCCTAAACGTTTTCTCTGTTTTCAGGGATTCTCATCATGATGTCCATGTGCAGCGAAGTCCATGTATACGAATACATTCCTTCAGTCCGGCAGACCGATCTCTGCCACTACCATGAACTCTACTATGATGCAGCTTGTACCTTGGGGGCTTACCACCCGCTGCTTTATGAGAAACTGCTGGTGCAGAGGATGAACAGAGGCTTCCAGGAAGATCTGTACCGGAAAGGAAAAGTGATTTTGCCAGGGTTCAGGTCAGTGAAATGCCCTGGATGGAAGTGATTCCCATACAACACTAAGAAAGGATATTTCTAGAACAAAGTGCAATAAGGTGCTGCTGTCGTACTAATAAACAACAAAGAAATACTTGAAAAAACCCGGATCCTAGACCAATCTAGTCTTGAGTCTATAAACTGTAATTAAGTAGCAGGCTTAAGGGGGAAGTCCTTGCTTCTGAGGCCTGAGTATTTATTATTGCTTTGAAAATAGGTTTTGGGGTTTGTTTTGGTTTTGTTTTTTTAAAAAAAGGCTTGCTTTTTGAGAGATGCAAACTATGGTGAAGGTAAAATACTGTGAGGATATATGCCAGAAATCATCAAGCAGTTATACCACATGTGCCCGATTGCAGTCCTTTAGACCAGTGTTCCCCAACCTTGGGTCTCCAGCTGTTTTTGGACTACAACTCCCATCATCCCTCGCTAGCAAGTCCAGTGGTCAAGGATGATGGGAATTGTAGTCCAAAAACAGCTGGAGGCCCAAGGTTGGGGAAAACTGCTTTAGACAAGGCAGATTAAACACGAAGCCTAACCTAGTGATGCAGTCCTTACAATCAAATAAAAGCCAACCTCAGCTATATTTTTCACAGCATCTTTTAAGATTTTCCTCTCTTCCCTCTTATAAAAAGTGCCAGATGTTTACTGAATACAATGAGCCATGTTTTCGTTTTATTTAAACTGTTCTGGTGGCTGAGCTTGGAACCCTAACCTTAAAACACTGGTGCCGGACTCTTTTAACATGTGGTCAAATACATAAATTGGTAGCATGCACAGGAAAGGTTGAGTAGTAGAAGACCACCACCTGGCTGTTGCAGAAAATAGCATATTGAAATTTGTTTCCGTGCCAACGTGCTGGCACCAGTGTCCATATTAGAACAAAGATATTTTCTGACCTTTTATGTGGGGCTGAATTGCCACACATTCATGTACGCAGGCCTGCAGGCTGATTCTCATTCATCACGCCATGACAACTCCCTCCAAACACCCTCATGACAGCTACTGTAGTCAGGAAGAAAAGTCTTACCTGCGGATGAGCCATCAAGGGAGTAGGTTGTTGTGTGACAATCACAACCCACAAGCAAACAACACAGCTTATCTGTAGAAAGCAGTTGCTTTCTAATGCTTTGTTTCCGCTACCACCTGTGTGGATGTGTCAGGATGCTGTCAGTGGCTCCCGGCAGTGGTTGCCCAGGAAAGTATAAAGACAAGGAAAAGTTTCTTACAGTCCTTTTTTATTCCAAACTTTACAGAGAGAGGCTATAGAACCCAGCCTCTTGGATAATGGTGTTGTCCCAAGTGAATCTTCACACACCCCAATCTCTTCCACTTCCTCATTCATCATCATCATCATCTTCTCTACAGGTGTCGCTAAGTGCCCTCTGTCTTCGAGCTCTTTGCTCTCCTACTTTTAAGGCTCACTGGGTTCTGGGAGATGGTGGGTCTGGAATGCTTTCTAGTGATAACGTGTCAGCCAGCTCTCCCATTATTTCTCAGCTTTTCCCCTCATCTGCCTCTGAGCTGTGACCTCCCACATACCCCCGTTGAAAATCGACACTATCTTCCTCTTCCTCCTCCCTGGAAGGTTCAGGATGGGAAGGCAGTCTCCACCATTATTCCTCCTCTGCCCAGTCCCTGACAGGATGTTAGACTAGAGATCTTCAGCAGCCTTTTCCATTTTAGTTTTCTTTTGCTGCCCCAGAGCCCAGCTGCAGCGCTATTCAGGGGTAAGTGTCAGGAAGAAAGGTTGGGTCAGAGGGCAGCAGGGCTTGCAGTCTTCTGAATGTTCACTACCACTGCAGTATTTATTGGCAAGCCAAGTCAAGGGGAAGCGAGTGAACAGAAGAGAGGAGCTTTGGGGTTGTCAGAAAGTAGTAAGAAGAGAAGAGGGAATTCATCAGGTTGCCTTGCAAGCCAAAGATGCAGTGAGATGCCAAACCCTGTAGGTTCTCGTTGTTAGAGCAGCGATTCAAAATTCTGGCCCAGAAATACTCAAGCAATGCTTCTGCATTTGCAACATTCCCTTTCACCCCCACCCCCAAGTTTCTAGCAATAGGTAGCAAGATCCTGATTCTACTTCTAGGTCTTAAGAATGTAAAGACAATTTAGCTGGATCAAGCTTGAAGGCCTATCTCATCTTGCATTCTGGTTCCAGCATGGTCAATTAGGTGCCTCTGTGGAGGTTTGCAAGAAAGGCATAAAGGCAGTGGGCTTACTCTGTCACTTGTCCCCAGCCTCTTGACAATATCTCCAAACACAGAGCATCCTTTGGGCTGCTGTGTCAACCTGCCTGTGTGTCACTTATCTGCCTGTCTAATCTTGTTTCCGAAGGTGGTGTTCATCTTCCACATCTTATTTTTCCCCCAACGATATTTTTTTTTTTAAGTGATGAGTTCCATAATTTAATTCAAAGGAGGATGGATCAGGTCGCCCCCTTCAGGCCTACATAAGACTCCTGTCAAATGCAAACTCTCTCTTGCAAAAGACTGCTGAGCACCAACAGAGACGTTCTATAATCTTTCACCTTGTTGTCGTGGAAGGATAGCCCTCCAGGTGTTGGGAGTGCAGCTTCCTTCCTTCCTGTTGGCCATGTTGGATGGGGCTGATGGGAGCTACCGTCCAACAAAGTCTAGAGATACACATGTCCCCCATCCCTGTTGTGTTTGCTCAATCAGAAGTATCCCAGTAAAGGAAAATATAGTGCACATATCTCATTGCTTAGGCTCTTAAAAAAATAATAATTACCCAGCTGGGTTGAGAGAGAGAGAGAGAGAGAGAGAGTTTGCATCCGTGCTTGTATGCATATGTTTCTGCTGTATTCTTAACAATAACCACCTGCCTGAGGCATAATTCAATTTAAACAAATAATTGTGTTGGGTTCAGCATAATTTAACCATGGCTTAACTTAACATCCTATTTGTTTCAGTGGGAGCTAATCTCATTATTGCTAACACAGCAACACACACCAAATACTGGATCATAGGAGTCAATTCCTAGGGGCCGAGGTCCCTTCACCACACACCATAAAATATCGGAGGGGGCTGGGCCCCACCCAAAGTTGATGGGCATTGCCATTCATATGGTGTGTGTGTGTGTGCCATGTCATGTGATCCATTATGTAGGGTGGGGCTTGCCTAGGTTCCCCAGTATTTTATTCAAGTTGGCACCCCTATACTGGATACTTTTCTGAATAGTGCCATTTTAATCAAGTTTTATCTAAGGATTCAACTGCTTAGACATTCCTTCAAGAACCTTAAATTAGTGGTGGCCATGTGGTATCTTCTTAAATGTAACTTAGAAGCACTGCTTGTCTCCAAACTGAGGTCTAGTACAAACCCAGGGATGCCACCACAGATCCTGAGTCAACCTTCCAACAAAGTCTGGTTTTCCCTCTCGCCATTTAAGTTCTCCTAACTCAACCACTTCACAATCGAAACTGTAGTTATTTATTCCACTGACTTCAGCAGGGTTCGAATTGGAAACTTTAAAAATATTATTATTGGTCCATCTTCTGATAAGTGTTCACTTTGCAAAATTCCACAGATGAAGAATAATGCATTTTACTTCAGTGTTGAAGGGAGATGAGAGGGGAATAGGAAGAAACAGGAGGGGAACTTCCGATTTTGTTTTTTAAAAGTTGCAAGTGAAAGAAAGGAAGAAAGCATTAGCAAGTGATAGCTGATTGAAAGTTCAGACTGTTCAGTTTAAGACAGTAAATGAATGTGTATTAGATGTTAAATAGAATTTTGTATGTTTTTAGGCCACCTTATTATATATATATAGATATATATATAACAGTGCATTTTTAATCTATATCAGAATTATAAATGTTCAGTAAATGTCTGCAACTCCTACTTGAAGTCCGTGAGAAATCTCACTTTAAAAAAAGTATGAAGTCTGTTTAAGCCTTTGCTTTTTCTTCTTTTTACCAGTTTAAAAAACAAAAAAGCAAGGGTTGCTGGGAGAAGTTAGTTTTGATTGGCATAAATATGTTGAAAGCTTCACACTTTCTCTGCACTGATGGCTGTACAGTTGAAAAGTTGCACTCAACACCTTGCGATAATGCATACTTGTTTTCTGTTCTTATTATCTGTCATGATCTACACTTCCCACTGTGAATTTTTAAACGTGGTGCTCTCTTAATTTTTTTATGCATAACGCCTTCAGAGGGTCACTTTGAGGTGTTCTCATGTTCGTTACAGGGAAATTGATCTACAAACTGTTGAGCCAATCTTTGTTTTGCTAGCAAAAACAAAACGTTCATCTCTTGTTGTTTCTTCCATGGTCATGTGTGACTTGGAGGCATGGCCAGGTACTTGCTTCACCTTCTCAGTTTTTCCCCTCTGCTTGCTACCAGAGTTACTCGTGTTGAGTTCAAAAGCACTGAATGTGGCACTGGGCACAAAATCCAGCTTCCAGCGACTTTTATCATATATTTTTTTTTAAAAAAAGAGGTGCTTTGTAGCCTGTGTGGCTGGTAAAAATATCCCAACAGTGTTGAGCATTGCCTCGTCCAAACTCAGAGAAGTCAAGAGGCAGTGCTTTAAAAAAATATTATAGGAGCCTAGGGCAAGGCTTCAAGTACCCAGTTTTCTTCCTTGCAGAATCAGATTAAAAATATGGAAATTAAGAAATCATGCACCCTTGTTTAATTAGCTGACACACAAATCACAGTATCCAGCTTTTCTCTGCACAGAATCCAGATTATTTTGCAGGCCAGTTTCCCCCTGCACATATTCCTTTGCTCAAAGATAAGTTCCAATGTGTTCAAATGGATCTTGCTCCCTACGGGTGCATATAAGACTGCAACCCTCACATGGCCCCTGGGAGTAAGCCCTATTAAACTCAGCAAGGCTTACTTTCAAGTAGATATACGATAGTTCTGTCAATTAGCCTTGTGGCAATCGCACGGCTAGTTGGGAGATGGGAAGTGCCTAGTTTCCACTGAATTGCGTAAATAGCAATCCTAACCCCACTTAACTTGGAGTAAGCCCCATTGAATTCACTAGGACTTACTTCTGAGTAGGCTTGGTTAGGGTATGGCCACAACAGCTCTGCCCACCCCCACGCCAGACAAAATACTTAAATTGTGACACCCTATTGCCGTTGAGTAGGCCCTGTGGCGGTGTGAGCTCTCATCCCTAAGTCAGAGGAAACATTTAGGGGTGTTACGCTCATCATGCAAAAATATTTGAAGTGTTAGTAATGAAAGCTGCAAAATGCTCCACCACTTGTTAAAAATCACCCTTTCTAAAGTGGATCATTAAATATAAATGGAGGTTTTTGAAAATATTGCGTTAAATAATTCTTAGTACTTGAAAAATAATCTAGCTAGGAGTTGTTCTTTTGATTTTGTTCAACGAGGTTTTTCTATCCCTAAATTCAACTCTGACTTCATTAATTTCAGAGTGCCTTGTCTTGGACAGATTGCAATCCATAATTTTCTTAACAAGGTCCCCATCTTTCTTTCTCTCTCACACACACAAACCATACTAGGGTAGTTTTACATGTGCTGAAATTGAAGACAGACAAGGTTATGACTGGGCTTTCTGCATTTTCTTCTTAAATTATTTGAAAGTTCAGCTGTTTACATGGCATGCAGATTTGGAATAAAGATCAAGTGCACCTATAGAAGGAAGGATGGGATATAAAAATAAATGATGGTGATTGTATTTATTTATTTATTTTTAAAAAGTATCCAACCTCTTTCCCTCCCTTCTTTATACTTTGCAATTTGAAGATAAAATACTGAAAATGGCGTGAAATTACAGGCACATTTCAACGAATTTTAAAATCTCATAGACATTTGCAGCCATAAAGCTGCAGCTTTCTGTGCAAAGAGAACATCTGGATTAACTGTTTATATAAGTACCTCATGTCTGTTGAAGGTTTATTTAAATAACTGCCCTGAGATCTTTGTGATGAAAGGTGGTGTATGAATTGAATAAATTAAATAAAAATAAAATGCATTTTTATATCGCAGGTTTCCACTCTAACATGGCAACATAATTTGAACCTCTGTTGTTACATGGCCAGCTGTGTACATGCCTTATATTCACACATATCATCTCATTTTCTAAAGCTGTAGTCACTGAGCTACTCAAATAGAAGACTGTGTACTTTTTAAATAGCCTTGAGAATTATTTTGTATGATAATTTTTTAAGTGAATGTGCACTCTTCAAGAAACGAAAGCTTGAGATTTTCCAGGAGTCGCATTTTTAAAAACAGTGTTTGTATACATTTTAACACTTTTGTATTTTCTATTTTGGTTTTATATATTTTTATGTATGCACAGTGTACAGATTTTTCTTGTAAATAAAGTTTGTTTGTTTTTTTTATTTGATTGGATGCCTCAGTCTCTCATTTTTTAACATGAGGGGATTAAAATGTGTATCTTACAAAACAAATGTTGCCATTAAGGAACTAACTGCACATGTAGGTAAAGATAAAGGGACCCCTGACCATTAGGTCCAGTCGTGACCGACTCTGGGGTTGCGGCACTCATCTCGCTCATACATTCCGAAGCCCGGGCGCGAAGCCCGGGCGTGCTGAAGAGCGCCCAAGGCTTCGGAATGCAGGCAGCTCTGCGCAACCTTTGGGTGCCCGGCGCGGCTTGGCGCCGGGCTCCCGAGGGTTGCGCAGAGCTTCCTGAAGCCTGGAGAGCGAGAGGGGTCAGTGCGCACCGACCCCTCTCACTCTCCAGGCTTCAGCGAAAGCCTGTATTCGCCCCATAGGACGCACACACATTTCCCCTTCATTTTTGGAGGGGGAAAAGTGCGTCCCATAGAGCGAAAAATACGGTAATTTGATTCCCTCCTGCCACAAGTTACAGAACGGGGGGAAAGGCAAGTGTGAGCAAAAAGATCTATAACTCCTAAGGCATACTGAATTTTTTTAAAACTACTAATTCACAGACCTCGCAAAGGAAGCTCTATGTTTAAGAACGCTTCCACAAGCTGGCCTTAAAGGTTTACTAAAGGCTGTTGGCATCGCAAGACTTTACAGCTACCTGGTGTGCTCAAAAGGCATGGATAAAGTGTACCAGATCTTGTGTTCCTCAAAAAGACCTTTCTGGAGTAGAAGTCAAGTCCAAATGGGTAAAGGAAACCATTTCCCTCAGTAGAGACCTAAATGATCTAGGCTTATTGGATGAGCATCATCTCACTCACTCTGCCTTCACAGCTCTTAACATCTTATAATCTCTACTTCCATGGCCTTAAATAATACATGGACATTATCATGCCACCAAGCTATTCAGAATGGATAACACACATGCTTAAAATTACAAGGAAAGCCATTCTCCACCCCCCAATAATTTTTACATGGTCTTTAAAAAGATAAAGGCCATAGCTTCTACTTTTCATGTTGCGCTAAATGTAAATGTCTACATTTTATTTCTGAGTACATGCAACTGACTGGTTGTTCTACAGTACTCTTTTCAGTAGGAGCTGTAGTACAAAGGTTAATTTGAAGGGGCACAAGCTTTTTAAATGCCAGTCGTACAACCTGTAGCCCCAGTCACTTTTTCTGAGATCTGAATGGCTCTGCAAAAGGTCTTCAATCCATTCGTTTGTCATCAAACATTAAGAATACCTAGGCTGAACCCAATTAGAATACCTAAGCTGAATCCATAGTCAACTTTGTGATTGTACAAGGTCCTAATAGTCCAGCTTTGCAGACTGCACACTTGCATGCGGGTTTCATCAACAAATCTGATGCCCAACAAATCACTATTAGTCAACTGCTGATTTATCATTTCTGTTTGTGAACTTATAATTCCGTCTATGTATGAATGTCAGAAGCAGTAATTCATGAATGCACAATTTTAAGTCAACGCCATGTGTTTGAGATAGTGGTGGGAACCCTGTAGCCTTCAAGATGCTCTTGGAACAATCCCACCCACCATCCCTGACCCACCATTAATGCTGGCTGGCAAAAACAGGAGTTGAAGTCCAAGAACATCTGGAAGTTCACAGGTTCTCCATTCACTGCTTTTAAGAGAGAATCTATGAAGGGTGTGTCTGGACTGCATCTATGCCAAATGTTTCCACACTTCTGCTTCCAACAATTTAGCCAACACTTTCTTGATTGGTTGCCTGCCCTTCACCCGAAGGTCCCATCATTAAAACACAACGTTAACAATAACAGAACAACTTGAAACCATAAAAAATAAGGCGGGTCCTAACAGTATATACCCAAAGTGTCCAAAGAGATGCCTCTTCAGTACCTTCCTGCAGAAGCCAGATACACCTCTGTGAAGATGGAGTTCCACAGCTTAGGGGTTGCCATGGAATGCCCTCTCCTGAAGCGCCACCCTCCCCCAAGCCTCTGAGGGTAGAGACACTACCCAAAGGGCCCCAATCTGAGCACTTGAGCTAGTCTGATGGGAAGGAGGCAGTCTCTCTGATACTTAGGACCTCAAAGATGGGGAAGCTCTGAGGAGATCTCTGTGCTCTCTCTCTATTCCCCAACAAAACTCACTTGGGAGGTTTTTTCCCCCTGAGGATAATGTGGATGCAGCGGTCCCACACTCCCAATAATCCCCTTGTTTGGGTATTCTGCTAAAGGAATCCAGCGGTCGTGGATCCTGTCCAATGCCCTGCTGCTGGCTAGGGCCATGGCATGACCCCCGGTGACATCAGGGGAAGCTTCCAGGTGTATTTGCATCAACAAGCTCCTCCCACTGGTTGTTAACCTTAGGATAACTCCCCGTTGCCCGGGGTGGAGTCATGTATAGATTGTTTGATCCAATGCCTAAGCCAATGCCACTCACATGCTGTAACCAATAACGCTGTGGCCTTCTTTAGCCCATTAACCTAAATACATGTGTCCCTGTGTCTTATTTATCTCAAAGCGGGTGGCGGATCCTCGACTCACAATGAAGACTACTGGGAATGGCAGCTGCTGGCTCTTCCTTCCACCAACACAGTCATCATTTGCCGCCTTTCAAATTCTACTGCCCTTCTAATTTTGCTGCCCCTAAAATTATTCCACCCTAGGCAGCTGCCTGATGGTTAAAACTGGGTTTGCTTCCAAACTGGGGCTAGATATGAGTGCCAAGGCCCTCTATTGACATCCTAGACATTTTTCTATATAATCAAGGATAGCTTCAGAAGTGAGCAATAGAATAAATAATTGTGTTTGTTTCCATAATTTATATCTTGTCCTTTGATGCGTAGGCACACTCAGGGTGGCTTGCAAACCTCCAGATACATTTATAGCCATTATACCAGCAGTTAATTTGATAATAAAGTGGATTCCGAATGTTTTCATTATGCATGCAACAGACATTATGCTGATTTGTGATGCTCTGTTACGTTTTATCGTTTTGTATTATTTATTGTTTGTAAGCTGCTTTGAGATTCGTTTGAATCAAAAGTGCCATAGAAATATGATCAATCAGATCAAACATTGTGACAAGCTCAGTTTAAACCTAACTTCTGTGCTCTAACGAAAAGTAGCATATCCCAGGGCGGAAAGTCCTCCTAACTAAGGCAAAGTTTCCTTGAAAAATGTCCCTAAGTAATTGTTGGCAGACCCAAGGACTTCTAACATACAGCTTGGAAGAGAACACTTCACCTAGCTCCTTATCCAACAATACTATGTCAGAATTATTTAGCCAAGTGAATTATGATTGATGGATACAGAATGACATATGCCCATAGGCCAATCTTCAAGTCATCATTTCAACATCCAGCTTCAATTGGAAATGCATTTATTAATGGCAGCGTTTGATAAACAAGTTTAGAAAACTGTTTCTATAAGTGAAAGTAAGGTTCATTCCAACACTCTAATTCTACGATTCCGTGTGTAAGAGAGAGGGTGGGAGAGAAATAGAGGAGGGCAGGGACCTTGAGAACCGTTCCCCATAAACCTTTATTATTATAATATGTTTATTTGTAGCATCGGTATAGCACACTGAGCAGGGACACGTCACCTGGCCACAGTTTTCTTCACTATGATCAGAGTGTGGTATTCCTATTTAAATTATAACAGTAATTTCTAATTCTGAATCTATAAATATGAGTTAGTATACACAAAGCAATGTTTTCCTTGTTCTTCTCTTTGATGATGGATTTCCCAGAGTTGTGGGTGGGGAAGGAGTATGCAGGACTATTTATTGTTGTTTTGGGAATAATAGTAAGCTGTTTCAGAGGTAATGTTTGCATGGGGGGGGGAAGGTAGTCTGTTCTCATGTCAGCACAAATTTGGAAGATAAACAGGCAAAGACTCCTAAAAGTTTTTTAAGACTTCACGCCATTACCGTGGGATTCATCTTGAAGGGTTAGAATGTAAATCTCCTTGAATGATAATGTTGAAAGAACAGTTTGTGTAGGAAGGATGTAACAAGTACAGCCATCCTGTGTGTGTTCTTGCATAACTATTACACACATCTGTGTGTTTTAATGTCAATTACTGTGCTTTCAGAATCAGTTTTACACATCTTGGAGATGGAAAAGGAATAAAATTATAAGTGTGCTAGAAAAGAGTCATAAAGCCTGTAGGCTGTGGGAAGCAGCTAATTGGGTTATTAAATAGTGACTTAGCCACAGGCTGTCACACTATATACAAAACGAAAAATAACATTAAAAATACAGAATATAATTTTAAATTACAATGACAGGCATCAATTGAGAATAGCAGCATTTAAATATGAAATGCCAAACTTTTAAAAAATTAATTCCACAGACTATTAAAGCCATCACATTTTACAGCCTTGGTAGTTTTATAAAAATTGTCACGGTCAGATTAATTGAAACTTCTATTATAGCTCATTATGAATCAATCATCCTTTCAATCCAGGCCAGTGGTTGCCAAATGTTTTTCCTCCAATAGATCACTTGAAAATTGCTGAGGATCTTGACGCACAACTTAAATTATTATCATTCTTTTTTGTCTGGTTATAGCAATTGTAACGTGCTGTGCTGTGCCGTGTGGTTTTTCAAATTGTATTTTCATTGTTTCTTAAATCTGGCCCTACTCTTCATAGTCGTAGACATGCCTTAGATTTGGTGTTTACCTCTGCAGACATGGGTGACCTGAGACAAAGTTCCAGTAGAACAAAAGAAGTGCCATGGTCAGATCACTTCCTGGTGCAACTAGACTTCTCTGTGACCCTTCTCCTCCAAAGGGAGATGGGAACCAATTCAAATGGTCTATCCCACCACTTAATGAATCCAAATGGCTTCCAGAGAACCCAATCCAGAATGAGAGTCCTACACCTTGCAGTTAGTGGCCTGAATGGACTGGAGAAAATGTACTTTTCCTCTGTAGTTGTACAGAAATACATATTGCACCCTTATATATACAGTGGTATCTTGGTTCTCAAACTTAATCCATTCTGGAAGTCCGTTCCAAAACCAAAGCGTTCCAAAACCAAGGCGCACTTTCCCATAGAAAATAATGCAAAACGGATTAATTCGTTCCAGACTTTCAAAAACAACCCCTTAAACAGCAATTTAACATGAATTTTACTATCTAGCGAGACCACTGATCCATAAAATGAAAGCAATAAACAATGTACTGCAGTCACACAATCAATCAGTAGCTGAACTGGGTTCCACGCAGTCACAAAAACAAAACAAGAGCCACAAAAATGCAAAATAAGTAGCAAAAACAGACAGACCTCAGCGTAACACTCAAATCGGAAATGTGGCACTCAAATCGGAAGCATAACACTTAAAACAGAGCACATTCAGCTTCTGAAGAGAGTTCGCAAAGCGGAACACTTACTACCGAGTTTGCAGTGTTTGGGTTCCAAGTTGTTTGAGTATCAAGGAGTTTGAGAACCAAGGTAGCACTGTAAAGGGAGGGGATCTTACATCTAAAATGGGTGAAGATGATGGTGAAGATGATGAATATGAAAGGATGAATTATGCAACCTTTTTCGTTGTATCTCTCACTCTTCCTTTCCCCCTCTAGCCCTTACTAGTTTTTTTATTGTATTCCTCTTGGTGGAAGGTTGTCTCGGCTCGTTAGTGTGAACTTATTGTGCAGACTCCAAAGATATGTAAATATTACATAATAATGAAAAAGAGATGAGATCACAGTGGCTACTACTTTAAATAATATATGAGGTAGTGAAGCATTCTTTTCCTTGATTATCTGACTCTGACAGAAGAATTATTCTTACCAACAGCTCTTGGAAGTCTACATCCCATTTTCAAAATATACTTGCAAGACAAATGAAAGGGAAAGAGGAAATGAGGAGAATATAGTACATTTCAGCAGGTTTCTACCACCGTACTGCCACATCTTTCCAGCTAACTGTTCACATTTTTAAAAAGAATTATGATGATTGGATAATTTCTCTACAACCTGCCATCTTGAATAAGACTATAGGTTGCTATTGTTATTTTATATCCTTTTTAAACTAGCAGTAAGATGTCTTGAGTAAAAACATGCTCTAATGCAGTGTTTCCCAACCTTTTTTGGGCAAAGGCACACTTGTTTCATGAAAAAAATCTCGAGGCACACCACCATTACAGCCCCGTGACGTCAGCGCGCAGCGTCACGCCGGGAGGGACGCACGAAAGTGTAAGTTTCAATTTTTCCCCCTCCCCCTTGCCTTCCTTCTGTGCCAACCGTCAAAAAGCCAAGACTTTAGGGCAGCAGGTCGACACGGAAGAAGCTCCTACCTAAGGACAGGTGCGACGGCCGTGTCCTCTTCTGCCACACTTGGCAGCCCTGCCTTACGGTCGTGACTCCCACCCTGATTTCTCCCCGCAGGTCGAGCGGCACAGGCAGCCCAATGTGTCCAGCCCAGACACAAGCCCCGCTTCCCCACTCTAGATCCTGAATGCGACCAAGTGCTCTGGACTCCCGAGCAGGGTGGGAAAGAGGACTCGCATCTGGTAGCCTCCGGGCTCCTCGCCTGCTCGAGGGATGGCATTGCAGGCAAGCTGCCGGCCGTCGCCATCGCCGCCCCCTCATGCGAGTGGACCTGCCCGGAGTGGTGGGCCAGGGGAGGCTCGCTCTCTGTGGGGATGTGGCCCGCACGCGCGGCCCCGCTTCCTCCTGCCCAGGGCTGAGCTCCTTACCCGCGACCTCGGTCTCACGCACGCGGATCCCACTTATTCCGAAGCTCGCGCCACTAGCCGGGGCTCTCACACCGTGCCAGGGCGAGGCGGCGCGGCCCACTGACGTCATCGCGGCTCGCCGCCGCCCTCGACTTCCCTGTTCCCTCCCCTCTCTCGGGTCGCCGTGGTTACCGAGGACTGCAAGCTGCTTGGGCGAACGTGGGGCATTAAGTGGGAGAAGGAAAATTAAAATTAAAACTCGCCTGAAGGCCGCCTCTCCGGATATCTTTCGAATTTTTTAATTTTTCCCGCGGCACACCAGGCAATGTCTCGCGGCACACTAGTGTGCCGCGGAACACTGGTTGGGAAACACTGCTCTAATGTTTGTAAAATCCTAACATGCTGTGTTGAAATCCTAACATTTTAGAACCGGAAGTGAGGTATATATTTTTAAAATTCTTATTATTTATTCAGTTTGTATAATGCCCTTCGTCTGAGAATTCATAGCATAAAAATACATAACGTAACGAACAAAACAATACCCTGCAAAATGATGTTTGTTAGATCTTTCCAGTATATAGTTTTAAATATAATTTAACTGAATTCTGTAGGAACAGTGTGATAGAAATAGCTAACAGCCCACTCCTATGAACCATTGTACTGAGGCAACAGTTCACAGGTGTGTCTTCAAGGTCTCAGCACTGGGCTGTTGTGTTGTAACATTGCTGGGTGAGCCCAGTCTCACCACAAATACGGAAATAGATCTAGAAAGAAACTCACTTGGAGGAATGCTAGGTTTCCTCAAGGATCCTAGATCCAAACATGAAAATGCTTTTAAGAGGCATTCCCACGAGAACCAAGAATATTTCTACAAAGAGTCACAAGAGAGCACCATTCAAGGATGACACTTTTCCACTGGCAAATTAGATCTTGCCTATTTAAGCATGTGACATGCTGACATGTACCTAATTTTCTGAAGGTATATTATTTATAATCACAGTGTATCCCTAATCTGCAAATGGTGAATTCAATGCTTTTGCTCTCAGGCAGGGAGAATCACACAAGAGACTTTCAAGATGTTCAGGGAAAACAAGAAGCATAGGTCTACGAAGAGGCATTTTTCCAAGTTTCCGAAAGTCAGTACAAGCAGTTATGATGACAAAGATGAATTTCCTATTGTGGAAACCCCCGTGGTGTGAAAAGAGGTGATTCAGAAAGATGAGCACAGCATACATTACAAGCCTGACAACTCTGACAGTGTTGCGATATCTTAATATATTAGTGGGAGAAGCTGTAGCATTGGCCTGTGGGAGTTATCTTAGAAACTCCATCAGTAGCTCTGGATCGGGTAAAGGGGAGGTTTGCACTGTGCAGACCTCCCACTACCTCGCCCATCTCCCTACCAGTGAGGAACAGAACCCCACCTGCAGGGAAGCTAACATAGGACCTCCACCACACCTGGTGAGTTGCTTCTCCTCGTAGCTACATCACCTCACCACAACCCTCATTTTCAAGGGCCAAGAAGTTGTCCCTTGCTCCTTGAGGGAAACAGTGCACTTGAGCAGGTTGCTACTACAATTTTCCCCAGAATTGCCAAGACACACAGGATGATACTGAGATTGCCATTCTTGCCCATGACACATGCTTATCAAGATACGGTCCCACCGTAAGATTCCATCCCTAACACTTTTGTGCCACCGGAGCACGATTTCTGTTCTCATCCTGAAGCAAAATTCTTAACCTGAAGCACTATTTCTGGGTTAGTGGAGTCTGTGACCTGAAGCGTATGTAACCTGAAGCGTATGTAACCCAACGTACCGCTGTATTGTTAACTGTTTTAGTTGTTTTCATAATTTTATGTTCGAAATTAATCTAGGAAGGCAGTAACAAAACAAAACAAATGTTCGCTATCTACCTTTAAAGAAATTCATCAGGTTGCCTCTTCTAAAGGCAATGAATCGCTATTAGGTCTCAGGGCGGTTTACAACATAAAAGTTACAATGTTGGAAGTACAAAATACATTATGAAAACAACAGTGGTACCTCGGGTTACATACGCTACAGGTTACATACTCTTCAGGTTACAGACTCCACTAACCCAGAAATAGTGCTTCAGGTTAAGAACTTTGCTTCAGGATGAGAACAGAAATCGTGCTCTGGCGGCGCAGCAGCAGCGGGAGGCCCCATTAGCTAAAGTGGTGCTTCAGGTTAAGAATGGTTTCAGGTTAAGTACGGACCTCCAGAATGAATTAAGTACTTAACCCGTGGTACCACTGTACTAATGTATACGAACTAATACAGTGGAACCTCGGTTTTCGAACATAATCTGTTCCAGAAGACTGTTTGACTCTTGAAACATTTGAAAATGGGCTGACTGCAAAGTCATTGGGGAAAAATGAAAAATGCACCTTGGAAGCCATTTGACTTCCGAGACATGTTTGAAAATGGAAACAATTCCTTCCAGGTTTTTGGTGTTCAGGTTCCGAATTGTTCGGCTTCCGAGACGCTCGACAACCAAGGTTCCACTGTAAATACATTCCTCAACAAAAGCCCCTAAACAGTATCCCAGACCACAAATACAAAATGCATATTAAGATATAATATTTAAAAACAAAGAACATCACCTCCAAAATAAAACAATACCCACCCAAGTTAAAACCCCACCCCTGTTAGAACCATAATTTTAGTACAAGGGGGCCAGCCCCAAAAGCGCCACTCCCAAACTGCTATTATTTACTAGTCAAAATAACTATTGAGCTTATTGCTCAACTAAAGTAATCTTGGTTGTCCTGTGAGTTTTAATCTACTAACTGTGCAATCCTATGCATAACTACTCAAAAGTCTATCCCATTAGGTAGAGCGAGGCAGCCACAGAATAAAACAGCAAATTGTTGAGCACCAGCAAAGGTGGAAATTATTTAACTTGCCTTGGGGGGAAAGTCCTCCATTTTGGGTTTTCTGCTTCAGATGCTAATAACTCTTCATCTAAGTAGTCCTCAAACAAAGGAATATTACTTTGGGAGCACAGAAGTCATTTTCCGTTTACATAAGACAGCTCGCTTTAACTGTAATGCTCACCTGTTTGTTCATAAGTATGTAGATGATTGGATTGCATACGGTGCTGCTCTTTGCCAGAATAGATGGTATGACGCTTGCAACCGGGGACACCAAGCCTGGTCTACCGAATGTCGCAAGGAGAGCTATAACTCCATAGGGCATCCAGCAAATCAGGTAACAGATGATGGTCGTGATCACCATGAAGAGGACATGGAATTCTCTTTTACGGGCAGAAGTCTTCCTTATTTTTCCAACCTGTTAAACATTACAGTGTCTTATTAGTAAGCAGTCCAAAATATCCAAAGTATAGCAAGTCAATTTAAATGGTCAGTGAAGTGTAGGTGGGTTCCCACCAGGCAAGACACAGTGATAACAGCAAGAACAAACAGAACTAAACAACAGGGGCAAAGCAACTGCTTATATACATTTCTGAAGGCCTGGGCCACTCCCACTCCCAACGTGATTGGCTGTCTAAACTTCCAAACTGCGAATCATGACTCAAGAGTTTAAGGGCCAATGGCAGAGGCCCAAATCCAGAAATGTTCTGTGATTGGATATCATGTATCGAATCAGAACACAGGGGCTCAGAATCCTTAGTCCAGACTCCAGCTCAGGCAAACACAGACCACTGACTACATAACAGTCGGGCCCTAGTTCTTTTGAGCAGGACCAGCCTTATCATTATGCAGAACAAGACAGGTGCCTCAGGCTGGCTTTTCTTGCAATTTATTGGCTGTTAACTGCTCCCAGATACTGGTTTTAAGCACCCCCACTGCCTCACCCCTGAAACAAATCCAAAGTTAAAATACAATTGGGTGTCACATGGCATCCGAAAAATACCCGGTACACCAGATTGTTTTTAATTAATAAGCTTACAGGGCAAATCTTAAGCATGCCTGCTTGGAAGCTAATCCCATTGAATTAAATGGGGATTACTCCTAAGCAACTATGTGTAGGACTGCAGCATCGTTTTCTGTTTTGGAGCACCCTTTGGCATGGAATTGCTTTGAATTGGCTGCTCTTCGCCTTGGAACGCTTTAGAATCTGAACAACGGATGGTCAGAATTGGCTCTCAAATAGATCCTCAGGGCACTACTAAATGGTTGTGTGTGTGTTAATTGCTCAATTTAATTTCAAAGGAAAATAAAATATTCTTTAAAGTTGTAAATATTGTCCCTCTCTAGGAGTTCTGTAGGTAAATGTCCTTGAAAACAGCTGCTGAAGAACCGATCAATCATCGCGTGTAAATATATTGTACTACTATCTCATACAGCTCCTAATTAGTGTTATATAACTGCTAAGTCGATATTGTCAATTGGTAACAACATTCTAGAGCCTGACAAGTGTGTGCAGTGCTCACAGATCAGGGCCTGAACAACAATTCTGATGTACAGAAATGGACTATCCCTGACCTGAATCATAGAGGTTACTCTTTGAAATGTCTTTAATAAATAAGATGCAATGTCTAAGTAGAGGGACTGCATACCGGCACCTATTTTTCTTTTTTTAAAAAAAAACTGGTTCCAACGCAAGCAAGTAACATATTTTTCACTCTATAAGACGTACCAGACCACAAGACACACCTAGTTTTTGGAGGAGGAAAACAAGAAAAAAAAAATTCTGAATCTCAGAAGCCAGAACAGCAAGAGGGATCGCTGCGCAGTGAAAGCAGCAATCCCTCTTGCTGTTCTGGCTTCTGGGATAGCTGCGCAGCCTGCATTCGCTCCATAAGACGCACACACATTTTCCTGTGGAGAGGTAGAAGGAGATCTTTTCCATATGTGGTAGAATTGCAGCAAAGTGAAAGGCTTCTGGGAATTAATTTACAATGAGCTTAAAAAAATGTTTAAGTATACTTTTTTTAAAAAAAACCCCGAAGCCTTTCTACTGGGACTAGTTGGAAAAGATGTTAAAAAGAAAGATAAAAACCTATTCCTGTATGCCACAACAGCAGCAAGGACTATGTTAGCCCAGAATTGGAAAACAGAAGTAATACCAACTATTACTGAATGGCAGGTCAAAATGATTAATTATGCGGAACTGGCTAGAATATCGGGGAGAATAAAAGATCAGGATGAACAAAAGTTTTATGAAAATTGGGGTAAATACTTGGATTATATAAGAGATAACTGTAAATCTTTAAAGACACTGGCAGGATTTGACTAACTTCAACAGTTTATGATCAAATAGATAAATGTATAAAATACGTGACATAATGAAAATATATGATACTTACCAAAGGGGAGGAAGGAAGTCCAAAGCTCAATAGAGCTAATGTTATGTATGAGATGTATTAATACAATGAATGTATTGGAATGTATGTTTGATGAAAATTAATAAAAATTTAAGTTGGGGGGGGGAAGATGCACAAACATTTCCCCATACTTTTTAGGAGGGAAAAAGTGAGTCTTATAGAGCAAAAAATATGGTATGTTCATTTGCCCAGTACAATGGATGTTAACATTTCATACTGCAAACAGGAAACTGCTGCCTGAATGCCCACTCCCCAAACCATATATTAATATTTACCTTAAAAAGCTGCTTAACACCTAGGCAGACTCACTGTTCCATCTGTTTCTGTACTGTCTACACTAGGCATGTCCAAACTTGGCCCTCCAGATGTTTTGGGACTACAAATCCCACCATCCCTAGCTACCAGGACAAGTGGTCAGGGATGATGGGAATTGTAGTCCCAAAACATCTGGAGGGCCAAGTTTGGACATGCCTGGTCTACACTGATTGCAGCAACTCTCCAGGGTATCAGACAGGGAGTCTCTCCCAGACCTACTGGGAGATGTTGGGCATTGAACCTGAGATGTATAAAGCAACTGTTTCTGACTATCCGTTCCACCATCTGTGGATTCTGAGAAGGTGAAAGCAGCTACTGGGGAGGGGAGAGGCCAAGACCAGTCACCCTGAATGGGCTCACACTGTTGACTCATAATTATCACAAGGCAATATCACACCGACTCTCCTCATGTTGGGCCTTCCGGAGGGGTGTTTACCAGCATCCATCAGAAGACAAAGCATTTTGGAACATCACAGAATCAGCTTACTTACAAGAACATTTGTCAGTGTGTGACTTTCAGAATCGGCCTGAGCCTTGTTAAGAAAAGCATGAACAAGTGGAGACTGCAATAAAACATTGCAGAATGTACTCTTGTTCAGTGTTCTATCTAGCCATTTCCCCTTTCAGGATATTCTAGTCCCACTTTCCCTCTGTCTCTTGATCATTTGTTCCTTCCTCACCCAAAGAAACTCAGCATTCCATGGCCACTGAGTAATAATAGTCATATTTATTTATTTATTTATTTATTTATTTATTTCTACCCCATCCATCTTGCTGGGTTGCCCCAGGCACTCTGGGCGGCTTCCAACAAAATATTAAAATACAATAAAAAACCAGACATAAAAAATTTCCAATCATCATTGGATTGGGGGGAGGGTTGCCTCATGAAATCTCCCCCAAATATTGTAATACTTCTGTAAACCCTAGTGTTCTGAAAACACTGTAAACGCTATGGTTTACTGCAATTATCCTCCCTCTTGTTTCCGAGCAGCCTTACTTTGGCAGCACATCCATCCGAACTTGGCACCCAAGTCTGTTATATATGTAAGGTTCTTCTTGTGTCTGAGGCACTATAGGGCACTATAGAGTGAGAGGCACAGAGTAAACAAGTCTTCAAACTTGGCCTGAATTCAGTGTCTTGAGTGCTCACAGCGAAAGCGGGCAAGTTACAAGCTGCATAGCTGGGCCCCCTTACAAATATAGCCTGCAAGAAGAGTTCATTACTGAGGCACAATTCCCTCTGGGCCCACCCAGAATTCTGCATTTGCCCTGAAGCAAAATAAAAAAAAATCCATTTACCCACAAACCAAAATAGATGCATTTATCCCCAGAGAGACATAAACTATCAGGATGTCCCAGGGTTGGGGATCCTGTCACAATGCATTCATCCAACCAACGCTCAAGAAACAATGAAGTTCCTTCCGGGTCTCCCATCCCAGCAACAACTGGTTGCCAAGTGAGATTATACAAGCTCCTTTAAACAGATGCAATCCTACGGTGCTTCCTTCTGTGTCTGCATTCAGCTACTCCCTCTAAGGAAAAGAGAGGCTTTCTCTGATGCGCCTAAGCATGCGCCTCTAGCAAGACATCCCTAGATTCTTTTTGACAGGTGAAACAACTGCAACAGGTCTCTAAGGGAGATAAAAGTGAGGAACACAAGGAAGCCATCAGGATTCAGCTCAGATAGCCTCTGAGACCTGCAGCGGCAGGTACTATCACAATAGCTTTAGAAAGCGGAGATGAAATATTCCAGGTAAAAACATAGCCAGGATGAGACATCAACCACCAGCTTTCCCCCCATCTCACCGTGCAGCAGCTGTTAGACTACAGGTGAAACTCAGAAAATTAGAATATCGTGGGAAAGTTCATTTATCTCAGTAATTCAACTTAAAAGGTGAAACTGGAAAATGAAGTCAGCATCCCCATAAAACTCGTCTGCGGAAGGAAGCATGAAGTGCCCCAAAATCTCCTGGTAGATGGCTGTGTTGACCCTGGACTCAACAACAGTGGACCAACACCATTAAGTCCAGGGTCAACATGGCCGTCTACCAGGAGATTTTGGAGACCTTCGTGCTTCCTTCCACAGACGAGCTTTATGGGGATGCTGACTTCATTTTCCAGCAGGAATTTGGCACCTGCCCACACTGCCAAAAGTACCAAAACCTGGTTCAATGCCCATGGGATTACTGTGCTTGATTGGCCAGCAAACTCGCCTGACCTGAACCCCATAGAGAATCCATAGAGAATCTGCCAAGAGACAGATGAGAGACATGAGACCGAGCAATGCAGAAGAGCTGAAGGCTGCTATTGAAGCTTCCTGGTCTTCCATAACACCTCAGCAGTGCCACAGGCTGATAGCATCCATGCCACACCGCATTGAGGCAGTAATTGATGCAAAAGGGGGCCAAACCAAGCACTGACTACATATGCATGCTTCTGCTTCTCAGAGGTCCAATACTGGTCTATTTACAATCCTTGTTTTGCTGATTTCATTTAATATTCTAATTTTCTGATATTGTTAATTTGGGGTTTTCATCAGCTGTACGCCATGATAATCACAATTATAACAAATAAAGGCTTGACATATCTTGCTTTGCATGTCATGAGTCTATCTCATATTAATGTTTCACCTTTTAAGTTGAATTACTGAAAAAAATGAACTTTTCCACGATAGTCTAATTTTCCAAGTTTCACCTGTATCTCCAAAAGAGAATATTTCCATTTAAAGGAAATGTGTTTATATTAACAAGCAATTTGTGTGTGGTAACAGGTAAGGATTCCTAAGAGGACACGAAACATTGAGAAGTTAAGGGATCAAGGGCTTTGAGGTGAGGAATCTTCATCTGCATTTAAGCGCAAGTTCCAATATTGCTGCCACTCAAACGTTAGAAAGTTCAAACAAATTTCTTTGCTTACTATTCTGTTGGTAATTTTCCTGTGGAATTACTGTTCTGCCCTGTTTGCTCTTTAAGGAAATTCTTGCTAACAGGTACAAGGAAGTATTATACTGGAAGCATCACCAGGAGTTTATGGCTTGGGTCAATGGCATATAGTACACAGACAGAAGTATAAAGCCAGAAGAGATGTCATTTCCTAGTACATGTGTTATTTGTGCATTCTACTGTGAAGAGTGGCACCAGACAGAAAGTCCCCTTTCCTTTAGTAACAAACAACCCCTAGAGAAGACAACCTCTCTTTGCATTCAGCCAAATACAGTATACAATAAGAAATGAATTTTCTTATTGTTGTACACATCCAGATTTATTTTTTAAGTGCACAGTATACACAAGAGACTTCTAACAGAAGTAAAAAGTGGTTTTTTGAATGAATATGGAATTTTGAAATGGCTAACGCCACAATCCTAACCATGCCTACTCATAAGTAAATCCTAATTCTGTTGAATTCAATGGGGCTTACTCCCCGGTAAATAAGGTGGGGAGTGAAGCCTTAATTAACAATTAAAGTCTGTTGTTAAGAATTCTGTGCCACATTCTCACAAGATACTGTGAGTGATTTCCAATTAAGACGTACTGAGTAGCTCCACTGAAATCTGTTCTTTTGGCTATCGCCATATGGAACATAGTGCAAATAGTTGTGTACAAAATTCACACATCCGTTATGAAGGTTATACACATGTCTTAATTCTAGTTTTGCCCTTTTTAAAGGCAGGTATTTGATTCTTGAAAGTATTCAGGTAATAGCTTTTGCTCTGACAGGAATCCTCCAGGAGTTAGCTCCTGAAATCAAATATATCTAGCATTACTCATAGCCCTAATTTCAAAAATCTGATGCAAAGGCCAACCCTGCTTACTCAAGTACTTAGAACCTGATTAAAATTGGACTCTCGGGGCTTCAAATGAGAAAAACATCACTGAAAGCCAGGAGATGTCTACCACACTGAAGAATAAGTAAAAACTGAAGACTTCTCCAGACAATCAATACATGCATAACCCTTCCAAATTTTGTCCTTTGCATGAGAGTTCTCCAAGTTCTAATTCTAAAGCAACATCACAATATCCAGCCAACACCTAACATGTGGTGGAGCCTGGGAAAGCACAGAGCATAAGCAAAGTTTAACTGCTGTACATGTTTTTGCAGAAATTATAAAATGCAGGAATAGCTGCCATGGTGCCCCTCCAGACATTGCTTGACTACAGCATCCATCATCCCTCCCCACTGGGTTTGTTGGCTGGAGTTGATGGGAGTTGGAGTTCAACAACATCATAAGTCTCATTAATCAAAGTAGAATAAATTAGGCTGCAATCCTAACCCCGTTTGGTTCCATTGAACTGAAGGACTTACTTCTCAGTAGACACTGTAGTAATTAGAAGTGCAATCCTAAATAACAAATTAATCACAAATACTGTCAACTCGTCAGATCCATGAGGACAATCAAAAGGCGCCTGGTTCATTAAAGCTAATCAATCCTGCAGACAACCCTTAATGATGCTGAAGTTGGTTCATCCATTTACAAATTAGGTAAAACCATCTTATTAATGGAGAGCAATGGATAATTACCAGTTCAATTCATTATTCAACCTAAACCATTTTCAGTCAGTTCATCAGTGTCCAAGACAGATAAACCCTATTCATTGATGGAAAGGTTTGATGGTCTGGACTTGGTGAGTTTACCTGTCATAGATGATGCTATTGTTACCCTGTCTGATCAGAGGAACAGCCTAGGTGTTCTCCTGGAGCCAAGTCTTTTCTTCATCTGCACTCAGAACCAAACTGCATGAGTTTACCTTCAAGGCCAGCATATAAATATATTAAAGAAACAAACAAAATGTTTACCCTGAAGGAGCAGGAGATAAAGGATCTGCTTTGGGTGCAGATGGAGGCAATCCCTGGAATCTCCAGGGAAGGCTGGCAATATTCTGTGTCTATACCTTGGATACTGTAGTAAATGTCAGTCAACGTAGACAGTACTGAGGTGGATGGGCCAAGAGGCTCGCCTGATGTAAAACAGCTTCGTAGAATCACAGAATTGTAGAGTTGGAAGGAACAACAAGGGTCATCTTGCCCAAACCCTGCAATGCATTAATCTTTTTGCCCTATGTTCCTAGAAAGCAGTTTATGAAGACATGTAGCTCTGCTACTGAGGGAAAGTATCTATGGCCCTGAAAGCTTCCTAGATAGGAGACGATTGCTCTCAAAGGAGGATAGGATAGAACTGTAATAAACAAACAGAGATGCCACTAAGTATAGGGGACTTACTCTCAAGTAAATGTGCAGAGGATTAGGGCCTTCGAATATGAAATGAGAGAAATCTACCATCTTTGAAATCCTTCAATTCATTTTTTAACGTATGTATATTAGAGGGCATGTATCTGAAACGCAACCTTCCTCAGAGATAGCATATAACGCCTGTGGCGCACTTACCTGTTTGACATCATAAAAGAGGCGGGCGTAGCAGTATATCATCACTATTACGGGGATGACTAAGCAGAATATGAAGAGGCAGATGATGTACGACACTGACTCTGGTGTTTCAGAGGTCCATCGGACGGAACAGCTGGTGCCTGCCCGCTCGAGCCCATAGCTGCTCCAGCCAATGAGAGGGGGCACAGTCCAGACCAGAGAATAGAGCCAGGAGCCCCCAACTCCTAACAGAGCCTTTTGGTAGTCGGAGCCACGTTTACTGGTGAGGGTGCTGTAACGTTCGTAAGACAGAATGGCCAACGAGATCAAAGACACAATGCCTGCAACGAGAAAGAAGTGGGGACAAAAATAATTAAGAGAATCACTTTGTGTTATTTCATATGACGTAAAGACTTAAAGGGTAGAAAGCGAAATACCATTTTCTGCATGATTAGAATGTCAAGGGGGAATTATTATTATTATTATTATTATTATTATTATTATTATTATTATTATTATTAGTTAAATTTGTATACTGCCTTTCATCCATAGATCCATAGATTGTAATAAAATTACAATATAGAAAACACAAAAATACATAAGAACAAAAACAAACCAATAATTCCCCCTCAATAGGAAGAAGCTGGCAAGGCAGACAAGGTCAAGTAACACATTTTATTTTCCGTTTTCCCTTCTATAGACACACAAAAAAGGCATGACTGAACTTCAAACTTGACATTTATTACAGCGATGTCTCCCTCCACTGAGAATAATTTTGCAAAATTCACCCCAAGCTGATTAGGGAACTTGACCTCCTGGTCTCCATTGATCTTTATGGTTACTTCCTTGTCACCAAAGGACATACAGAAGCTGGAACCAAAGTATAGTATAGTATAATATAGTATAGTATAGTATAGTATAGTATAGTATAGGTCTGCTTTTAAAGCTTTTGGCAATCTCAGAATTATTCAAAGAAAATATTCAAAACTCCTGCCTCTGTCTCAATGGAAATACATTCCCTTTGGTAAAGACAACTGTATCTGAATGCATTTTTTGTAAAGTCATGATGACTGCTTTAAAGCTATTTCCCAAGTTTTCATCAGGACACAGGACAATATCCCTGCCAGCTGGTCCGCCTGTGAGAGTGCTGGCAGGCAAGTGAGAAAGAACCAATGGAAGATGCACTCAGCTTCTCATGGTCATCATTTGCTCACTCATCCCCTGGGGGTTAGGAAGAAAAATGACAGAAGTGGGCAGCTGGCAATCATGAGGTGGTGCCAGGAAGCTTTTGGGAGCAAGAATGAGGGCCTAAGAAAGCAGATGACTATGCTATCCTCTGATGACCATGACGCTGAGTCAACCATTTCAGTGTGACTGATATTCTCAGGAGGATACAGACTACAGAAGATGTGGATCCTATGCCTATATCTTCCTTTCCTGTGGGATGGCTTGTCCTAGTGTGGGAAGTAATCATACAATCCGCCCAACCCAGATGGTTTCCTCCTACAAGTGAGACTCATAATCTGGTGAACCAGGTTCGATTCCCCGCTCCTCCACATGCAGCTGCTGGGTGACCTTGGGCGGGTCACACTTCTCTGAAGTCTCTCAGCCCCACTCACCTCACAGAGTGTTTGTTGTGGGGGAGGAAGGGAAAGGAGATTGTTAGCCACTTTGAGACTCCTTAGGGTAGTGATAAAGTGGGATATCAAATCCAAACTCTTCTTCTTCTCTTCTTCTACAGACATGAGTGGACAGCTTGAGTTCTAGTCTATAGTCTTCAGGTTAGAAGTCTATTTTCTTAATGGCAGAAAAGTATATGAAACATTATCATCTTTGTATCTTATTACTGGGTTTCACTTCCATGAGTCATGAAAGGAGGGGGGCTTGTCTAGATGTCATCATTGGGTTCCTCTCCTTCGATATCTGTAAGATGGGGTTTCTGCAAAGAAAAAGGGACTGCCATAGTGGTTAATCTTAGTGTATTTTTGGTGTTTGTTGGAAGCCGCCCAGAGTGGCTGGGAAAACCCAGCCAGATGGGCAGGGTACAAATAATATATTATTATTATTATTATTATTATTATTATTATTATTATTATTATCCAAACCAAGCCTTGGCCCAAGAACATTCTGACTTAGGCTAGCATCTAGACAGTTCAACCTTCTGAAGTTTGGCATATAGAGCAGATATGTCTGCAAGTAAACTCAGAAAGTATTTGGCAAGATGGCCTCACCCCCCTTTATCTTATAATGGAAGACTGGGGTCAGCAATGGGAGGTTTCTGGGACAGATCCAGCAAAGGGGTAGCAGCAAGCTGTTCAGTTGCCAAAATGGGGCACAAAAGATGTTTGGGAGGAGCAACAGATGTAGCAATGGGACCTGCAACTTTTCCAGTTTGAGAGAGGGAGAGCTGGGCTCTGAAGAGTGCTGTCCACAATCAGAAGTGATCTATCATTTGCAAGGCTGTCCCCTACAGATTGCAGTGAAGCATAAAATATTTGAATTAAGAAAGCTGTAAGCTACTGTTAAGGTACATGTTCTGCCCTGGATGTATATGCTTCTTTTATTTTTACATGGCAGAGAATTCAAACAGTTCCCCCTTTATGGTGTGTTCCAGCAACAGATATTATCATGCTGGCTGCCACGTTCATGCCTTGTCTGTGTCCTGGACACAGGGATAGACATGGGGCTCCCACCATAAGAATAAGTGCAACTGCATGTGTTGGCATCTAGAGAACAGGGTGAGCCAGCACATTTTTTGGAAGCCACTTCACACATTCAATACCTAGGCATACCAAATGGCCAAAACGGGCTACAAATTTACCAGAAGCTAATTATTAATCCACTAAATTGAAACAAAGTTTGCTTGCACTGAAATGCATATATAATGACAGCAACATTGGCATTTACACACAGCTGATGTATACATGGGCGAGTGGGAGAAGTGTTTTTTTATAACAGGCAGACAAGAAGCATTTGGAAACTAGCAGGGTTTGCTATGGATTATACAAGTGCGTAATTGTAGTGTTGTCTGCAAATCAATAAAGGCTGTTGTTTATTGACCCGGAAATCGTTTAATGATGCCCCAATTACAAAGGCATTGCCACCTCTACATAAGATTTGTCCCCTTTGATGTTTAGGAAAATACCAATGTAAACAACCAAGACACGTCCACTTAGTTAACTTCGGGGCGGGGAGGAGTGAAAAAGAAAAAATGCTTATCAAAAGAAAAAGTATTTCTCTAGGTATGCCAACAAATTTAGAGGATTGTGCTTACAGAGGGGAAAAAAGAATGTGGCTTCGATTCAATAGTGACTACTTCCAAGTGATGGAGACAGATCTTGATAACAGCTGGATTTTATATTTTCAAAAATGGAAGAACCACCACTAAATGCAAAGCAAGAATCTTCCTTTGATGGGCAATGCCTGATGACATATGATGTGCACTCTTTATAAAGACATTCCTCAAGTCATCACCCCTCTTATTGTCCATTCCGGGTCATCCAGCCACTGCCACAGTGTCCTTTCTCTTGACAGATCAAGATGAGCAGGTGACAGCAAAGGCTGCAAGCTGGGGCAATTAGAATAAGATTCCCTGTTGATTGTTGACTGTTGATTCAAAACCCTAAAATGTACAGTCATACCTCATGTTACGTCCGCTTCATGTTACTTTCTTTCAGGTTACATCCTGTGGCGACCAGAAAGGGTTACTTCTGGGTTTCGCCGCTCGCACATGCGCATAAGTGCAAAATGACGTCATGAGCAGAAGCGCCGAATTGCAACCCGCGCGTGCGCAGACGCGCCGCTGCGGGTTGCGTTCTTTTCATGTTGCGAACAAGCCTCTGGAATGTATCCCGTTTGCAACCAGTGGTACCACTGTATTTTATATAATTCACTTTTATAATTTTATATAATTGACTTTTTCTTTCTATTATTTGTATATCGTATTGTTGTCTTATTGCCGACGCAAATAAAGATTCATTCATTCATTCATATGATGTGTTTGACAGGGCCCCGCAGCCGTACACCTATTAAAGTTTGCCACAGAAGGACTCTCCACGTGGGGATCTGGTGCTCCAGTCGAAAGTGGTTCACCACCTCTGGCCTTGGAGTACACTACAGAGTATGTGACTGTTTGCTCCCCTTCAGTTTAACTTCCAGCCCTGACAGCTAAGGGCTTTGTCTACACTGCACTGCTGTTTCCTAAACAGCACGAGGAATCCATATCGGAGCAGATGGGAGAGATGCTACATTAGCACATTAGCAAGTAAAACCATCACAGCCAACCGACACCCCCAACTCCATGGACTCCACACACACACACACCCGTGGTAATTATTGCAAAGTTGCCCCGGGTCATTTGACCATTTTTTAATAGTTCTCTTTTCTCCTACAAAAACCACGCAATGCTTGCCTTTAAAGTTTAAGATGACATATGACTTTTCATTGCTGTACTTGCTCTTGTCAGACTGAATGTACAAGAGACGCAGGTGACACTTAGGTTACTGAAACGTATTTCCATGAATTTGCATCTGAGACTGAACTGATATCTACAGACTGGCTCTGAGGCAGGCAGCAGCACTTGCTGTTCTCACAATTAAAGCTCACGCACGCACGCGCACACACACACATACTGCCTCAGCATATATCATATTTTTTGCTCTATAAGACGCACCAGACCACAAGACGCACCTAGTTTTTGGAGGAGGAAAACAAGAAAAAAAATAATTCTGAATCTCAGAAGCCAGAACAGCAAGAGGGATCGCTGTGCAGTGAAAACAGCAATCCCTCTTGCTGTTCTGGCTTCTGGGATAGCTGCGCAGCCTGCATTCACTCCATAAGACACACACACATTTCCCCTTACTTTTTAGGAGGGAAAAAGTGAGTCTTATAGAGCAAAAAATACGGTATATGACATCACAAGATTCTAGGCTATAGCATTAACCCTTTGAATAGTATTTTGGATGCACCATTCCCACAGTTTTAAGACCATGGGCAGCCTCAGTTCCACCTGAAACAACTCAGCTGGACACGATTCTACCGTTAGCAAAACAAGTTTCTACTGTACTGTCACCACTGGTTCACTGCCCTGCAAATCGGTTCTTAGGAAAATGTTTAAATGTGAAAGATTAGAACCAGGGACACACCTATGGCAGAGTTAAGTGCATAGCTGTCAACTTACAGATTTGAAAATAAGGGGCCAGCAGCCTCGAAAATAAGGGATCAGCAGCCAAAATAAGGGATTTTAGACATCCTTCTGATAATTTTGGAGAGCAGCACCAGTTTTTAGCCCTTCGTTTCCAGAGGTTGCTGCTCAAGACACCAGCTGATGAAACACTGCAATTAAATAACTACAAGCAGCAACCACTTTTTGCACAAAACAAAGTCCAAGCTACGAAGATGCTGCTGCAGTTCTGTATCTTTTCTCTCATGCTCCATCTGTAGCTCTCAGTTCCATCAGGCGGGGCAGGAGGAAGGGGGGGGAATATAGTGCCCGAAGTAAACCCGCAGATCAGACTATCTATGCTAATCTACCACTACAAATCTATGGATGAAGTGCTTGCGGTCCTTCCTCCGCTTTCCCCCTCTATGGTTAGCCCTTGGAGCACCTGCCTGGGCCTCTGCTTCGTCTCTCTGAACTGCTTTCTCTATGGTTACCTTCGCTCTCCTCTCAAGGCTCCTCAGTCCCGGCAGGGAGGGGCTCCCGGGGGCCAAGGCTGGTGAGAGGAGGCCGGAGGGGGGGTGGGCCAGGCAGGCAAGCAACACAGTTGGAGCCTCCCTCTTCCCTGGCCTGCAGGGAGGGAGGGAGAGGAGCTGCTTCCTTTGAAAACCAGGAAATTTAAGGGACATCATCAATAAGGGACAGCAGTGGGACACAGTGCTGGGATAAGGGAGTTTCCCACCAAATAAGGGACGGTTGACAGCTATGGTTAAGTGGTGTGGCTTGACCTGGACATAAAGAGTAGGAAGTTCCTTTTTGAAATGTGTATTGTCTAAAGAGCATCAATCATTTTCTGCTCCTTTTCCATGCGCAAATTCATTAGCAACACATTCCAAGTATTCCAATTTAGAATCCTGGAGTAAACGTTTGAACTCATTCTACCTCCTGGGTATATGATAATAGATAACAACAAACTAGAAGCCTTAAGGGTTTCTAAACATGCTTGAGGACAAAGCCCTGTCACTGTTTATAATCTAGTTTGTTAAATATTGGGAGTTCAAGCATTACATTTGAAGCTATAGTTTTAAATTTTAAAAAGTTATGTTTTCCCCATAAAACTTCCCTGTGGAGGGTAAGGCTTTTACGTTTTATTTCATTAATAATTTACTGAAGTATAAACATGTGTGAGCTATCAACCAGCTATCAACTTCACCCATCTTAAATAAGTGTTTTCCCCCCTTCCCCCACACCCCCTTTTTAATGAGAAAACTTCCCAGGCATAAAAGATCTTTTAGGTTACGCTGATAACTGGACACATACAAGTGACAGGAGAAGGGCAAGAACAGTCACTTTGCCAAAAAGTGACTTAAATTACCTGGGAAATGAAAGCTTCTTAAATGCTACTAATTGCTAACCTTTGATTTCAACTGAGTGTAATGTATCTCACAATGCACATGGTAGCGTACTAATAGCTTAATTGTGAGCTGAAGGTCTTTAAAAGATCAAAATAAGTCTACGTAAACATAGAAAGGGGGGAAGTGGCCGCTTTAAAATGATGGCAGAAGTTTGAATAAAGCAGGGGAGAAAGTTAAAACTTGTTAAAACTCTTTTGAAAACAAAACTTCAATGTCTCCTCATCTCTACTCAAACCTCTGCTGTCGTTTTAATCAAACCACTTTCCCCCCTCTCAGCGTTTCTCCTTTCTTGCTCCCATGCCATGGCCACCGCTGTTGTGCAACTTGACTTCACTTTTGCTTCCCTGCCTCACCCTGACTTCATGGAAATCCAGGGACTAGCCCCCCTTCAAGGGAGTTGCATGACGACATTCTTTCATTTTTATTATATAGATCAGGTTTGAAGGGAATTTCAGTAGCTTGTCAGAGTGGTCTTACATGCAATATCCAGTTCACACCAGAGGTTAAGACTGTCCGTGGAAGTAATTTCTGCACTGCTACTGGGTTGTTTGTTTGTAAGGTGATTATTTGTCATCAGTGACACCAGTTACTATCCAGTCAGGAGTCCATGACATCAATAACCTCAAGTGACATTTCCCTACCATCCCTAACATGTCTGTGAAATAATGGACAATATCAACACAACAATTACAAAGCATGCACACTGAAGCCCAAACTTAGTACCAATACGATTACCGGTAGTTATCCTTATGTCCCAGAGAATAAAAATGTTTTTACCTGGTGCCACATTCTTTGTAAAAAAGGAAAAAAAGTTAACACCAATGTGCCTCCTTGGAGAGAGCATTCCAAAGACTTCAGCTATTACAGAGAAGACCACAGCTTTGCAAGAGGGTCAGAACTTACCATACATTTCTGTCTATAAGATGCCCCCATGTATAAGATGCCCTCTATTTTGGGGGACTCCAAATTAAGGGGGGGAACCCTCAGCACTACCCATATATAAGATGAGCCCCAATTTTAAACTTAATTTTTTGGTTAAAAAAACATTGACTTATACACAGAAAAATACGGTAATACTCATGGATGTGCCTTATATTTAGAAGGTCACAGATTCCTTTCCTGACTTTCCCCATTAAACGCTTGAGCACAAACATTTTTATAGGATAAAGGGGGCAAAATTCACACACACCCCAATGGCAAGAAAGGGGACATGACTATAAAACCAGCATATATCTCTCATAAAGATATACCCTAAGTTCTAATCGCTTATTGTGTTTTTCATTTATTCTGGTTAGTCCCTCCCCTTTTGTCCTTTTTTAAAAATTCCTGAATTACTTCTGCATTCTTGATAGGACTCTGATAAAGTACTTGGATCTTTATTTTAAAACTATCTGCATTCTTGACAGGACTCTGATAAAGTACTTGGATCTTTATTTTAAAACTAAGGCAAATTTAGGCTTTAAGGTGACAACACACTAAAATGGCAGATTGATTCCACCGAAATCAAGGTTACCTACTTTTTAAAGGAACATATATCTGGAGCTGAAAGGGATAGGAACAAGGCTCTTCATCAACTCCAGTTATGAAAGTGTTATTAATCACAATGCCTGGTTAAATAGGCCAGATCCAAAGACTCTAAAATGAAAACTATCCGACTGAAGGTCAAAGTCCTGGTTACAGCTAAAGAGTGTGTTTGTCCTTGAAACTTATTTATCTAGAATTAATTTTGCGATCATTTAATTGGTAATTATGGTCTTCATGTTCTTACAAATTGCCTTAATAACTACAGAAGGCCTGCTACTTGTTAAAAGTTGAGATTTGCTTTACAAACATTAATTTTAACAGATTTCTTATCCAAAGGAGATTCTGCAGAATATAAATGCAAATATCCAAGTAGATTCTTTTCAATTATTCTGCACAGAACCAACACTGCCTAGGTTTGGATCCGTTTTCCGTTTATTAAAACCCCCTCTAAAAATAGCCAAGCAACTTCTCTCTAGTTATGCCCCCTTTTATTTATCATGGGATGCTATGTTCTTCTGTACCATTTTAAGGGTTCTTCATTTATATAAAGCCAAACACACTAAAACTAAGATACAATTTTTTTAAAGGTTCAGCCGTCCAGAAATGCTATCATGAATGCTGACTCAAGGCTACTTAGAACTACGTATTTCACAGGGACACAAATTATAGATTTCAGCCAACAGTGACATTTCCCAATGTTATCTGGATAATAAATAAATAACAAGGGGGGGGGAACTATTTCAGTTTTACAATTCAGGTCAATATTGAAGGCTGAGAAACAATAATTCCATATTGTCTTATTTCTTTTTGACATTAATGAATACAGTAGAAGGCTTTGTGGATCTCTCCAGAACCTGCTGTTGTCGCCACTTAATGCCACCACTGTGCAGGGGTGTGGGCAGAGTTGTGGAGGCAGTGCGGCAGCAGTGCAGTGGCAGGGCAGCACTTCCTATTCCACCTCAAGCAGCAAAGTGGAACGTGACAGCCCTGATTAAAGGGACCATCCACAGCTTCAAATAACTGTTACGGCAGCCACACCTTCTCGGGCTACATAAGATTTGTGTAACCCAAGTACAAAGTACCAGAGCCGCCGCCTTCTTCTTCTTGGCTGCCCATAGCAGCCATTTTGTTCTAGAATGCATGACACTTATATCGATACAGTCATACCTTGGATCCCAAACACCTTGCGAGTCAAACGTTTTGGCTCCCGAGCGCCGCAAACCCAGAAGTGAGCATTCCGGTTTGCGAACATTCTTTGGAACCTGAATGTCCAACGCGGCTTCCGTTTGACTTCCAAAGTACCACTGTATAAGAATACTGGCATCTCCTTTTCTTTTCTTTTATAACCAAAGAAAAAGTACTGCTTGTAGGCCACACAGAAAGCAGGAGAGTGAGATCAAGCAACCTAGCAGGAGGACAGGAAAAGGGGCTCCCATTCATTTGGTCTTTTTTTTGTTTTGTTAGTAAGTGGTAGGTGGGAGTGACATACAAAGCAGCTGGGCATGAATCCACATACAGCTTTGCAACTGAGGTTGCAATCCACATTTACTAAGAGAGAGAAAAGCCCCACTGAAAGCCGAGGAACTTTGCTTCCAAGTGAAGATACTGTTATAGATCTGTGAGTTCTAAATGCTTGGGCTTAATAGGATATAATCAGAATTGGGAAATAGCCAGACCCAAGTGTGTGCTGGGGGTAGTTAAGAGGTGTGGCCCTGCTGATAAGCCTCTGTCATTTGCACATGTAAAAGCAGCAATGCAAGGTTTCAGACAGGAGTGTTTCCAAACCCTACCTAGAGATGTCCAAGACTGTAGAATGTACCTGAACACTTCTACATGCAAATAACATGACCTGCCACTATGCTACTGTCCTTCACCCCTGTACCTATGCGACAGGAATGTTAAAAACAGCATGCAGGGAGAGGGCAAGTATGGAAGCCATAGGAATAGAACCTATCTATATACTATGCAACAACAGTCCTATTTCTGTTTGCTGAAAAGTAAGCCTGATTCATTTCAATGGGGTTTAATCCTCCTAGGTAAATGGGCATCATATCACAGCTCAAGGTACTGTAGCAGGGGAGGAATTAAACCTCACTAGTAGCAACTGCTTCTTTCACAGATCTCTCTCTTCTCTCACAATAACTTATGCCCACAAAGAAAACAAACACCCTCTAACATTAAGAGGAGGTTAAGGGGTGATATGATAGCCATGTTCAAATATACAAAAGGATGTCACATAGAGAAGGGAGAAAGGTTGTTTTCTGCTGCTCCAGAGAAGCGGACCCGGAGCAATGGATCCAAACTACAAGAAAGAAGATTCCACCTAAACATTAGGAAGAACTTCCTGACAGTAAGAGCTGTTTGACAGTGGAATTTGCTGCCAAGGACTGTGGTGGAGTCTCCTTCTTTGGAGGTCTTTAAGCAGAGGCTTGACAACCATATGTCAGGAGTGCTCTGATGGTGTTCCCTGCTTGGCAGGGGGTTGGACTCGATGGCCCTTGTGGTCTCTTCCTACTCTATGATTCTATGATTCAGTATGAACCACACTTTCATGCATCTGACAGGTATGATATAGTTTGTTCAAGATGAAGAATACCAGGCAGAAGAATGCCAGATAATTTGGAATTACGTTGCTGAGAATTTTCTCAAATTACATTCTTCCTCTTGAAGCTGAATTGACAAGTGTGTCATGCTTTGATCTACAAAGAGAGGTGTGTTGAGTGTCTTTCCTAGCATCAGTGGAAGTGGGCAGAAAAGAGGAACCAGGTATAAAATGCCTACATTTCTAGATAGCAAGTACAAATTAGTACAGACCAAATTGCAAGAGGTTATTGTTTGATGGCAGTGGATTAAAGAAAGTCTAATGGGCATGTGCTCCAAGAGGTCGACTTTAGATTACACATTAAGACAGGATGGCCTTCCCATTGTAGCTGGATTTCAGCCCTCATCATCCCTGGTCATCAGCCATGCTGACAAGGGCTAGTGGGAGCTAGGGTCCAGCAACATCTGAGGGGGCCACCAGGTCACAACCATTGTTGTAAGAGGAGGGATACCAAGAATGGAAGAGAGGCAATTCAACATTCTTCATTTTCTTTGTTCATTCATGAGTTATATGTGCAAAGCGGGTGGGAACCCGATACATACTCTTCAGTGACTTCTGTAAAAGAACTTAACCACCCTGTTCACACATTTTACAGGACATCTCTGACCCGGTGGATTCTGCTTCCAACCAAAGTCAGATGAGGTGAATCTTTTGTGTTTTATTAACTGCTTTATTGTGCAAGGGTACTGGGCCAGAAGGTTGACCGGGAAACCTGCCTCCTAACCAATGAAGCAAGCATCTGTCTCCATAGCAGTCTTCCCTTTTGGTGTGAGAAGGACTGTTAACCTAATGGAAGATTATGAAAGCAGCCGTGACTAGCAGGACAAAATCAGTTCATAAGTCAGAGGGGAACCCATAATTTCTTCTGAATAGGCTCCTTGCCACTTCCTGAACAGCAGGGGAGGGAGACTATACTAAGGATCTATTATCTTGCTGTTCTAACCATAGCTGTTGCTGTACCTGTACAAAGGCAGTCAGTTATGCTGCTATTATAGATTGATCTTAGCAATAAAGCTGTTGCTGTTGGGGAGATTGTTGTTGGAATAACGCATGAGGGGACTATGCAGGGTAGACCATCCTGCGTGTGCCAACATGCAAAACTGCCAGTCCCCCAGTACTGATGGATACCATGTGTCTACTGATATATGCACACAAAAGTCCTCCATGGGAGGATGATCCTGGCCCTGTCTTACAAAATTTTATCAGTATGCAGACAGAGCCCTTTCACAGAATATCTGCATGTGTGTAGCAAAAATCTATGTGCATGATGTGCAGATGTTGGAGGTAGCCAATGCACTCTTGTAGCCCATGCAATCTTATTACTACCACACAGCCATATTCTTTCAAAGTGTGGATCTTCCTTATGTGGCTGCTAAACTGTGGAGAAACCATTGCTTCACCACATGATAGGTGCATGATAATCAGTGAGAGAAAAACCATCCTGCCATTGGCTAGTTGCAACCAGACACCTGCTTCATTGGTTCAACAGTCACCAAGCTGACATATTTCAGGACGAAACAAAATTGTGTGTTTATTTGCCAATGGCAAGCAGTAAGCAGAATGCAAGCGCTTATATCTTCATGTGTCCATGAAACCTTCCTTGCAACCCCAGCAGCACCAAAAAAAAAAGCAAAACTATCTGAAACCCCAGAATGGGAATAATCTTTCCCCAGCCCACTATGGAACACATAATTCAACCCAAAGATTATGCTCAGGACAATTATGCCCAATAAAGATGTGTGATTCAGAGCTTGGAATAAAAATGTGGAATGAGCTACAAACATCTAACCAGCCTAGGAGCGAATAATGGTTTGTATTCATCTAAGTTTTACTACTGAAATTAATGAACATGACTGAATTGGGTCCATTCATTTCAATGTGTCTGTTCTGAGTAATTCTTGGTTGAATACCACCCAGGATTTATTTACGAATCATCTTCTTGTAGAAATGGGTTCATAGATGTCCAACTTTTCCCTTTTCTTCCAAGGAATCCTATTCAGAATAAGGGAATTTCCCTTAAAAAAAGGAAAACGTTGACAGCTATGAATGGGTTACCAAAGCAGTGAAACGTAAGCTTCCAAACTCTTACCGAAACAGGAATTGACAAAGCCGTACCACCGGCAGCCATGCTCCCCTCCAATCCACTTGCCATAGATGTTGGATACGAAACTGAATGTGGTACCCGAGATGCACACCAACATATCGCTGGCACTGATGTTCAGCAGCAGCATGTTCACAGGGTTGCGCAGGGTTTTGAACTTGCAGAAGAGAATGAGGACGATCAAGTTATTCAAGAAGCCAAAAAGCAATATGAACCCAAGAAAAACTGCCACAATGGTGTGACCTGTTCTAGAGAGGCCAGTTCTTGGCTCATCTGTAGACGTGCTGAGGTTGACTGTCAAGTTGGCATTAATTTCTGACATCATAGTAAGTGAGATAATATTGAAGAACCTTATTTCCAGATCTACCAGGTTCTGAAGGCCGCCATCTTTCCATTACCAAGTTTGGGGGCTTTATTTAGTCTGTCAATCTAATGTAGATGTTGCATTGCTCACTTAGAAACACACTACACTGTTCCTCTCTGCCCCAACCTATTATCTGTGCAGAAGAGAAGATATGAATCATTTCAACGTGTCCATGATAGCCCAAGGATAATACTTTTTTCAGAACTGCAGAGCTGTGGTTATGCCTTTTCTTCATCCCAGCTCCATAATATATTTTCATAACGCTCTACTAAGAAGCTTCTCTCACGCTACTTCTGGCAACCTGTATACAAAAAGAGGAAAACATATAAGTGTTGCAATCAAGGCAATAATTTTAAAGAAGGACATTACATAATGTACTGTCATTACATAATTTACGTAATTTCCCCATGTTATTACTCTTTCACCCCTTTTCCTGGATGTTAGTTTGAGGGTTACTAGGATTCTACAGCAGTGGTTTATTAGGGCATAAGGTAAAGGTAAAGGGACCCCTGACCATTAGGTCCAGTCGTGACCGACTCTGGGGTTGCGGTGCTCATCTCGCTTTATTGGCCGAGGGAGCCAGCGTACAGCTTCCGGGTCATGTGGCCAGCATGACTAAGCCGCTTCTGGTGAACCAGAGCAGCGCACGGAAACGCTGATTACCTTCCCCTCGGAGCGGTACCTATTTATCTACTTGCACTCTGATGTGCTTTCGAACTGCTAGGTTGGCAGGAACAGGGACCGAGCCACGGGAACTCACCCCGTCACGGGGATTTGAACCGCCAACCTTCTGATCGGCAAGCCCTGGGCTCTGTGGTTTAACCCACAGCACCACCCAGGTCCCTTTTATTAGGGCATAGTCACACACAAACACAGTACAGTTGTATCTTGGAAGTCGAAAAGAGCCTGTTTGACTTCCAAAATGTTCAAAAACCAAATCACGGCTTCTTCCTGCAGCCAATCAGAAGCCGCAGAAGCCCTGTCGGACGTTTGGCTTCCAAAAGAATGTTCACAAACCGGAACAACCACTTCCGGGTTTGTGGCATTCGGGAGCCAAAACATCCGAGTACCAAGGCGTTCGGGATCCAAGGTACGACTGTACTACAATGAGTTTTTGCTATGCCTCTAAATACAAATGAGGAAGCAATGGCTCTCTACATGTCATTAGACTCCAACTCATGAATGGCCAACCTGTGGGGCAGTACCACTTTCCAAATGCTGGCATTCTTGCCAATTACCCGGACAATGCAAGAGCAGGGCTGGAGTAAGTTAGTAACACTTAGTTTCCATTGCGATCAATAGGAAAAGTTCGTCACAGCTAGCTTTTCAAATCCCACAAATATCAGTGAGACTGAAGTGGAACAAACTTGCTTCAAGTCCAATCTCTTCAGTTCTTTGATTAAATTGTAATTGCTTAGTAGTCAACACAGAGAGTGGAAACAAAAGCAATTTGTAAAACAATAACATCAAGAATATATAATTAACAACTCCCACTCTGGTTCTAAATAAATCATCTTGTTCTTAAGTAACACTGAGAGTTCAGTGTGGGTTTTTTTTGGTACTACTTAAGAAGAGATTATTGAAGAGAATGGAGTAAAATGTTTGACATTTTATAAATGAGTGCTTCTAAGGCAAGGTTTTGTCTCCTGTTCCTCTCTAACAGCACATTTTTCATTTCATGTACACAACATATTACAATAAAATGGAAATGGAACATTAAAGCAGGTTGAGCTGAAGGCAGCATAGGCTTAGGAGAGCATTCTTACAAACTGCACTTTCTGAGAAGTTTGCTTAGATGGTGTTACTATTTTCCTAGTGCTTTGCAGTGTATTTAGTAGTGCATAGCTGCTATCTACATTTAGGAAATGCCATGAATTCTCCCCCACCCCCTGTCAATTAGGAAACACCAGCACAATAGTGGGGTGCACAGAGCATTCATGGTCGCTGCACAGTAGTATGTGAAACCCTTAGTTGGCTTACACCGTATGGTTCTCTGCCTCTGCTCTAACCTGACAAACAACACAAGGTTTCCACAATCAAAATGGACTAGTATAGAATTCTGCAAAACTAAAACTGAACATTGCTTTTAAAAATAATGTCTTCTGGTCATTTAAGAAAGGAGGGGCTCTGCTTCTAAGTAATGAATACTGAACACACTACTAAAATTAAATGGTGCGTCATCAATGAAATATGTAACATCTGTATCTTAAGTAGTGTTGCGTCTGGAACAATACTAGAAAAAGCCATTACCTATGACAGGCTTCCTCCAACTCGGCCCTCCAGATGTTTTTTGGCCTACATCTCCCATGATCCCTAGCTAGCAGGACCAGTGGTGAGGGATTATGGGAACTGTAGTCTCAAAATATCTGAAGGGCCGAGTTGGAGGAAGCCTGACCTACGACCTGTGTCTACACTAGAGTCGTATTGCATAAATAGGTCTCTATGTCTGTTGTTGTCCCCTCTCCTCAATTAGGAGGTCCCCATCCACCATAAGTTCCCCAAACCCAAAACCTCATGCGGGCATGCATGCAGGTAGAGTGGTACCTCGGGTTACATACGCTTCAGGTTACATACGCTTCAGGTTACAGACTCCACTAACCCAGAAATAGTACCTCAGGTTAAGAACTTTGTTTCAGGATGAGAACAGAAATTGTGCTCCGGCGGCACAACGGCAGCGGGAGGCCCCATTAGCTAAAGTGGTGCTTCAGGTTAAGAACAGTTTCAGGTTAAGAACGGACCTCCGGAACGAATTAAGTACTTAACCTGAGGTACCACTGTATTTGTGGATTTTGTTTTATAAAAGATGCATTTCTGAAATCCAAGGTATTTTAATATACCTGGTTTGCAGTAAAAAAAAAAATTAAAACAATGTGCATGTGTGACACTCCAAGCCAGGAAACCTTAGGTCCACTGTGGGTATGTGTGCACATCTTATTTTTATTTTACTGCACAAAATAGCAGTATTTTTTAAAAAAAATGTGCACCGCTCCTAGCCAGGTAAGGATTTGAAGCCACTCACATGAAAAGCTGCCACTTCCTTTTTTCTTCCCCCTTTTTCAATTTCTGTCTCCTATACCTCCAATGACAAGTTTTATTTTATTTTTATTACAGCTGTTTCATGCAAGAGAGCTGTTTTTTAAAAAACACCAGAACTTGCCTTCAGCAATAACCAGTGGAAAAAGGCAGGCTGCATATTCTTCCTATAGGTCGATGGAAACAAAATAGAAGGGAGGCAGGTTGATAGAAGGAACCTACCCATGTAAAAATAAATAATGACCCAGCGATACAATGTGTTCCACTGCATCCATAGTCAAGTGGTAACATGACATTTTACATTGGATTTTCTTCCCTTATTGGATTATCTGTAGCTCAAGAAACCCCAAATTTATCAGGGAGAAAGTGTAGCCTACCACTTGGATAAGGACATTGTGCGGATGCCACAAAAGCAATAGAGAGAGAGACAAGCAGCTTAAAATCTGTCAAGCTTCAGTGTGGGCAAAGCCCTTAGAATCAAGATATGCTAACACCACACACACATTTCAGCAAATTTCACCTATCAATCATATTCTATCCCATTTCAGTTAAACATATTTATTTATACTGAGTTATCCAGCAGTAATTAAAATGCAAATTTTAGGGTGCAAGTTAAGCATTTTAATTTCAAAATGGTTCTCTGGACATTTCCATGAATGCATGAAAAAAAGGGTTTGCTAAATTTAGTAAAGGGGTTTAGTAAAGGGGTTTGCTAAACCTGCAAGAGAGTAACAATTTTGAAAGTGTGCCTGGGAAGGATGGTTGTTTTGGTTACACCTGTCCAATTTAAAAAGGGAAATGATTAACAAAATCTGAACAGAATTTCCAGGTGTCGTAAGATCCCAAATCCTGGCTATGTCCTGTATACTGCAAACTTTAACAACAGGAAAACAGGTTAAATCTGAACATCTAAATATCCCAGGTCAAGCATGGGTGACATCTGTCAAGTTAAGCACAGCACGGAATTGCAAATCGCAAAGTGAAGTAAGCAAATTAAGGTCAAATGAACAAAAAACAATGAAGAAAAAATATTTATGATTTAGGGTGACCTCTGGCATAACATTTTTATTTATATCGGGGGCTCTTCTCCAAGTTAATTGTCTTTCTTAAAAGAAATGTTTAGCCTTAAGCTCCTTACACACATGTGCATATAATGGAGCAAGTCTGAATTTATAGCAAATCTGTTCCTTGAGATTCCCAAGCGAGCTAAAGACCTAACTACACGATTGTGTTTAACAAATCCCTGATAGCCACTCATTTCTGCAAACAGCAGCTTTGGGGTGGGAGAAACAGCCTAAACATTCCCACTCAGAAATAAATTATACAGAGTTCAACAGGATTATTCCCAGGGAGGTGAAGTCAGAGTTGCAGGCTAAATTTTTCTGCCTCCCTACATGCCACTTCTTTGTTCAAAATTGCCAGTTCCCAAAGTTGTTTCTGCTTAGAAATTGCATTATTTTTGTGGGTTCCTGGTTATTAAACTGATGAGAAACAGGAAAAAGTCCCCACACCCCACAGTTTTAATCCAGTATTCATTTTTTTAAAAAAAAACCTTTAAAAAGAAGTCTCTCCCCCCAAAAGGCTTCCCCCCACCTCTTAGACCTCACTCACACATTCTGCTTTCAGAAAGCACAGTTACTCTACACTCTTGCGAACTAAAATCAAGCTACTGTAGTAGCATCAGGTACCAACAGGTCCAGTGCCTCCAGAGAACCTCTTCATTTTGAACTTTCATCTTTATTCAGATCACCTGGCGCCAAAGCCAAGCGCAATCCCGTGCTTTCAGCTGCATTTCCCTCTCACTTTCCTTACAGCACCAAGTCCGAGTTTTTGGGAGGGGTGTGCAGCAGGTTTGTCACACGACAAGGCAACAAAGAATGACTTCATTGTGCAAGGCAAACAAGAATCAGCTAGAATGGCGGAGCCTATATTTGCCGGCTGGGATTCGAGTCCACCTGAGAACAGCTCATCTGGAAGCTCACGCTCGCAGAAATAAACTTTGCAACCCTAAGAAACACTATTGAGTGGACTGGACACCTAACGGGTAATTATGAGGGAAGTGTCCCTGTTGCTTCCCCCTCCCTTCCTTCTTTGCTTTGAGCATTTGCTTCAGAGAGACTCTCTCGCCTAATCCTCCCCCAAACCAGCAGGATGCTCTGAAGCATTTCAAGGGACTTTAGCTCTCATCAGCAGCTCCAGAGTATGAATGCCTTTTGCGTGAACACACACACACACACCCTCTCCGAATCCTGAGTTGCTGCTATCTGTGTAGGAGAACCAACAGCCTCAATTCCAAAAGTATCAGAAGAGATTTTTAAAAATTGGAGAAAGAGCAGGTCTTAAAAATAACAAAGATAAAAACCAAGCTCCTGGTAAAAAAACAACCATGAACAATGGTAGTAAAAATACATTACAAAATGTATCAGGTCTAAAGACTGACAAGAAGGTTAAGTATTTAGGTGTATGGTTAACAGCGAAGAATATAAATCTATATAAAGATAACTATTTGAAAACCTGGGAGGACATTAAAAGAAATTTGCAAATATGGGGTAGAATGAAACTTTCGTTGCTAGGCAGTGTGTTGACCATAACTATGAATGTATTACCAAGAACGTTATTTTTGTTTCTGTCACTACCAGTGATTGGCAAGACAAATTGCTTCAACAAATGACAAAAATATATTTCTGAATACACCTGGCAAGGGGAAAAAATCAAGAATAAAATATAAAATACTGACAGACATGAAAGATAGAGGTTTCTCCCTGACGGATATGAGATTATATTATGAAGCATCTTGTCTGTATTGGTGGAAGGAATGGTTGCTATTGAAGAATCCGCATATTTTAGATTTAGAAGGTCACAATAATATTTTTGATTGGCACACTTATTTGTGGTATGAAAAGGTGAAAATACATAAAGGTTTTACAAACCATATAATTAAGAAAAAATTGTACAGAATATGGGACAAATATAAAAATGTATTGGAAACTAAAATACCACTTTGGCTTTCACCTTTAGAAGCCACAGCAGTGAAAAGGAAAAATATTACGGAAAGTTGGGCGACTTATAGAAATTTATTAGGAGAGCAGGGTGGAGGTTTTAGATTAAAAGTGTTTAAGGAACTACCAGGAATGTTAACAACATGGTTATAATATCATCATTTGAATGAAATATTTAAAAAGGATATGAAGCGGGGGTTTGGGAAACAACTACCACAATTAGAGACCTGTTAAACTGTAATGTTACAGTAATGTCTAAAATGTATAAGATGTTATTGGAATGGGGGACAATGGATGAACAAAGGAAATCATCAATGATACACTGGGCAATAGATGTTGGTCATAATATAGAAAATGGGAGCATGGGAATGATTATCAAAAACGGATATAAAATTTACAGCATTTTATGGTTTAAGAGAAAATTATATGAAAATGCAATACAGATGGTATTTAACACCCAGTAGATTGGCAAAAATGTATAAAGCAAAGACAAATAAGTGCTGGAAATGTAAAGAAAAAGAAGGCACTTTTTTCACATGTGGTGGTCCTGTAATAAGGTTAAAGGTTACTGGGAAATGATATATAATGAATTGAAATAGATGTTTAAGATAACATATAATATATATGTTTAAGATAACATTTGTTAAAAAAAAAAACCAACCAACCCCTTTTCTATTGGGAATTGTAGGATTAGAACTACCCATACAGTACAGAAACTTATTTATGTATGAGACTACAGCTGCAAGAATATTCTTTGATCAAAAGTGGAAGGATCAAGAGGTACGCAGAAACTAATGGGAGTATGCAGAAATGGCGAAACTTACCGGAATAGTAAGAAATCAAAACAAACTTTTTAGAAAGGAACGGAAGTGGTTTATTGAGTATTTATAAACTGTAAACAGTTCAAGACATTGGCAGGATGACTGTAAAAACCTGCAGCTTTAAAAACATATACGATATATATCAGAACAGACAAATAAAAGAATAAGTTTAGGTACCTGTAATTTGGAGTATGCAGGAAAGGACGAAAATAAATGTAAGGAACCGCAAAAAGGGGGGGAAGGGAGTAGAAAATTGAAAATGTTAAAACTTGGCAAAATAATTGCTGTAATGTATATAAATGAAAATTATATTTATATAAAGAGTTGCTGCCCCAGCTGCTTCCCCACTCCATGTCTGCACCACAGGAGCCAACATATATATATTGGGGGGGGGGGTAAGACCCCTCAAGTCCCTAGACGTTAGCTCCTATGGTGCAGACATGAAGTGGGAAAGTGGGAAAGCAGCTGGGGCAGCAACTCTTTATATAAATATAATTATATAAATATATATATATGGAGGTTCCCCCCCCCCCGTTGATGCGCATTGCCACTCATATGGTATGCCCCGTCTTGTAATCAGTTATGTGGAGCGGGGCTTACCTGTGCGCCCCCCACCCTCATATTTTATTGGCACCTCCCGTCTGCGCGACGCGCCAAGAAGCGTTAACCTTCCTCGCGGGATTCGCAATCAGCACGCGAGGAAACGCCGGCAGCCTTTCCCACCCGGGACCCCCTTTAAGGGAGACTCGCGAAGGCTTCCCACGTCTCCCCCCTCACTCGAAAGAAACCAAGCCGACGGTGGAGGAGGAACTGTGGCGCGGCGCGTCCCGCCCGGGGGCGAGTCGTGTCCCACGGAGCTCCGCGGGAACCGCGCCTCCAGGGCTCTCGCCCACAGCGCCCGGGCGGAGCGGCGGCTTGGCGAGGACGCGCGCCCCTTCTCGCTCACCTGCTGCTGCTTCGGAGAGTCCCGGCTTCCCTCCGCGCTCGCGCTCGCTGAGGTAAGGGATTCCGGCGCTGGGCGAGCCGTTTCCCCTTCCTTCGCTTCTCGCCAGCCACAACTTCCAGCGCCCTCTGCCCCCTCAAGTCCGCCCGCGCGCTTCCCTCAGCCCTGATTTTTTTGGCGGGGAGGCGACGGGAGGCGGGGTCTTCTCGGCGCTGCCCGCCCGCCCGCCTCTTTCTGGCGAAGGGACGCTGGTTGGAGGCGAGCTGCCTGGCGCAACAGGGGCCGCGCTCTGACTCCGCGCGGGAATCTTAGGCGAGCTCAGGGGAGCTCTAGAAAGTAGGCGAGCGGGACTTTGCGCAGGTGCGGGCGGGGGGCGCGGTGTGTCCTACCTGCGCGGCCGGAGGTATGGGGAGAGCGCTGCTGAGGTCGGGGCTGCTTTGCGCGCTCGCCAAGGGCATCTCGCTTGGCCACCGTGAGAACCCTGCCGGGCGGCGTGTACCTGAGATCTATAGAAAACACATTGTTTCTCCCCAAGAATCCTGCGGAACTGTAGTTTAAAGGGACTGGGAATTGCAGCTCTGTGATGAGTTAGCTACGTTTCTTTGGAGGAAATGTTGCGCTTTGACGGATTAGATGGGTTTGGGGGCTGTTGTTACGTTGCTGTAACCTCTTGATTTAAAAGCGTGCTTCATCTATGTATTTTTAATATGCGTTTTTATTTTCAAAAAATTAAGATGGTGTTCAACGTATGCAAAAGAAATAGACAAAAACATCCAAATGGTGAGAAGATACAGTGGTATCTTGGGTTACATACGCTTCAGGTTACAGACTCCGCTAACCCAGAAATAGTACCTCGGGTTAAGAACTTTGCTTCAGGATGAGAACAGAATTTGTGCAGCGGCAGCAGGAGGCCCCATTAGCTAAAGTGGTAGCCAGTGGCGTAGCGTGGGGGGTGCAGGGGGGGCCGGCCGCACCGGGCGCAACATCTGGGGGTTAGGGTTAGGGGGCGCAAATCCACGGGTTAGGGGGCGCAAATTACTTGCCTTGCCCCGGGTGCTGACAACCCACGCTACGCCACTGGTGGTAGCTCAGGTTAAGCACAGTTTCAGGTTAAGAATGGACCTCCGGAACGAATTAAGTACGTAACCAGAGTTACCACTGTACTGCCGAGAACCAGCTAGTGACTGGTCAAATATCTCTCCTCTCAAAATCTCTGTCTGGCACCTTGAAAAGGCAGGTAGTTCCCAGCAAAGCTGTGTAGCCCACTGGACTCCCAATGCCAAGTTGTTTTAGCCACAAGTGGGCTGTGGTTGCGTTCACACCAGAAAGCACTTCTTTACACCCAGAGAATCCTGGGAGCTGTAGTTGTTAAGGGTGCTTGGAACTGCTGCTGTGTGAGGGGTAAACTGCAAGTTTCCAGGATTCTTGAGGTCAGGGAACAGGGAAATATGCTTTAAATGTATGGTGTGTACACAGCCCATGTCCTGCGTCAGGTGGGTTGCACTAGCATCATCATCTTCATGTTCTTATTTTTAAGGTTGAGGTTCATTTAAAAGGAATAAGGGGGCAGGGAGTGAAAGAAGAGGAGAGAGAGGGTGGGATAAGAAGAAAGGCAGGCGCCGAAGCAAGATTAAAAGCGGGGTCCCATTTTTCAGGTTGAGAATAAGGTTCCAGTCCTCTTTCAGTGGGATTTAGTTCGGAGATGGCATGCTTAAGAACTCTCTGCTCTAATGGGTCCTGGGTGTATGGCCCAGATCTATCAGATGCACAGTTTCATTTTAGAAAGTGGATGCCAAAGACTTTGGCTTGGGGCGGGCAAGATTCAGGTGCCTTTACTCTATTTATATCCCATGTGTTCCTCAAGGGAGTGCTGCATACATGGTTCTAACAACTGCCATCATTTTATCCTCTTGACAGCCCACTGAGCAGTGGCGTAGCGTGGGTTGTCAGCACCAGGGGCAAGGCAAGTAATTTGCGCCCCCTAACCTGTGGATTTGCGCCCCCTAACCCTAACCCCCAGATGTTGCGCCCGGTGCGGCCAGCCCTCCTGCACCCCCCACGCTACGCCACTGCCACTGAGGTTGGTTATGCAGAGAGGTGGTACTTATTATTAGAGGTCTGTGGTGTCTGTTAAATAAGCCCTCTGGGGAACATGGTTGACGCCTCCAGACTCCCCGTAACAGGCATCCATAAACAAAATGCAGCAATCCCAAATTAAAGTAGGTAAGGAGAGCTTGAAAAAGTGCTGCTGGCTTCTAGTCGAGGTGAATACTGTAAATGTGTAGGGTGTTTCTGAGCAGCTGGGAGCAGGGAAGAAAGGCAAACGCTGCAGATTAGTCAGTTTATTTCTAGGAGCAGAAGAAATCAAAGACTGCAGATTAACTGTGTAATCCTGATTGTAAATTGATTCCCTCCCTTGTCACAGCACTTAACAATGGCAGAACTAGTACAGCTGTGGCCCTACTCAGTGTAAATACCCGCCCGCGATGACTTACAGAAAGCGGATTTCTTCTTATCTCGCAGCATCTCTAGAAGGCTGGCTCTCTTTTGCACCAGTAATCCTCTCCACCACTGAGGAGGAACAGCCAGCTAGGAAAAGTAAATGCAGGAGGAAGAGAGAGAGAGAGAGAGAGAGAGAGAGAGAGAGAGAGAGAGAGAGAGAGAGAGGAGAGGCAAAGCCTGGGTGAGTGGAGGCTTGAGAGAGGAAGGAAGATGTAGATTAGAGGTGGGCAGAAGATGAGGACCTTTTGGTGGATCTCCTGAGTTAGATCTCTGATCTAAGCAGGAGTTCGACAAAGCAAAGCTTTGTGAGCCTATTCTCGCTTGCTTGTACAACTTGCACATGAGTGGAATAGGGTTTTTTATGCCTCAGGAATGAGGAGGAAAAGGTTCCTGGGGGAAAATTGGAATTCATGCAATGAAAACAAGCCCCTGGGTTTGCATAGGTGCCCAGAGGTACCTTGTTCGACAATTCCTTTGTTTTTCTTCCTTTGCACCTGGTTCAAGTTAGTGGACCTCAGGGTTCTGGTGGGAAGCAAAGGAGATCCCACAAACCTAAATGACCTACCCCTAGGCTTTTCTCTGCCACTGTCTGGAACAAGGGTTTGGGGACATCAACAACGTTTTCTTGGGCCATAGCACAACAAAGCCGAGCACTAACTAAACTTGGTACATATCATTTATGGTGGGAATGTTAGTTGCCGCAAGGTTTTGGGGGTTTAATTTTGACAGAAAGGATAAGTGTTACTAAAGAAGCTGTTGTTTGTTGCCCAAAAGTAATGTTGCTGAAAATTTTTGATGATGCCAATGTAACTATGTTATCAAAAGAATTGGTTATATATTATCTTGGCAGCACAAACAGTAATTGCAACTCAATGGGAAACAAACCATTGAATGTTTGGTACTACTCGCTAAGAAATATAGCTATAATGGAGAAACAAATACATAATTTGAGATTATTTTCAAGACAACTCTTTGTCACAAGCCTGGCAAATATGGAGCTATGCTTGAGGATTTGATAAAGTTTACATAATCTTTGCTTGGACTTTGGTATTTTAATTCATGTGCAGCATTCTAAATTTTGTTTGTTACTCGTAATTGTTCTCTCTGCTTTATATACATTATAGAATGAAACAACAATAATAAAAACTTTTACCAAAAACAAAGCAGAGCACTCTGTGGAAAAAGAAAGATCTCAGTCAGGGACATTCTTAAGTTTATATAAAACCTGCTTGCATGCATTGCAAACTTGTCCATTGTTAATCCCTGGTGAAGTAGTGAGCGAGAATGTCCTCTGGGATCTGGACAGCAAAAGGCAATCCATTCTTAGAAACGCAAACTGGTGGTGTTCTTTTTTCTTCTTCTTCTTTTAAGCCTATCCTCTGAGACTCCCCTGTCCTATTTTTTGTGTGCATGTGAATACATTAATGCAGGATCAGGTCAGGAGGTACTTAGGGATGACAAGGTAGTAGGACCTTCCTTTCTTCTAACCATACGTGGTTATTTGCCAGAAGCACCTGCATCTCTGACAGTGGCGTAGCGTGGGTTGTCAGCACCCGGGGCAAGGCAAGTAATTTACGCCCCCTAACCCGTGGATTTTAGTAGGGGCAGAGAGCTGCTAGTGCGAGCACCCCCTTCAGATGTTGCGCCCGGTGCGGACGGCCCCCCCCTGCACCCCCCCACACTACGCCACTGATCTCTGATGATTAAGAGATGGGAAAAGGTAACCATTACACATTCTTTTTTATATCTCCCAGACTGCAGTATGCTGTCAGTTCTTGAGGTGCAACTCCATATATACAGTGGTGGAGGAAGGGGGTGCGGGAGGTGCAGTGCACCCCAGGTGTCATCACTGGGGGGGGTGACAAAATGAGTTTTTTAAAAAAGAGGGCTCACGAAACTTGTTAGGAGTGACAGGTTCTGCGCTGCCTGAAATGGCAGCAGGGGACTTGCATCTGCCTACTGCCTCTCCCACAGCCCCGCCCTACAGCTGAGGGGGAGGCGTCAGAGAGGCTCACCCCGCCCCCATGGGCGGATCACCCCGTCCTCTGCTGCAGGACACGCCCCCGCACCAAGCACCTGAGTGGCTAGCTACACTGCTGCATGTATATCTTCCCTTCTTGTTGCTTATGCAAGAGTTTGGGTCAAAATGTCCCTGTAGTGGAAACCTTGGAATATGTGGAATATGAGTAAATGAAGAATGGTGGTCCTACTTTATAAAGTCTGGTGTGAAAGTACAATTTCAGCAAGAGGTTTGGTGCAAGGCTTCTCTAAATGGTGAAGGCAGTCACATTGAACAGCAGTGTGGGCACTTCTCATGTATGGAATTGGAATGTAAAATATTGGCCCCTGCAGACAGATAAATTTAAATATGCTCTCTGGGATACCATCTTCTAATCTTTGTAAGATTGTTATCTGGTCACCTCTCATGTCCCAAATTGTATTGTACTCTATCTCACATGAGGCCTGTGGGCTTAGAGCTGAACTACACCTTACACACCATTCACATGGAAGTATTCTATGCTCCCGACACCATTCTGTGCTCATGGCCAATTCTTCCAGTGACCATTTTGCAAGAGCGCTAGCATACATAAATAAGCAACTCAGTCCTAGTGCATGTTGCTTACCTGGTAGGAAATTCCACTGAATTCACTGGGGCTCCTTCCCAAGTAAGTGATCTGCCTTCATTTGAGATATATACATTTTCATAATGGCCCAAGTTTTGAATATCTCAGTGTGACATTTTGAAATGTTTTCAATATACCATTGCTTATATGTTTAGGGCCTTTCCAATCTTACCATTTGTAGTGGTATAGTTGTGTCTTATCCAGCATTTTTAATGTTGGTTGCCCACATGTTGCTATTACCACATGTCGGACATGGGTGGCGCTGTGGTCTAAACCGCAGAGCCTCTTGGACTTGCCAATCAGAAGGTTGGCAGTTCGAATCCCCATGACAGGGTGAGTTCCCGTTGCTCGGTCCCAGCTCCTGCCAGCCTAGCAGTTTGAAAGCAGGCCAAAAGGTGCAAGTAGATAAATAGGTACCACTCCGGCAGGAAGGTAAACTGCGTTTCCATGCGCTCTGGCACTCGTCACAGTCCTCCGTGCACCAGTAGCGGTTTAGTCATGCTGGCCACATGACCCGGAAAGCTGTCTGTGGACAAACGCCGGCTCCCTCGGCCTGAAAATTAAAGGAGCACCACAACCCCATAGTCGCCTTTGACTGGACTCTACTGTCCAGGAGTCCTTTACCTTTACATTTTACCTATAGTCACCCCAGTATTCCCTGGTGGTGGTGTTTAATGCCTATTCTAGAATACTGATCTTGTGGGAGGTTAGAAGAGGAACTACATGCAGTGGCGTAGCGTGGGTTGTCAGCACCCGGGGCAAGGCATGTAATTTGAGCCCCCTAACCCGTGGATTTGCACCCCCTAGCCCTAACCCCCAGATGTTGTGCCCGGTGCGGCCGGCCCCCCCTGCACCCCCACGCTACGCCACTGACTACATGACTGTCTAAGCTATGGCAAACCTGGCTACTGTGATGAAACTTTGTCTGCAGCTAAGTGTCATGATACTGAGTTCTCACAAACCACACACACACACCCCCAACCCTCAACCCTTCCGCAAACAAAATGGGATGATGGTTGTTCACATGCCACACAAATGAAAATACTGAGGATCCAGTCTGGATCTTGCACAAAAGTTTGATGTTTTTGAATATATATTATTCTGGCATGCTAGCCGACTGATGTTGACATTGTGTGGTAACATGCCGTAAAATTGGGGTGGGGTAGAGTGGGGGACCCAGCAACTATTCTACCATAAATGGCAAGTGCAGAAAGACCCTTAGAGTAGAATGGGCTAATTGCTCAATGTTTAAGTAACGAGGAATGTTTTCAGGAACACATAACATCCCTTTTGCAAAAAAATAAAGCATAACAGCTGTTTTTCTCTGGCAATGTTGTTTTGCAAGTCCCGCAGGAAAGCATTACAGGTCAACATTAAAACTGCAGCTCACAGTTTAATTGCATCTGGTTTCAGGATTTGTGTTTTGAGGATGAAGCTAAGCACAACGGTTGAAGGTGCCAGATTGCAATTTGGTGATCAGTCTGGCGGCTTGGTAAGCATATACGTACAGCACTCTGTGGGTCTTGCTATTTAAATGTATTACATGAATAGAGATATAAATGTTCACTCAGAGAATATTAATGTTCTTACCCCAGACATCACATTGTGTTGTGAGGAATTCCTGGTCCTCCAAAACATTTAGCTACAATATTTTCATTGCTGGACAAATTCGTCTTCTCTTCCCTCTGCCAGCTATCATATCTGTTGTGATAGTATGGTCTGGAATGAGCTTTGCTTCTTTTGTTTCTTTTCTCACATTTATATGCTTCCTTTCTTCCATTTTGGCTGGCAAGGCATGTTTTCCCGGGTGGTCACCCTTCCTAGGCACTGAACAGACCAGACTAGCTTCAGCTAGTCAGTAGTCACATGTTCCTACCACTTAATCTGTGTCTGCAATGTCATTGTTGGATTATAGTGTCCAGATCGGGTGCGGCTTATATTCATATTGGCCCTAATATAAGCTTCCGGTCAGATACATTTTGGACTGTGACCTTTACACATCTTCCAATCCCGAGCTCATAGGGTGGTACAAAGTTACTTTGGCACCTGTTTCCACCGCGTCATTTTCCCCTTGCACAATGTATGACGAAGGAGACAAAGGTCACAGACAGGGCAAGGCAGACCACTAAGGGAGCAAAAGGTTAGATAGAGGGCAAGATGTTCAGACAACTGTGGCTTTATCTGTGGGGAGGGAGTGTGCTCCACAACCCAGCGATCATTCCTACATGCTCTCTCTCCCTTCCCGGCCTTGGGGGAGAGGATGGGGGACTAGGTGTGAGGTGGGCATGTTGGGATACTGCCAGGGAGACATAGGCCATCTCTGCCTCCACGCCGACTCCGGACTCCGGACGTCCATCGACCTCCCGTAGATACAGTATCAGCAATTAGCGACACGAGCTCCAGAAAATAGCCTTCCACATTCCAGAACTGATGCACGCTCTATCAGCAGAATTCACACAGCGAAAGTTGCACTCAGGAGAGCATTATTTAGAAAGTTTATTCAGCGTTGGTCAGAACAAAGAAAAACATGACCGCCTGCTAGCGTGTTCAGGCAGCGAGAGAGAAACGAAAGCAACAGAAAAAACATAAACATCCTGTGAACAGGAAATACGCAGACTCTGTGACTCACAAAGCCTGCTCCCTTTTAAGGTGGAACGGAAATATCCTAACATCGCGTTGCTTCGCCGTGCTCCTGGTGCTCCTGGCGCTCCTGGCACTATTTACCCCACGCTCCTGGCTGCATACCGTAAGGTCGCAACACATCATAGAACTGTGGAGTTGGGAGGGTTCCGAGGGGTCATCTAGTCCAGCCCCCTGCGGTGCAGGAATCCTGCCCGCAGCTGCCCCCGGGTGTGCTCAAACCACCAACCTTCAATACCTAGGAATACATTTCATTTACCTGCATGCCGCCAACCTCAGTGCTGTTGTATGTTTATTACTTTTCTAGTTGTAAATGATAATAGGCACAACTGACGAAAGCTAAATTATTGAACCAAGGACTCAGCTACACAGCTGCAAATGAAACGTTTTAGATGTGTTGTACAGTGCAATATACAAATGTGACAATAGATGGCGAATGTGAGCTATGCCAAATTCAATGTATTTTTCAAAACTTTTTCTTAAAAAGCATTTTCACAGTGTTTGTTCAAATATATGTGTAGATTCCACCCAAGTATGGGTAAGGTCAAAACAGACTACAAGCCCATATAATTTTATTTAAATTTTAAGAGGGATAATCCAGCTACAACATACTCAAAGCAGACCCATGAAAAATAAATGGACAAGTTACTTAGGTTTATTTCAATGAGTCGTACTGAAGAGTATGAGTAATATAGGATATGACCCAAGAAAGCAGGTACTCTTTAAATTCATATTATTTGTTTCAGTTGCCTGCCATACCTATTTAACCTAAAGCAGAAAAAGTGCTTGAGGCACTTGTCATCTTAAAAATGTTGTGACCGATGATCTTTGGCTAAGTTTGACCCATACTGCAACTCCTGTATGTGTAAAAAGCACCTTTCAGTTATAGCAGCATTACACCCTTGATTTTCAGCATCAGTTGGTGCTTCTGGTGAAGGTGTCATACTCCTTACATCCTTGGGTGACATTGAAATTGGAATTATTTAGAAATTCTGTGCGCATCTATCTTTCTATAGAGAAATGGCATTCTTGGGAAGATGGTGAGCCAGTAGCTGCCACAATATAAATGTCAACAAGTTATAGAAGAAAGGCCAGAGCAATTTTTAAAATAAGAAAGAGAAAATTGGAGAAAAGATCAATTGCCCAAGGATATTAGCTTTTAATTTGAGGCACTTTTATTTCTAAACGGAACCAGAAATGCACATTCAATTGCAGCCTACGCCGTACAAAGGAAATGACAAGTGTGTCTCTACTAAATGGTAACGTGGTCAATAACCATTTATGTGTACTGTATTGGCGATTAATGCTTGGATTTTAGTGCTGTTAGTTGTTGTCACAGAGAATGGGAGATGCAAAATGTATTTTATTGGATGAATTTCCTGCGCCTGTGAAAACAAACATAGTTCTGTATCCGGAAGAAAGGTGAAGTAACTAATTCTGAGCAATGAGTGCAAAGTTGCGTTGATGATACGAATGTGCTCTGCTACTTCAAGTCACCAGCACAGTCATTATTCGTTTGTTTGTTAATTCCTTGCTCTTTGCCCTAAGATTCCCAGGGTGGGGGACAGCATTAAAACACAATATTAAAAACAATTTAAAGCAACAATCATAAAAATAAAGTGGGTCCTAGAAACACACACCTCAGGTGTCAAAAGCCAGGGTGAAGTGCACTGCCGGTAAAGGTAAAGGGACCCCTGACCATTAGGTCCAGTCGTGGCCGACTCTGGGGTTGCGGCGCTCATCTCGCTTTATTGGCCGAGGGAGCTGGCGTACAGCTTCCAGGTCATGTGGCCAGCATGACTAAGCTGCTTCTGCCAGAGCAGCACACAGAAACACTGTTTACCTTCCCACCAGAGCGATACCTATTTATCTACTTCCACTTTGACGTGCTTTTGAACTGCTAAGTTGGCAGGTGCAGGGACCGAATAATGGGAGCTCACCCCGTCGCGGGGATTCAAACCGCCGACCTTCTGATCAGCAAGTCCTAGGCTCTGCGGTTTAACCCACAGCGCCACCCATGTCCCCACTGCATTGCCGGTGCTTAGCATTAAAAATGCACACAAGCTTCATGCACCTGTGTCTTAGGTACTGGCTTTTGCATCTATGGGCTTCCAGTTCTGGGGCATGCAGCATTATGTATGTGTGGACTTGCTTCTCTTCTGCACAACACAGAGAAGCTGTGGAGACTCACCGAGGTAGGGAAATCTCAGTGGTCCCAGTATATGCCTCTTGCACTGCCCATCAGTATACTCTTTGGCTTCTCCAATCACTGGGGAAGTGGGGTGAAGGTACATGATTGGCAGGAGATCCTGTTGCAAACCACTTCCTCCCCACATCTGATCAGAACTGAGAATGGAACTGCCCTTATCCCACCTTGCAGCTATATGTCAGGATGAAGGGAGCATGATTCTGATGTGAAAGGAAAGTGCCCAGGGATGGTCATCCCCGGTGTGGATCTACACAAAGGGGGAGGGAACGCTAGAAATAAGTAAGAAATTAAATATTTCTAACAAAAGAAGAAAAAAGCACTATGGAAAATCACATAGAACTCTTTTTTTAACTCCCCAGCACCATCTGGTGTTGCATGTTTATAATGCATTCAAAACACTGTTTTTTGACTAATGTAGCTGAGTCCCCAGTCATGGAAATAGCATCCCGTGCAGCCTAGAGAGGGAATACTGGCTGAGGGGAAGGGAGTGAGTTGGAAAGGATGCTGGTACTGGGGAAAATCCACTGTGGTCTGCAGGGTTCATGGGTGATTTGGATTTCCTGCAGATTATTAGATTCGATCCAGAGCCTCTCCCAACTGAGTGATTTCAAAAGTGGTTTGCTATGTGGCAATGGGCTGCTTTAGAGACATCTAAAGCATCGTCATGCTTTTCTTTGTATTCTGGCCTACGCTTTTGTTTGGGAGTTTTTGTTTTCCCTCCCCCTCTTAATTTTAAAATCTCCAGTCCAGATTTGTTTTTCTGATGAGAAACAGGAGACTTGTGTACAGTGTGATTAATATGCAAAGAAAGCTATTTCTGGAGAGCTTGGCTCATCCAAACAGTCAATCCCGCTGATATTTTTTTTTCCATTCTGACCGCAGAGTTGTTAGTCGCTCACTGTAAATTTGCATATATTTTGCTTTGCCATTGTTTCTGAATTTAATGTATAGTTTTCTCCGTCCTGGAGAACCAATGATAAACAAAACAAAACGCACAAAAGCAAATAACCCCTGTGCCTAAATATAGAATAAATCAGAGTGAAACTATTGTTATGAGTTTTTGGGTGCCAGAACAGTTTGTGCGGGGGAGGGGGGAGGAAGTAGCCTAAGTATGAACCATTAAGTGAAACAAAGGAGATAGAAAACAGGTGGGCCTCCCTTTCCCAACTGTCTGTTAGTTAGAAAGACAAAATGTCAGAGCTGAGAGATGAGTTATCCGAGCTAGAAACTGGATACAAAAAACTTCAGGCTGTAAAGGCAGAGAATGAGAACCATGAGTGATTTTTGCTGTGACAACGGAGAAGTAAGACCCTTTTGCAGTGTTGATATTGTGAACCCCTCCATCGTAGGCTCAGGTTGTATATATCTGTAGATAAACCATATCTCATAAAGACACCACAGTCTCCATTTTGCCTCATTTCCCAAAGGAAGCACTAACCCTGAGTAACTGCCTTGAACCCCTGGAATCTCACACCTTTCAGAGATTGGGATGATGTGCAACACTGTATTAAATGCCCCTCACAAGCCTAACTAAATTGTACCTAAAACAGGGTGGAAAAGTGAAATTACTTTGAATTCCGAAGAGTTTCCATGGAGAGGAGTGTCTAGGAAACGGAGGTATGTTAAATACATACTGTAATGGTTATATGGGGTTGCTCGTGCGTAGGTTGCCGCCACTCCTGGCTAGGTAGCCTGGTTAAACCTTTCCTGGCTGGACAGCCCTTCACTTCGTGGCTGTTCAGTCACTAGCAGAATCCGTCAGTGGGCATTTCTTGAACTTTTTCCAGCAAAGAAGTTCTTTGACGCCAAGTCTACGCCTACTTTCCCTGCGCGGAAGTCTTCTGCGCAGGGTGGGTGTGGGTAGCGGAGGACCTGTGCTCTCCCCGCTGGTCTCCAGCGAAGAGTCCTGGAGCCCTCCCTCCGATTCCCCCATCCGCCCCCCTTTATCCCTGGTGTCACGCTGATTTCCTTCCCCAGCTGATGAGTCCCCTCTCTCCCTGCTTGGCCCTTCTCCAGCATCGCTTGGGAGCCCTGCCTCCACTTCTGGCTCCGATGTCAGTTCCCTGACACATACATTTAACATGTCTAGTTTAAAAAATAACATTCGTGTTGGAGGACAACTGGAATTAGGACCTGAGGGGGGTTTTTTAATATAAAATTAAAATAATCCCTTCTCCCACCAGGTGGCTTTTCCCAGTCCATGGCAAACAACTTAAGGGACACGGCTGTTCAGGGGGAAAGGATTAAAATCCTCTCCCCTATGCTGTGGTTCCAATCCTGATCAATGTAGAGGGTGTGCTATTATTGTTTAAATGGAAACAACTGGCAAGTAAGAAATATATGTTAAAGGAAACCTGGAGATAGTTGGAATCAGTACAAATAAGCCTTTTATTGCAGAAACTGTATAAACATGTTGCTTATACAATGGGAAATCTAACATCTGGCTGAGAAGCTGTCATTAGGAAATGTTGGGAATGGATTTATGAGCTTGTGAATTGGATACCAAGCCAGGAAATAATAGGGGTTTTATGGAGCAAATTAGTCTCTGCTTCGGAGCCGCTTTGGCAGTGAAGCAGTATATAAATTGATAGTAATACTCAACAGTATTACACCATGTCTATTATTTCCAGTGGGCTGTACTCCGGATACAAACCACACACTTTTAAAGTCCGTTGTTAGTTTGCTTCAGTGAGCAGTACTTAGAGCTATAAGATACATTTTGTTAATAGCTTTTAAATTGCACAAATCTATTTCTAGCCCTGTTTTGTAAAGATGAAACTTTTCAATTAAAGAAGAAAAAGTTCGCATTTCTGCCCGTGTCCTCCTCCCTGCTCTACTTTGCAGGTTGCCACTTGCAGGGGGGCATAACAGATGCTATGAGATTTCAACAATAAGTTACCATGGAGACCAGCCAAGGAAATGCGGGTCAGCTGTGACCACACATTGCCCTGTAATAGCTTGGAAGGAACTAGCCTTTGCCACTGAATTGCTTTACTTCTAGGAGATAAACACAGAGGGAACATTTAGAGTGTCTTGGAGAGGGGGCTGTGTGGAACTCAGGCGTGTCCTTAAATATATTCTGTTGAAATCACTGTGATTCAAACATCCTCAATTTTGACTAAACAGTGCCATTACTTGTTCGCTTACTCAATCTAAAACATCTTGCCAACTTCCTAGCCCATCCAGAGGCTGTTGTAACAGCTTTCAGATCAATAAAGGTTTTTGCAGGATGCAAAAACAAGACACAAAGATAAAACGTTGAATCCTTCTCCCCCACCCCACACCCAAAAGGCAATATTTATTCAGGGGAGTCAATATTCAGAAAGATGCCTGCTGTGAATCTGCGCTATAAAAGTATGTTGCTGCTGTTGTTTTATTAAACATTGCCAGATGTTGGCGTGCAGATGAATTCTGATACGCAAGTCGAGGCCGTTTCATATACTAGACAAAATAGGAAACTGGTTTGCCCCAGCAAATATACCTGTTTGAAGTTTTTGCAGATCAGTTCTTTTTTACCCACCTGCACATTTTAAGCGCACACTTCAAAAACAAATTGCATGGAGCGGTTTTCAGAAGCAAAGTCTGTAAGTTGCAATTCTTCAGACACCCCCCTTGGAATTTCCTGTTTGGGGACTTTTTGCTGCCCTCTGCTGGTGACAATACTGCCAGCAAACAGCCTGCCAAGAGAGTTGCACAGGGGAACAACTGTGCCTTATCCAAACCCCACCAATGACATAAGGATGTGGAGGTTGCATTGCTCTCCAAGTCAGAATCTTCCCTTAGCCATATCTCAGATAGCCAGGATGATCCAGCCCAGTGTGCATAACCATCTGTCTTGGGAGTGGAATATGAACGAAAAATCCTTTGCAGATCACCTTACTCTGTGTCAGGGTTTCACATTTGCATGTTCAGACCCAGAGACCTCCCCCCTAAATAAAGTCACACTTGACTCACGTTTGGTTTTTGGTAGAATTTAGACCACAACTTTATTGATTACAGGAAGTGAGTGGTTGCATAGGCTCTGGTTCGACTAGCTCCCTGCACCCTTGCAGATAGCGCTGACCCAGAGCTCTATCTTAGGTCAGCCAAGAGTGAAAACCTGGGGTAGGTGGAAAGCCTGGAAATGGACTATGTCCACTCCCCAGATGCTCCCCTGGACTCCGACACGGGCACAACCCCCCCTCGGGGGTTGACCAAACCAAGTTGAGTCCCCGGATTCCTTTAACGGAATACCCTTCACATAGGGATGGCGAGACCGTTCTCCCATCCCTGTCACCTGAACCAGTGCCTATCCGCAACCTTACAAGTTGTCACGATTTGCTACGCGGCATGTGAAACCCAAATGGCAACAGCCAATCAGCCAAGTGGGGGGAATTCCTGCCGTGCCCCTGTCCCAATGACAGATGACACACGACAGCATAGCAAGGTCAATTGCAAAAATCCTAAATATAGAGAGAGGTGTGCGGGTGTTCCGATGCACAAGCCGAAAGGAGAAGCTCTGGGTCACGTACATAGGTCCCTCAGCCCATTTAGACAGCTCCCCATTGGCCAGATTAAACCCAACAATGAGGGATCTACCAATCGGGTGTTGTGGCTGTCCAATATACCCACCCACAACCAAGAGGTCAGTTTCCAGGTCTCACTGCAACACGTGCACTCTTTTAGGGAGGATACACTCTAGCGGAGCAGCTCCCTTGCATCAGCCTGCCAAAAATCAGCCCTTGACACAAGCTGTTAAAATACATAGTATATAGAGTTTGGTGAGTGATTTAGGTCACGTTTCTAGAAAGTAATTATGAGTGCCTTGTGCACATTCCTGTCCTTTGAGGTCGTACTCCACTTTTTAGAAATGGCACACTGGCCTTTTAGAAAGGTGAGTCAAAAGTAGGTGCTAAAATGTATTGCTTTTTTCTCTAGGCACCATCTCTGCCTCCACCCCATCATTGACCTCTCAGGATATTTTGTTGTGTGGTGGCTAAAAGTATTTGGCTTCCTCTCATTCTAAGCATAGCTGGATTCAAATCCCTGCTCAGCCATAAAATGGTTTTGACCAAGTCATCATCTCTATCTCATGTGGCCATTGTAAAGGCAGTGCCAGTGACAGATTGCTTTGTTCCCTAGGCAAGGCTAGCAACTTGCATGTACAAACAGGTGCCAAAAGTGGCTAGCTTCAGTTTTCAAAATCGTATGTCTTGTAGAAAGTATGAAAAGCATAAAACACGAAACTGCTAAAGTTGCTTTAAATTTCAATAAGAAATAATGCAGCAATGTTTGATTAGGTTTCTCAAATACAAAAGAAAATGTTTTAGTACACAGATCCTTTTGAATAATCTTGTGAATTGTGGTGTTAAAATTTAAGTATGTGAAGATAAATGAGGGCGATATCACGTTAATCCCACAAGCATCCTGGAAAAAGAGTAGGAAGAATTATGAAATTGACAAATCCATTCTCCTATACTTATCTGTGGGGTTTCTTGCTTAGTTGGGCTTGGTTAATCTGCAGGGGTCAGCAAACGTTTTCAGCAGGGGGCCAGTCCACTGTCCCTCAGACCTTGTGGGGGGCCGGACTATATTTTGAAAAAAATAATAATGAACAAATTCCTATGCCCTACAAATAAACCAGGGATGTATTTTAAATAAAAGCACACATTCTACTCATGTAAAAACACCAGGTAAGTCCCACAAATAACCCAGAGACGCAGTTTAAATAAAAGGACACATTCTACTCATGTAAAACAACAACAATTTATTATTTATACCTGCCCATCTGGCTGGGTCTCTCTAGCCACCTGGGCAGCTTCCAACAAAGTATTAAAATACAGTACCGTGGTACCTTGGGTTACACATGCTTCAGGTTACAGACTCCGCTAACCCAGAAATAGTGCTTCAGGTTAAGAACTTTGTTTCAGGATAAGAACAGAAATCGTTTTCTGGCTGCGCAGCAGCAGCAGGAAGCCCCATTAGCTAAAGTGGTGCTTCAGGTTAAGAACAGTTTCAGGTTAAGTACGGACCTCTGGAACGAATTAAGTACTTAACCCGAGGTACCACTGTAGTTTGTTAAACATTAAAAGCTTCCCTAAACATGGCTGCCTTCAGATGTCTTCTAAAAGTCTGGTAGTTCCCTGTAACTTTGCCTGGTTCCCTGTAACTTGGCTTCTCACAGTGAGGGAACCGCCAGAAGGCCCTCGGTGCTGGACCTCAGTGTCCGGGCAGAATGCTGGGGGTGTAGACGCTCCTTCAGGTATACAGGACCAAGGCCGTTTAGGGCTTTAAAGGTCAGCACCAACACATTGAATTGTGCTTGGAAACGTACTGGGAGCCAATGTAGATCTTTCATGTAAAAACACGCTGTTTCCTGGACCATTCACGGGCCAGATTTAGAAAGCGATTGGGCCGGATCCGGCCCCTGGGCCTTAGTTTGCCTACCCATGGGTTAATGAAATCTGCAGCCCAAGGTGCATAGTAAGGCTATGAACTGGCTGTGAAAGAAAGTGGCATGAGGCAGAATTATTCAAGGACCACAGTCAGTACTCACGTGTTCCAGGACGCGTCCCAACACAGCATAATTCTTGTGGAACCTGGGATGCGGGTGGCGCAGTGGGAGACAAAAAAGTTTTTTCTGGCTTCCTGACTGGTGTGTCCTCTAAGCCATCTACCGTGCTTGTCATCCTTAGATTATGTTACTACTATTGCTGGCCTTCCTGATCTTATTTACCAAACTCGATCCCTTGCCAGCTTTGAACCATGCTAACTCAGCTCATCAAACTGAAAACTATCCCCCCCCCAAAAAAAACACCCTCTAACCAATTTGTAGCCTGGTGCCTACTGCAGATGCTCCAAGTGTCCCTATTTTTCAGGGACAGTTTCGGATTTTGAGAAGCCATCCCGGTTTCTGATTTGATCCCAGAATCTCCTGCTTTTCCTTTGTTGTTGTTTTGTTGTTTAGTCATGTCTGACTCTTCATGACCCCATGGACCACAGCACGCCAGGCACTCCTGTCTTCCACTGCCTCCCGCAGCTTGGTCAAACTCATGTTTGTAGCTTCGAGAACACTGCCCAAGCATCTCGTCCTCTGTCGTCCCCTTAGGATGTCCCTATTTTCATCGGAGAAATGTTGGAGGGCATTCTGCTGGACCCTTACGAGTGTGAAAAAGATGAACAATCATAACAAGATTCAGCCTGGGGCTAGTTATTAGGAAATACATTTTTAATCCGTTTTGCCATAAAACGTTCAAAAGTTCTTTAAAAACTTCTGTGTGTGCACTTGTCACGATGTTAAGTTCTCAGGAAGTTAACTGGCCATGCTGTTATCCACAGGAGTTATCCTCAGATTCTCTATCCCTGATTACAAGAAAGGTAAAATGTCCCTATTTTTTAATTAGGGGAGATTAATTGCCCACCCCCACCCAGTAAATACAGTAAAGATGACTTGAGGGGGAGCAAGAGTTGGAGAAAAACATAGGTTATTTTTTTCTCCAACTCTTGCTCCCCCTCAATTTGTTTTACTTTCAGCTATTTTGGCCTTTTAAAAAGATTAATTATAAAGCAGCTGGATACTGGAGGATATCCATACAACACTGTAAGATATGAGAGCCTTCTTGGATGGGTATCAGATATTGAACCGTTATGACATAAAAGCTCAGACGAGGCAGCTTGAGCTAGCACATTAGTTCTGTGCCTCCAGCACACTAATCAGCATGAAGCTATTAACATATTATTTTTTCTACATTACAACCATGCTGATGTTTGGATCCATTCAACTGGAAGCAAGTTAACTTGTTTCTGAATGTCTGCAGGCCTACAGAGCGATTATGTGTCTTTTGTAAAAAGCTTATCGGCAAAGTTGAAGAGGAACGGGAATGTTAATCCTAAATGGGAAGCTCAGATCTTATGTACAAATATACTTTTTGTCACTTAAAAGCACCGAGACCATGTTTCATGTAATTTAATGTTGTTGTGTGTTTTAGATGGTCTCACACCTTACATACCCCATTTGATTATTGTGATCGGCAAGATATTGTAGAACCTCCAAGTCTCCCTATTTCCCAGGGACAGTCCTGACTTTACAGAAACCATCTCAGTTTCTGATTTTATCCCAGAATGTCCCGCTTTTCCTTAGGACGACCCTATTTTCATCAGATAAATGTTGGAGGGTATGGAATCGGACATCCTCAGGGCTTTTGCCATACTTAGAGAATGAGGGAGGTGTTCAAGGCACTGAGTCACACCTCTGTTTTCATCAGAGAAATGTTGGAGGGTATGGAGTAGGATGTCCATATTTTTACCAGAGAAATGTTGGAGGGTACATTAGTCTGGTGGAACTCCCTCATGGCAGGGCCAGCCCAAGGCATTTTGGCACCTGAGGCTAACCATAAAATGGTGCCCTCTTCTCCACCAGAGAAAAAAGAGGTGAGTGAAGCTCTACATCAAAGGGGGGAATAAATATCTACATTGGGATATGCAGCCCCTGTGACTTCTGCTGTTTGAGACAGTTGCCTCACCTTATCTCATGAGTGGGCTGGTACCTCCTGGTACATATCTATTGTCCTTTTAGCCCTTCTTGAAGATTTTCCTTTTTTCAACAAGCTTTTTGAAGTGAAGACTCTTGGCTAAGTCTGTTAAAAAAAAAAAAAGTCCAGCACTCTGTCTAATTTATCACACTGGCAAAGGATCAAAGGTGTAGCAGTTGGGTAGAATTGCTGTTGCCACAGTCCTGGCCCAGTGGCCGAAAGGCACTATTAGGCATCTTCACTGGCATCTTCCACTCTTGAAAGCTCTTGGTGGCAAGGGAGCCCCCAGGTATTGGCAACCCTGATCAAGCTCACCACAGTAGCAGAAGTTTTCAAAAAAAAATGCCAGTTCTCCTGGACAGCAAATGGGAGAGACGTGTGTTCTGTTTGTAAATTGGTCCCTGGGAATCATAATGAAATAGGGATTATGAATAATAGATAATGGTGAATAACAGATAATGATGGAGTGTGTGTGTGTGTGTGTGTGACTTCGGGGCTAGAAGATTGCAGGATACCAAGTGCAAAGAAAGTGTCAAAGAGAGGCTGCCTCTAAAAGCAATTGCAGAACCCCACTAAGTACAACGTCTGCCTTTATCGCAGTAGCCACTTATTTCATTTCATTTTACATTTCTTGCTAAATGCTGTGCTCAGCAGCAGTCCCCAGAAGGCCTGGAAGCAGAAGAGCAAACTCTAAGCTTTCATATTGTAAAAAGAAACCCAAGGGAGTGAACAAAATTGTACCATGCAGGGAGAGAAAATGCTCCCCCCAAAAGCTGTTGCCCACAGAATAAGCAGGCAGCACCATCCACCACTACGGGGGGGGGGGGAGTTGTTATAAAAGCATTTCCCCCCCCCCCCCAGACTTACAAGGTCTACAAACAAATTAACAGTCAAATTCTGCACAAGGTTAAGAGACACTTAACCCACTGGAATCAGTAGTCAATCCTCCACAAAGAATTAGGCTGTAAAAATTACGGGTGTTGAACTAGACTCGGAGGGATTTACTTCCAAGAACTCATTTTCATGATTGAATGGTGTGTCTTCTAAAACCTTGTAAAATACCCCAAGGGTGTTCCATCGCCAAGGTTAAAAATGAGCTGGAAATGTCAATTTAAGCTCTACAATTCTATGATTTCTACTATGATTCTGTTATTTCAATGCTCATATTGGAAATGAATTGAGCTGTGGTCAGTGACCTTATATTCAGCTACGAAAAGCAAGCAGAACTGAACTGCCCTAGAGACAGCGTAGAAGTAAGGCGGAACAAAATCCCAGAGACGGCCAACATTACAGCTCTGTCCTCTTTTGGCAAAGGAGAGCAGCAGGTCCCTGACCGGTTTGTGGCTGGTGTTAAAGACACGGAGACTTCTACTGCTGCAAAGCGTGAGGCTCTTGTGAACTGCAAGTGTGTGCCGTGTGAGAAGTCGCTTTCTCCACTGAGAAAGGCAAGGAGAGGTGCCCAGCAAATTTTCAGATAGTGTGCCAATAACTATTGGCTAAAGCTGGAGCAGAGCATTCAACTCACTCCCAACATGGGCAACACTAGCAAAATGTACAAAGGCATGAAGACAGTCTTTGGACCAACAGATTACAGTCACTGAGTCACAATGTGGCTTCAGAGCTCAGAGGTCAATAGTCAACATGATTTTCCCACTGCACCAGCTGCAGGAGAAATGCTGAGAGCAGAGGAACCCTTAGCACATCACCTTCATAGACCTGACGGAGGCCTTTGACCTTGTCAGCTAAAAATGACTCTTCACACTACTCAACAAGATAGGATGCCCCCCTAAGCTCCGCAAGATGGTCGTGTTCTTCCATGAGAACATATGTGGCACTGTGTCAGGATGCTGTCAGTGGTTCCCAGCTAGTTGCCCAGCAAAGTATAAAGACACCTATTTCAATATTTCAATGTATATTTCAGATTTCAAAGTATAAAGACACCTATTTCACTAGAGAAATCTCTATGTGGGACAAGAAGCTACAATTAGAATGGGATATGGAACAACTGATTGGTTCAAAATTGGGAAAGGAGTATGACAAGGCTGTATATTGTCTCCCTGCTTATTTAACTTATATGCAGAATTCATCATGCGAAAGGCTGGGCTGGATGAATCCCAAGCCGGAATTAAGATTGCCGGAAGAAATATCAACAACCTCAGATATGCAGATGACACAACCTTGATGGCAGAAAGTGAGGAGGAATTAAAAAACATTTTAATGAGGGTGAAAGAGGAGAGCGCAAAATATGGTCTGAAGTTCAACATCAAGAAAGCTAAAATCATGGCCATTGGGCCCATCACCTCCTGGAAAATAGAAGGGGAAGAAATGGAGGCAGTGAGAGATTTTACTTTCTTGGGCTCCATGATCACTGCAGTCATGAAATTAAAAGACGCCTGCTTCTTGGGAGAAAAGCAATGATAAACCTAGACAGCATCTTAAAAAGCAGAGACATCACCTTGCCAACAAAGCTATGGTTTTCCCAGTAGTGGTGTATGGAAGTGAGAGCTGGACCATAAAGAAGGCTGATCGCTGAAGAATTGATGCATTTGAATTATGGTGCTGGAGGAGACTCTTGAGAGTCCCATGGACTGCAAGAAGATCAAACCTATCCATTCTTAAGGAAATCAGCCCTGAGTGCTCACTGGAAGGGCAGATTCCTGAAGCTGAGGCTCCAGTACTTTGGCCACCTCGTGAGAAGAGAAGACTCACTGAAAAAGACCCTGATGTTGGGAAAGATTGAGGGCAGAAAGAGAAGGGGATGACAGAGGACCAGATGGTTGGATAGTGTTTTCGAAGCTACCAGACCCACTATCTCCCAGAACCTGGCGAGCCTTAAAAGTGGGAGAGCAAAGAGCTCAAAGACAGAGGGCACGTAGCAGCACCCGTAGAAGTGACAAATGAGGAAGTGGGAGGGACGGAGGGTGGGGTGGAGATTCACTCAGGACAATGCCATTATCCAAGAGGCTGGGTTCTATAGCCTCTCTCTGTAAATATTGAAATTTGTTGTTGTTGTTTAGTCGTTTAGCTGTGTCCGACTCTTTGTGACCCCATGAACATGGCAGTGGCTCGCCTCTCCAAAAAGATTGGGGAGAATGTGATGCTAGCAACCAATACCAAGAGGAAGTGCTCCCAGGCTTGTGTATTGAAGTGAGTCATTATGGAAGTTGTGGGCAACTTACACCTGCCAGGAGGAATGTGTAATGCCTTCTGGATGTGTTGCGTCAGAAATATTTTCACTGAATGTCCTTTTTAAAAGATATCTATTTGACAAATTATATTCATTTTAATTATTAGCAAAGCAAATAGTGGGTTAAAATCAACTGCCCAGATTATAATTTTTTTAAAAAAATCAAAGTTGTATCTTTTGCCAGTGTTGCTTTGTATGAATGGACAAATAAATGAATATACACAATGGAGTTATTTTAGTTCTAAGTGCCCTTTAAAGCATTCCAGATGGATGGGTTGAGAAGCCATCCCCTAGCTGTGAATTCTGTTGCGAGCTGAAATCTTGGCCTGGCTCCTGTTCCACATTGTCCGTGATAATACGGAACGGCATAAGCAAACCCTACTGACACAGATGGCACAGCTGCTGAATGCACAGATACTCTTTAGCACATGCTGATTTGATGCAAGTCCTCATTGCCTAAAGGGACTTGGAAGTTCACGCAGAGATAAAGCAGACACTTCTCAGTCAAATCCCTTCCATCGATCCAAATCTTCCAAGTTCTTCTGAAGACTTTTCCCTTTCATCCAGACAAATTGAAGCTTAGACCAGTCAGCAGTGTACAGCAAAATAGCCTCCTGTGCGTGCTTATGATTTAACTATCAGTGGGGATGCATTTCTAACTCTTCTAACTCAGCATTCCCACTTACCCAGAGCTTTCATTTTCAAGGGCAAGTCTTCAATGTTAAAGGTGTTTTAAATTTTACTCCAGTTTGACCACAGCTTTCCTTCAGCTGCCTAGGTTTGGTCATAATTTTGGGTTGCAGTCAACGTGTTCCACCAGTCTCCTTGCGCAGCAGAACACCCGTCTCCTCCCCACACAGGCCTCCTAAACGCACTGGAACAGATTTGGGGACAACAAAGGACACACATGGGAGTGGGGAGTTTTCTCTTCATTAGCTAATGAGCATGAGCCCAACACTCCACCCCTCACACGTTCATTGCTCACAGAGGTGGTTGTCCGTATGTGTCAGCATGTTTAAGTGCAGGGCTTTCCCCCTCCAGCCAGAACTCTTTTCCGGCACCTTTCAGCTGGGCGCCATTGCCCTTCTAAAAGAAGGAGGGTGATGTTCACCTCTTTTTTTCCTAGAAAAAGAGCACTGTCTACTTGAATGGTATCGTTGTGGATTTCCTACTTTAAAATGTTCTGGAAAACAACATCAAGGCTAGTTCCCCTGCAGCAGCAGAAACTAAATCAGAGAAATATGTAAACAAGAAAACAGTTCCCAAAAGATATTTATCTCAGTGCTTTAGACCCAATGGGCTTTTCTATCTGCTGTGGGGCTTGTCACGCTTCATCATATTATGTCAAGGCACAACTTAATGAGCGACTTTCTGTTTATCCTAACATGGTCAAAATAAATTTACCTTAATGTGAATTGATGCTTCAGATTTTAAAATCTGATTTTTATTTTTTATTTTAGCATAGGACTATTGACTTTCAAGTTGAACTCGGTTAACTAAGACAAAAGTAAGAACATGGATTCAGTTACTCATCCTTTTGTAGTTGTTGGGTCTGTATCAGAGCTTCTAATAATTTTTCCAACATCTTTCATCTGTATTAGACTTGCAGTGCATGCTACTGGTTAGCAACATTCGTGCATCCCCCTTTCAGAAGAAAAATAAGTGTGGTGTTTAACTCAGACCATTGGTTTCTCTCACTCATCAGAGACTCACCAGGGTTTCAACCAGGTTTCCCAACCGTACCTGAAGCTGGCAGGAGATTGAACCTGAGATATGCTTCACAAAGCATGTGCTCTCTTAAATCAAACTATGGTTTAATGTGAATGAGCAGCATGCCGGTGCACCCTTCTCAAAATTCCTAGCACACTCCTCCCTCGCTACTGCCTCAGATGAAGCAAGGCAAAGCTTAGCTTGCCATGTTGTCTGAGACCGGGCTCATGGTTTGTTTTCTTCATCCAAAATGGCAAAGCAAAAACAAAACTTGGTTTCTGCTCATGGTTTGTTTGAGGGAAACAACTACAAGCCTAGGTTTGGACAACATAGCAAGCCAGACTCTGGTTTGTATTATCTGTGGCACGATAGCAGAAGCAAAAGAGGAAAGCCATGGGAGCTTTTGAGCTGCGCCGCACCAGTACATTAAACCATAGTTTGTTTTAAACTATGGTTTAATGTGATGCACAGATCAGGCCACCATCTTCTGTTTGGCAGAGAAAATTTAGTAGGTCAGGGTGTGGGGGGGGGAATATGTACCGGTATATCTAACTCATCTCTTTGATCAATGAGACCACATGACAAGTACAGGAAAGAACTGCAGCTGATTAGTGCCATGTGACATCTGTTTTGCCTACACAAACAAAATAAAAATTAAAAACAACTAACTCTGGAATACTTCATTTTTGTGTCTGAACTGCATGGAGCAAGGCTTTGCATTAAATCACGCCAGCATTATCCTTTTTGTGTTTGCGTTTTATGCCGTTGCCATGCTTACAGCAGATGTTAGGGCATTTGGGGTTGGTTAGCTCTACTAGGTCAGTAAAATAAGAAACAAAAGAGCATGTTTGGTTGGTTTATAAGAGCTGGAGGTTTTTTAAAACGATGTGGAGCTCATCTCTTGTAAGAGGTTTGTTATTAGGAGTTAAGTAGGTAGAATGACACGGCAATGAACTTCCTAGGAGATTGCAAGAGGCACTTTAATTAGTTGCAAACCTTTATGCTCCTAGAAAGACAATTTTTTTAAAAAAAATCTGAAAGCCTGCGGGATCTAAAGTAATTCCAGGCTGTGTTCTGTAGTTTCAGATAATCAGACTTGGCCAAAGCTCTGAACTATCCTTCTCCGTGGGGATTCATGCGCTGCTAGATATTAAAAAGGCTGATATCAGCTTTGCCGGGCATTTTCTAGCAGTAAGTATAGGCTTATATAAGGCGACGGAGCCAGGGAAAATTTGATGCTGGTGGCATTGGGGTGTGGGTGCGTTTGATTGAAATCAAATTGGAATATGATTTTTGTTTCCAAGAACAAATGCACACTAGGAAAATCTTGGTTATGCAATTATAGATCTCCATATCTTGGCTTGTTGTGAGACAACAGTATAACTTACCATAAAACTAGAAATTGATGCCCTGCAAAATGATTCCATCAAGAGCATCAAAAAGGGTTATCACAGCTCAAGAATAATTTGCTGCTATAAGACATAGTGATGGACACTAGTTTAGATGGCTTTAAAGGAAGATTAGGTGCAGTCAGGGAGGAGAGCTTTGTATTAATGGCTTTTACCATGATAACTAAATTTTACACATTCAGAGGCAACAAACCTCTGAAACAGAGATTACAGGACCAATAACAGCCTCTCTATCTTCAGCCTTTCCTGGAGGCATCTAGCTGGTAAAGGTGATGGACCCCTGGATGGTTAAGTCCAGTCAAACTTGACTATGGGGTGCTACGCTCATCTCCCTTTTCAGGCCGAGGGAGCCAGCGTTTTTCCACAGACAGATTTCCAGCTCATACGGCCAGTGTGACTAAACCACTTTGGGTGCAACAGAACACCATGACGAGTGCCAGAGCGCATGGAAACGTCATTTATCTTCCAGCCACAGCGGTACCTATTTATCTACTTGCACTGGTGTGCTTTCAAACTGCTAGGTTGGCAGGAGCTGGGACAGAGCAACTGGAGCTCATCCCGTTGCAGGACTTCGAAATGCTGGCCTTGTGATCGGCAAGCCCAAGAGGCTCAGTGGTTTAGACCACAGCACCACCCGCTCCCATCTCACTTGACATTATATGGGCAGTAGAGGGGTGAGATGGCGGTAAGGTTAGTGCAGTGCAGTTGCACCAGCAGAGCCAACCCAGCACTGCTGCTAGTGCAGTAGCACCACGTCAACCTCAATGCCATATCACCTCTCCTGCTCTACTTCCCAGTAAGCAGCAAAGATGCAACTAACTAGAACTGAAATGGACACCTTCATCTATCCCTAGCCTCCGCCAGCACAGCTTTCTTAAAACAACAACAACAACAACTAAAAGTTTGCCACACTGAGCATGATCCAGTTTACATGCCTTAGTCCAACCCTGTATTTTCTGAGAATCCTCTGGAAAAATAATCTCTCAAAGGACCTGTTGATGGCATTTTACCATTGCACTGTGGAAAGTGTATTAACTTATGGTCTGTGTGTATGGTTAGGGAGCTGCGCGGTCAGGGAAAAAACAATGCTGTCCAAGATTGTAAAGACTGTGGAGAGAATAATTGGGTGCACTCTTTCCACCTTGGATCAAATCTATGCTTCCGTAAGTGTCATAAGAAACCTGCAGAGATAGTGCAGGATAGTGCACACCCCGGAAATGATCTCTTCCAGCTTCTGCCTTCTGGAAGAAGGTACAGGGTTATAAAGACTAGGACTAGCTGCCTGAGAAACAGTTTCTATCCAAATGCGATTTTGGTTTTAAACGCAGTGTAAGGTAGTCTCTATGTGAGTATACTGCATTCAATTATGGGGGATCAGAGTTTTTAGGGGGTTAACCAGGCTGGGATAGTTGGGATAGCAGGCGTGTTGGTTTTTGAATGTCTGGTGCAGATTTTTTTCAATTTCGTTGTTCTGTATGGGACAATGAAAATAAAGATTATTGTATCGTATTGTATCGTATTGGAAGTGCAGGATACAAAGGCCAGGAAGCCAAGAGGAAAGATTTGACTGGAAATGCAAGGTGAATGACAGGAAGGAAAAAGAAATGGCCAGTGCAGGAACCTCCTCCTACTTCCCTGCCTGAGGTCATGGATCAGCAACAGAGGAAGGCCATGTAGCTCTGTGGTGGAAGCAGGGAATCACCTGCACTAAAGAATCTGCTTTTTCTTCTTTTAGCCATCTTCTGTCTTCCAATCAGACTGTTTGTGATATGGAACATGATGGGGAAATGCAGTGGAAAGTGTGGGATAACACTTGCTTGGACACAATGTCATCTAACCTCCCCGCAAACAATTTGGAATCAATGTTCCTAAGTAGCCAACTTTGTCTAATCGCTCTGCAAACAAATCAGGTCATCAGGGAACTGAGGGATACACAAGGAGCTGAATTTGGGCCCTGAGAACAGCCTAGACTACTGGGCTGTCTGTCTACCTTGGAAAACTTTTGGGGGAACAGTGGATTTCAGCTGTCCATTTGATTGCTCAACGTATAACCTCAGCCCATACTCAACCAGGATAGTTGTAATTAAATGTGAATATTCCATACATGCCAATAAACCTCCAGTGACTTCCTTCCAAAAGAAAACAAATGTTGCAACCCTGGAACTTCTCCCTGCTGAAAGAAGTGGGGAGGGTGTAACAGTATCTATATTTCATCTAAAATGCAGGAAATTGTTACATGGCATTTTTGAACTGATGTGTCATTGCAGTTCAGGTTTGTGACCCATGTTGGAGTGTTCTCTTATTCATATTTGTTTCTTTGTTTGAAGATTTCTACCCTGCCTTTTAGGGCAGATATCCTTTGAAGGCAGTATACAGAAATAAACAAAAAAACCCGAAAACACTCTTTGCTGTCCACAGAACTTTTCTGGAGTTAAATCCATTAGCTGGAGTTAAATTCAGGGAAGAGGCCGTTTGGCGATCAAACGTTAACACTAGTGCTGGCCCAAAGTAATATAAAACCCAGTAGAGCAGTAAAAGTTCTATGTCTTTGTAAGCTGAATGCCATCATGGCCATATAAACTCCAGGCTTGCCTCTAATTTCAAGCACACTAAACAGCAGGGATATCCTCTGGGACAAAGGGATGTTTACAGACAAATAAAGAATTCCCTCAGGTGTGGTAAGCATTGACAATCTGTTAAAACCAGAGATGAAATGAAGGTCATCAAAGGCTGCAGACTACCGTGCCCTAAAAGGCATAGAAATGTTTTTGGGAACTCAGGGTGAAGGTATTTTTTAAAAACAGCAACAACAAAGGTATTGATACATGTATTATTTTATGCACTGTGACTTGCCATTATGGATTATAGTTTAGAAATTATTATAATTGTTAAGAGTGGATTTCTGTTTAATTTTTTATATGCTGATGTTCTATACGATTCTAATGGATTGTTGAATATTACATTATTCGGTATAAATTGCTTATTTTAAATTTATGTTTTATTATCACATTTTTGCATTGGATGGGGTTGTCATAAGGTGTGCATTCTTTGCCTCTTCAGCTTGTAAACCACTTTGGGGAATAGAAATAGAAAGATGATATACATATTAAAAGTGATGATGATACAAGATAACATCAAGACCATACGTTTAAAGTTCATGGGTCCTTCCCCCCACCAAAAAACACACCTTGGGAACTGTTGTTTACACCTCACATGGGTAAAATTCTGCTCACTCTAAATCAGGGGTTGTCAACCTGGTCCCTACTGCCCACTAATGGGAGTTTCAGGATTCTATGTGGGCGGCAGAGGGTTCTGTGGCACAAGCTGAATCGTCCTTCCATCAAGCACTGGTGGGCAGTAAGGAAATTTTACCATCGAGAAAGATGGGCAGTAGATATAAAAAGGCTGACTACCCCTGCTCTAAACAAACTAAAGTGGTACCTCTGGTTAAGAACTTAATTTGTTCCGGAGGTCTGTTCTTAACCTGAAACTGTTCTTAACCTGAGGTACCACTTTAGCTAATGGGGCCTCCTGCTGCTGCTGCACCGTCGTCATGCGATTTCTGTTCTCATCCTGAAGCAAAGTTCTTAACCCGAGGTACTATTTCTGGGTTAGCAGAGTCTATAACCTGAAGCGTCTGTAACCTGAAGCGTTTGTAAACCAAGGTACCACTGTACACTCCCCCCTTATTATTTGGGGGAGGTTTAAATGTATATTGAGGATGTAACTAAGAAGAGTCCTGGGAACTGCAGTTAGATAACAGTGCTGGGAATTATAGCTAAGTGAGTTGAGCACCCTTAACAAAGTGCAGTCCCCAAAATGCAAATATTCATTCTAATTAAAAAATACTAGATGAGTCAAGAGGTTTTAATTTTGCAGTGCTTGGCATTACAAAAATCAGGAGTGTACAGTGTCAAATGCATATTTCTGGAAATGCCTGGAAGAATGCAGTTCAGTCACAGAAATACCAGGCCCAGCAGTCTTCATTTAGTTTCTTGGAGGGTGGTTCTCCTCCTACCCCCCAGTGATCCTATTACTAGACCTTGTTTGATCCTGTGAACAGCTGCATTTAAACTTTCAAATGTATGAATAACAAGGCAACCCTGGTCATGGCATGACCCCTGCAGGTAAGATGCAGAAGTAACTTGTACCAGTTAAAAGCAAGAAAAAGTCTTCTGGCACCGTAGATTTCTTACAACATAAGCTTTCTTGGGCCAGAACCGACTTCATGAGATGAGTGAAGTGTTATTGTAAGTTGCAGGTATATACCAGTTAATGCATTTTGAGGTGGGGGTGGGGAATTCATTCATTTGGAACTCATAGGAACATTCGGCGTCTTGAATTGGAGACACGAGTTTACGGGAAAGTCAGGCTAACTCACATGTTTTCTCAGCCTGAGCTCTCAACAATAAAACTTGGTCTTTCTATTGTATAACCAACAAACACATTTAGTAATGCTGCTTTGATCCTCCTTCCTCTCTGCAGCAAAAGGAGGAAGAGAAGGAGCCAACCATTGAAGCCAAGCCACTCTCGGCTTTGTGCTTCACCTCTGTGCTTTTGGGACATTAGGTGGGGGGAGCGGCCCCTACCCCAAAAATATTGGGGAGGGGGCAAAAAGGCTCGGCCCCCAGGATCCAATGCTCCTGACTCTGTGGGAAATGCATAGTCCAGACAAACAAAACAATAATTGCTCTGCTTTGTGTACCTCTCTTGTAGGAATCATTAACTGTCAGCAGATTTAAGCAAAAGTGTAACCTTACGTAGGCCTTAGCCAAACTCTTTTTGCAGAGTCTGATTGCACATTTCTCATTATTTCTGAAGGGTTGTAGACAGGCTTTCAACAAACACTCTGCTAGACCCTTCAGGAGGCCATAGAATAGTCTACGTGCACATTTTAATTGCAATCTTTGCGCCGTTACTCAGCAGATCTGAAATGACCTTGGCTGATACTGAGGCTTCAAAAAAGCTTTCCCCCTACATCTCCCAACCCAAATCAGTGTTCTCCAAAGCAGCCCACACACCAAACAGGGCTCTTTTTGAAGCTTCAGGAATGTTTATGTGTGTGCATGACTGGCTTAAAAGCCAGCTGTTTCAATTTGGTTTGAACCAAGTTTTTTGGGGGGGAATGCTTCAAAGAGCAGTAATTCATAAAAAACAACAGGATAGGTGGACAGCTAATGCCATGTGTACACTATTTGCCCAATCAGTAGTAGGAGCACACTGGGCACAGAACAAAAGGGAGTATGCACACAGCTTGTTGTGTCTCAGAAAACTGAAACATCCCGATGCTCTCTCTTATAAGTACAATGTCAGGTGACGGAAGGAAGAAGACAGGTTGCATTTTGTGATTGACAGTTCTGGATTCCAACCACTGAATAACCTCAACTTTAACTCTCCTTTGTTACTCCAGTCACAGTGTTTTTGGGAGGGATATAGAAAGAATTTATCAGGCACTGTCAAATGAGCAGGAAACGAAAACAAAACTTCAAACCTGTTTTCCGCTCATTGCAACTCTTTAATCCTGCACCAATCTGTCGAACGTTTTGTGGGTTATTTACCATTATGGGCACCATTTTCATTCAAAGAAATGTAAGAGCCCCCCAAAATATGATGTTATTAACAACTCCTTTTTGAAAACTCAAAATGTTAAGGCTATTTGCATGAAAACACCTGTTTGTATGTATGAAATTTGGCATCGACCCAGAAAGGCCTACTATACTTGCAAATTTTCTGTCACTGTGTACAAAAAACAACAATGGTATAATCATTTGTGCATTTCCCCATGTAGGTCAGCTTTCTGAAGCACTTAAGTGGGATTCAAACTAAATCTTGTTTTCAGTGCACATTCCCCAATAAATATAATTTAAACATGCACACACAGATGTTGCAGTTACGATAAAATAGACTAATTTGGGGATTGGTTTTTTTCCTAGGAGTCTGATTGGTTTTTATTCTTAAAACTATACTTTTGGTTTGCTCTGTTGTTTGCATACCACTGCCTTTGTTTGTTTCCTCTGAGAATTAATGGTATATTCCAGACAGTGTTGCTGAATAAGAAAATAGGATAAAGCAGCTTCCCGGTTCTGGTATGGATCCAGCACAGCAGAGGCAAATAAACAGATTTTTTATTTTGTTTTTAACAATGTGTGTGTGTGTGTGTTCAATTCATCTAATTGAGTAGGAAAGGCTGCTACCAATTGCAGCATGACATGCCTGCTATATGAACATTTACAGTCTACAAGCCTAATTCAATTCACTTCTGTCCGAAATAATGTTTGATGATGATAATAATAATAATAATACTGTGGTACCTCAGGTTAAGTACTTAATTCATTCCGGAGGTCCGTTCTTAACCTGAAACTGTTCTTAACCTGAAGCACCACTTTAGCTAATGGGGCCTCCTGCCAGTGGCGTAGAGTGGGGGGTGCAGGGGGGCCGGCCGCACCGGGCGCAACATCTGGGGGTAAGGGTTAGGGGGCGCAAATCCACGGGTTAGGGGGCGCAAATCCACAGGTTAGGGGGCGCAAATTACTTTCCTTGCCCCGGGTGCTGACAACCCACGCTACACTGCAACCTGCTGCTGCTGCCGCGCCGCCAGAGCATGATTTCTGTTCTCATCCTGAAGCAAAGTTCTTAACCTGAAGCACTATTTCAGGGTTAGCAGAGTCTGTAACCTGAAGCATATGTAACCTGAAGCGTATGTAACCCGAGGTACCACTGTAATAATAATAATAATAATATCTCCCACCCATCTGGCTGGGTTTCCCCAGCCACTCTGTGGATCAGGGCCTTAGAGGCTACATTATCTAGAAGAGATGGTCATTCTTTTACAGCTATGGATTTGCTAAGAATTGAGAGAAATTAATTAAGTTGATTAATTAAATACAGTGGTACCTCGGGTTACATACGCTTCAGGTTGCAGACACTTCAGGTTACAGACTCTGCTAACCCAAAAATAGTATCTCAAGTTAAGAACTTTGCTTCAGGATGAGAACAGAAATTGTGCTCCGCTGGCGGCGCAGCAGCGGAAGGCCCCATTAGCTAAAGTGGTGCTTCAGGTTAAGAACAGTTTCAGGTTAAGAACAGACCTCCGGAACGAATTAAGTACTTAGCCCGAGGTACCACTGTAACTGAGTTGGGTGGTGATTAGTTCCGAATGGGAAGGGTATCTTTGCTTATTCTTTTTTAAAACAACAACAGCAACAGCAACACTCTGCAGAGATTATAAGGAACACCTGTTGATGGCAGCTGTTTCCTATTTAGTCTGAAAAGCTTGCTAGGAAATGTTTCTGTCACTAACTATTCAGGGATTGAATTCAGCAGCAGCAAGCATATGCAGCATCCTATATGAACAAATAAATGGCTAAAATGGACCCTGCTATATACATTAAGGCCATACAGTTTTGTATATTGCAATATGGCACATGTTCTCCACTAATACTGAAAGCAGATACCTTTATAATAATAAAATGCTCAGGATTGTCATTTGTGCTGGCTGAAAAAAATTACCAGCTCAGTGGTAGTGCACCTGCTTTTCTTATAGAAAGTTCCAGGTTCAATTCTTCGCATCTTCTGCTAGGATTGGAAATGTCTGGGAATGTCTCAAACCCTGGATAATCACTGCCAGCCAGCCAGTAGTGGCTTAGAGAGACACATTCTGCCCCCAAGACTTGAGATTTCCAACCCGGACTACAGACAGCCCTGAATTTCCTACTGGTAATAATAATAATAATAATAATAATAATAATAATAATAATAATAATTTATTTATTTGTACCCCGCCCATCTGGCTGGGTTTCCCCAGCCACTCTGGGCGGCTTCCATAGAAACAAAAAAACACTAAAATATCACACATTAAAAACTTCCCTGAACAGGGCTGCCTTAAGATGTCTTCTGAATGTCAGGTAGTTGTTTATCTCTTTGACATCTGATGGGAGGGCGTTCCACAGGGCGGGCGCCACTACCGAGAAGGCCCTCTGCCTGGTTCCCTGTTAGCTTTGCTTCTCGCAATGAGGGAACCGCCAGAAGGCCCTCGGCGCTGGACCTCAGCGTCCGGGCAGAATGATGGGGGTGGAGACGCTCCTTCAGGTATACTGGGCCAAGGCCGTTTAGGGCTTTAAAGGTCAACACCAGCACTTTGAATTGTGCTTGGAAACGTACTGGGAGCCAATGTAGGTCTTTCAAGACCGGTGTTATATGGTCTCAGTGGCCACCCCCAGTCACCAGTCTAGCTGGTTAGTATAGGGGAGATACAAAATCACACTTTGCACTGGAAAATTCAAAGCCTTGTTTTTTAAAAAAATACCTTGCTTCACTTTGTCTACCCACTCCATCTGGTACGCAGGCTGAGACCCTATCTCAGAGTGGTGCATGCTCTGGTTATCTCCTGCTTGGACAAATGCAATGCGTTCTATGTGGGGCTACCTTTGAAAGTGACCCGGAAACTACAACTAACCCAGAATGCGGCATCGCGTGTTCTCCATAATAGAGAGCACATATTACGGTGGGGGCCAAAAAGGCCACCCCACTGTTGTTGGGCAAATTGGCCACATGCTGTGATTGGGCAAGGAGTGTTGCTGGGAAGAATGTTATGTTGCTAAAGTGTGGGAGGGGTCAGAGGTCTTAAATGCAGGGCTCACAGCCTGAGGCCTTCTCTTGGGCTGCGTGCACAGGAACACCCGCCCACCCTCCCTGAAAAGGGGGGCTTCGTTGTCCTATGACCTTGCTATGCCTGTCATGGGGTCGTCTGCCTTGGAGCAGGGGCTTGGTAGGAATTTTGTCATTTGGCTGATTGGCTGTTGCCATTTGGTTTTTGCCTACTGCGTAGCAAATCATCACAACTTGTAAGGTTGGCGGTTAGGCATTGGTTAAAATTGGTTGGTGGAGGGGTAAGTGCCTACCCCTCCAATGGTGGTGCGGAAAGGGAATTCCATTAAAGGAATCCAGGGGCTTGCCATCCCTTTCGTCCTAGTCCCTGGCATCGGACTTGGGCCGTGCAAGCCCTAGGGGGCATGTGGGTGAGAGATGAGGGCCTGATGCTCAGCTTCATTTCTCCCCATATGGTTCTTCCATACTGGCTTCCGCTGGAATCTGGAGGTCAGTTCTGTCCCTGGGGCAAGGACAGATAGTCGTAACCAATTCCTAAGCAACCACTCACGTGTGTGTATTTAAATAAAGTTGTGGCCAAATTCATGCCAAAAACCTTAAACAAAAATTGATGTGTGAAGTGTGAGTTATTGGGGTGGCCTGGGGGACCTCGATGCGCAACTAGACTGGTGACTGGGAGCGGCCGCCAAGACCATCTAACACTGGTCCTGAAAGACCTACATGGGCTCCCAGTACATTTCCGAGTGCATTTCAAAGTGTTGGTGCTAACTTTAAAACCCTAAATGGTCTCAGCCCAGTATACCTGAAGGTGTGTCTCCACTCCCATCGTTCAGCCCAGACACTGAGGTCCAGCTCCGAGGGTCTTCTGGCAGTTCCCTCCCTGCGAGAAGTGAGGTTACAGGGAACCAGGCAGAGGGCTTTCTCAGTAGTGGCGCCCATCCTGTGGAAGGCCCTCCCATCAGATGTCAAGGAAATAAACAACTATCTGACTTTTAGAAGACATCTGAAGGCAGCCCTGTATGGGAAGTTTTAAATGTTTGATGTTTTACTGTGTTTTTAATATTCTGTTGGGAACTGCCCAGAGTGGCTGGGAAAACCCAGCCAGATGGGCAGGGTATAAATAATATTTATTTATTTATTTATTTATTTATTTATTTATTTGCAAGTGAAATTAGGTTTGGTGCTTTGTTAAGGATTCCTCTGTGCTCCTTGAACCAATTGTCAATTGCTGTTTCCAGGAAAGGTTTTGAAAATGTCTAATAAATATTTCTGGTGACACAATATGGATTCCGAGAATTGCTTTGCAAGGCTTAGGAATGCTGTCCAAACAAGTCACGAAACCTTAAAAGGGCAAAGTGGATGTGAATAAACAAATTCGTTGTATGCTTGCCCTTAAAATGGTGATCCAATCTATAAGAACAGGAAATATACACACAAAATTGAGCATTTAATGAGAACTCTGGCAAACTCATTTCAAAGGCAAACAGTGCCCACTTGGACCAACAGACGAACTTTCATTATTAAATAGTAAGCTGTCAAAGCAGCCTGGAATAAATGCTTGGTTTTCTAGATCTGCTTGCTGACATATCACAGAAAGAAAGACCCAGACACATCACGTTGGCTTTTTACCAGATTGCAAACTTAATTTCTTTCCCCACTCCAATTTGTTGTTTCTTTCATTTATACTGCAGCTTTTAAAGTTCTAAAGAAAAATAAATATCTACACGATACTAAAACATAAAGCAGCACTTCTGAAATGTCTTGAATAATCATGTCAGCATGTCCAGACAAAACTAACCAGTGCATAACTAAAGGCCTTTGCAACATATAGAATGTATAATTTACAGAATTGCACATTAATTAAAATCACGGAGAATCACAGAACGACCATTAGCGACCATGTGGACCATTCTCCTGGTGGTAATGAAACATTGGATTAAAATGTATAGTACATTATAATTCTTGGTATTAGTAGAACACAACTTCTTAGCTGGCAGTGCAAATTTAGCTATCCGTTGGAAGTTCAGTTACCACTTTCTGAGGCGACAGGTCCAGATACAGCAGTAGAATAGATGATAATTCTGCCGCCAGCCCTAGGCTCCAAATACAAAGGACAGAACATGAGATGGTGCATAAAATCTGGTTACAACCAAGTACCGTATTTTTTGCTCTATAAGACGCACCAGACCACAAGACGCACCTAGTTTTTGGAGGAGGAAAACAAGGGAAAAAATATTCTGAATCTCAGAAGCCAGAACAGCAAGAGGAATCGCTGTGCAGTGAAAGCAGCAATCCCTCTTCCTGTTCTGGCTTCTGGGATAGCTGCGCAGCCTGCATTCGCTCCATAAGACGCACACACATTTCCCCTTACTTTTTAGGAGGGAAAAAGTGAGTCTTATAGAGCAAAAAATACGGTATTACATTTCCATTATTTAACTGAGATTCCAAGGTATCTTCTATCCAGCTATGCTCAGGGCATCTGTAAATGCGTCATGAAGTTGTGAAAAGATCAGTGTCTCAAAATAAGGGGGTCTTGAATGATTGGTCTTGATTTTGGTGGGAACCAGATGCAAAAACTAACATCAACAATGGATGCTTTGTCTTGGTTAGAGCAGGCATAGGCAACCTCAGCCCTCCAGATGCTTTGGGACTACAACTCCCATGATCCCTAGCTAACAGGACCAGTGGTCAGGGATGATGGGAATTGTAGTCCCAAAACATCTGGATGGGCCGAGGTTGTCTATGCCTGGGTTAGAGCATTGTGATTGAAAATCCAGTTCCTAAAAGCATGTGGTTTAAAACTAGCCCTTAGAAATTAAGCATTTTTCACTTAAGCACATAGGCCTGTAGTAGAAACGTTTGGAGTGAAAATGAAATTTAGAAAGCAGAAGAGAACCAAGGCCAATAGACCACTTCTGCACTGTGATGCCACTTCAACAAAATCATGGGAACTGTAGCTTTTTAAGCTTGCTGAGAGTTCTCAGGAGACCTCTGTTTGCTTCACAGAGCTACCATTCCAAGAATTTCCTGCGAAGAAGGATTTATTGCTAAACCACTCTGAGAACTGTGGCTCTGTGAGGGGATTAGAACTCAACACCCATAACAAACAACAGCTCCCGGGATTCTTTGCAGGAAGTCATGAATGCCATGGTGCTTTAAATGTATAGTGTGGCTGTCCCCTCTGTGACACTATGACAAGCAATTCTACTCAAATGAACCACCTGTGGACAAGAAATCCCCGTTTACATGAGGCGAGGATACTGCTCAATCCAAAATGGAGACAAACAGCAGCAGGAGTACTGGAGCTCTGGGTGCACGCAAACAGGAAGAAGAGGCCCTCAAACTCAAAGGAAGAGAGATGCGATGAGGGAATGCAATAACAAACAAACTTGTAAATTTGTCCTCGAACATTGTTTGTTCCCTGTTGTCCAGGGACATCCCTGATTTAGAGAAGCCATCCTGGTTTCTGATTTGATCCCGGAATGTCCCGCTTTTCCTTAGGATGTCCCTATTTTCATTGGAGAAATGTTGGAGGGTATGGAGTTATCCGATCCCTGAGCCATCTGAAGGCAATCTGGTATAGGTAAGGGGTTTTTTTAGGTTTAATGTTATTTATATATGTTGGAAGCTGCCCAGAGTGGCTGGAGCAACCCAGTAAGACGTGTGGGGTCTAAATAGTAAAATTATCCTTATGGAATGGGATGTTCCCTTTTTTCATCAGAGAAATGTTGGAGGGTATGGCATATCAGAAACATAAAGGGCAGGCTATTTCTGAAGTCTTTCTTGACTTTGTACAAATATTCTAAGTCACTGAACATTTAAAGTTTATATCATATGAAAGTAGGGATGGGAAAGAATTTCACCCAGACTTGAAATATGTCTGATTTTTTGCCATGACACATAACCAGATTCCTTTTCCCTCTTTAGGTGATACTGGATTTCCTTTTTGGGCAGGCCAGTCAGGAAAAAAAAGTAATAGTTTTGTAACTTTCGCATTTGTTTTACAATATCCTGTTTTTCGCAGACTGTTTACATACAGTATTTCCTTTTACAGTGGTGCCTCGCAAGACGAAATTAATTCGTTCCATGAATTTTTTCGTCTAGCGAATTTTTCGCCTTGTGAAGCACGAAATCCCATAGGAATGCATTGAAAATCAATTAATGCGTTCCTATGGTCAAAAAAAGTCCAAACAAAGCCAAATTTGGTACAACAAGAGTTTATTAAGTGCTCTTTAATGTCACACATACTGTAAAGAGCATTTCAAAATTCAAACCCAGAATTTTTTTTAAAAAACAGCAGAGTGGCCCAATGGTCACAGAAAATCATAAAAATGCAGGGGGAAAAACACAAGCTTCCAGATTCTTGCAAACCCCTCCCCAACTGTTCCCCCAGCCACCCAGAACACAGAAATTCAAATCCAGAATTTTTTTAAAAAAACAGCAGAGTGGCCCAATGGTCACAGAAAATCATAAAAATGCAGGAAAAAACCCACAAGCTTCCAGATTCTTGCAAACCCCTCCCCAACACCAAGTCCTTGAATTCCAAACACCCCAACCCAAAATCCACCCCCCCCAAAAAAGTTTTAAAAGCTTAAGTTACCATATGGCTGCAAAAGAAGTTTTGGAAAAGCTTCAAAAATACCAAAGTCTTTAAAAACCTCAAAAAAGGCTACTATGTACACTGCGTTCTATGAGTTGCTCCTCAAAGTCAAGTCGCAACTGTATTAATGGTGTTAAGAAAAAGGAAACAAACTTGCAAGACTTTTTCGTCTTGCGAAGCAAGCCCATAGGGAAATTCGTCTTGCGAAGCAGCTCAAAAAACGGAAAACCCTTTCGTCTAGCGAGTTTTCCGTCTTGCGAGGCATTCGTCTTGCGGGGCATCACTATATTGATGGTTTTATTGGAATCATTGGTGCATTTTCCAAAAGCGACACTTGGTGGTGCTGTTTTCGACTGCCAGATGTGCTCTTCCCATACAAGCTGCCTTGTAAGTACATCAAGAAAGATCAGAAAGCAACTAAAGTTTCCAGCTTCCAGCTGGGGGAATTCTCTACCTGGAAGGAAACTTGAATGACTACCAGAAGAATCATTATTTTATTCTGCATTAGGATGGGGCGCGGCTGATGGGGGGGTGAGCAAATTGTCTGCCACCATTCCGCTCATGCTTGGATGCAAATTATTGATACAAATTATAAAATATATAAATAAATCAAGAAAAACTTCCACACCTCTGATCATGTGCCGAGTTTTGAGTGCTTTTGCTTTTGCAAAGCGATAGCCTAAGAATTCCAAAACATGGAAATCACACCACCCACAACATTTGGGACAAATAAAACCTTACAATGATAGAATAGAATAAAAGCCACTAGATGTTCGCCTTCCTGTGCACTTGCAGTGCAGCTGAGATCCAGGCAAGATTTCTACCTCCCCCCCCCCCCCACACACACTAAGAGAACATCCCTGCCAATGTCTAGTGTGCTGCCCACCCACCCACAATCTCTGCAGGAGAGGACATTGTGAATGGACTATTGGAACAGTAAAGTCATTGAAATATTCCCATTAGCTAGTGGTGTTGGCTATGGTTGGACTATTCTGCCAGACAGGTTGTAATGGTCATCAGTGTGGTGTAGTGGTTAAGAGCGATAGACTCGTAATCTGGGGAACCGGGTTCGTGTCTCCGCTCCTCCACATGCAGCTGCTGGGTGACCTTGGGCCAGTCACACTTCTCTCAAGTCTCTCAGCCCCACTCACCTCACAGAGTGTTTGTTGTGAGGGACGAAGGGAAAGGAGAATGTTAGCCGCTTTGAGACTCCCTAGGGTAGTGATAAAGCGGGATATCAAATCCAAACTCTTCTTCTTCATCATCATCAATGCTCAATGGTTTCAGAGTCAGAAAGGGGTGATGGGTGCTCTGGTCCCCCACAGCATCTGGAGGGCACACGCTGACCACCCCTTGGCATACTATAGTATCGTGTAGAAACAGGAATCAGGTGGGTAGTAACAGGAACAGTCATTTTTATTTAATTGCAGGTGGAGCTTTCTGAGACCGCTGCAAGTCTCTATAAATATATAATAATAAATAAAATTTTATTTATATCCCACTCTCCCCAGCCGAAGCCGGGCTCAGAGCGGCTAACAACAGTAAAATAATACAGCATTCTAAAATCAATTCATTCTAAAATCAGTTCAAATCAAATTGATGGCAACCATTGGGCTAGAGTTCTGTGAAGAATTACCAAAGGAGGGGGTCAGGCTGTGCCTTGGCCAAAGGCCTGGTGGAACAGCTGTCTTGCAGGCCCTGCGGAAAGATGTCAAGTCCCGCAGGGCCCTAGTCTCTTGTGACAGAGCGTTCCACCAGATTGGAGCCACAGCTGAAAAAGCCCAGGCTCTGGTTGAAAACAAACTAGGGGTGACAATGGCAGGAACCCCCTCGTGGTTGTCTTCATACATTATGTCATGGCACATTACAACAACAATTAAGCTAAACTAATAAAATAAAATACTGGACACAGAACAAAGCAGCAGCAACAAAATGATGATGATGATGTAAGAAAACAAGAATGCACTGGCTTTATGCAGCATAATCTGTCAAGTAAGTGGGTGGATGTCTCTCATTTCGGTACTGTTTCAGCTACTGGTAACTTATTTTATGGCCATCTGGAAGACAACCCATACTCATCCCAGAAGGCACTGTACACTCGGACAAGCAGCCCCTTTTAAGTTCACACCTCTGTCCATTGTTGGTTCTTATACAGATATGACTGGATTTTTCAACATTGGGAGAGACGTGCAGTGCATTGCATGCCTCACCCAGCACAAAACGGGTGATGACACAAACAGCTGCTGAATTCGAGATGGAGCTGAATTAAACATCCCTCCATGCAAGTGTTTGGTTCTTGCAGAAATGCAACACCTTTCTGGGAGGAAGCCATCAGCTATGAGCATCCAGCTGTTTACCTCTCCTGTACCAAATTAACCTCAAGTGCTTCCAGACCATTGCTATTCGGTCACGTCCCAGGAAACTCAGGTTGCGCCATTAAAGTTGATTTGCCTCCCCTCCAAAATTAGCCTTTTTCACCATAAGGAAAGTGATGAGAAAATGCACTGGTAAGTGTGGGCTAACATTTGCTTGATACCCCAGAAACAAATCAGGATGAATGCTCTTTAACAGGTCACCTGGAAGCGACCCTAACCACTCTAAGCAAACCAAAACAAAAAAAAAGGCTTACTGTACCACCGAAAGCTGTTCATCCTTGGACTTTGGTTAAGTTTCCAAAGTGAAGGAATTCCATTATCTCATCCAGAATGAACAACGTATGCACTGTTCATGACACGATGCCTTTCAAGTGCAAAAGCAAAAAACCAACCCAGACTTCCTACCACAGAGTTTTGATGTGCCTTGGCTCAATCCTAAACGCAAGCAGGAGGAAAGAAACTACAATTCATAGAATAATATGGAATCATAGAATTCTAGAGTTGGGGCACTGAGGGTCATCTAGTCCAGCCCCCTGAAATGCAGGAATCACAGCCAAAGAATCCCTTGCAGATGAACATCCGGTTTCTATTTAAAAGCCTCCAATGAAGGAGAGTCCACTACCTTCCGATGTAGTCCATTCCACTATCGAACAGCTCTTAACCATCACAAAGTTCTTCCTAACTTTTAGTCTGTGTCTCCCATCTGAATCCATTGGCTCAAGTCCCACTCTCTGGAGCAGCAGAAAACAAGCTTGCTCCATCATCCATGTGACAACCCTTCAGAGATGTAAAAATGTCTATTGTATCACCGCTCAGAATTCTGGCTTACCATTAAGTGGACCCATCGCTCATGGTTTCTTTCTCTGCAAACCATGAGAAGAAATCAAACACCAGTCTTCAGGATTTGGAAATGTCCCCAGTAATAAACATAGTTATACAGTGGTACCTCAGGTGACAGACACTTCAGGTTACAGACTTCACTAACCCAGAAATAGTACCTCAGGTTAAGAACTTTGCTTCAGGATGAGAACAGAATTCGTGCAGCGGCAGGCCCCATTAGCTAAAGTGGTACCTCAGGTTAAGAACAGTTTCAGGTTAAGAACGGACCTCCAGAATGAATTAAGTTCTTAACCCGAGGTACCACTGTAAATGGATGATCACCAGTAATTTATGGTGGAAATTGCATAGCAATATTAACACTCGACAATCGGAAGAGCCAAATCGTGTGTGATGCTAAAAGAAAGCACTGCTCAAGTGTAATTAAGAAAGCCAATAACAAAGTTGAGAAATAAATGACTGATTATATTAAATATTATATAAACATAGGAACATGCCATTTGCTGTGTCAGCTCATAGATTCAAGTAAGTCATTTTTGTCTTCGCCGACTAGAGACTTTCCTAGCCTTGGAGAACCCGGGGATTGAACTAGAATCCTCCGCATTCAAACCTTTGCTTTGCCAACCCTACCTGATGGCTGCATTTTACTTAACAAATAATACAGGGGTTCCTGATTATGACTTTCCCATGTCACATCCAGTTTGACTCTTAAGGGTGGCATGCCAATAATTTTTTACTCAGAGGAGCACCATTTAAATTAATGGGCCTAATTTAGCCATGGCCATTAATGTTAATGGGTCTACTCTGGGTAAAATGTGGTTGAATGTCACCCTCAAAAAAAATCAGCTTTGTATAACTTACAAATCTATTGCAGAAAAATGTAGTGATCAGTAACTGGAAAGCCCCCACACAGTCTGCCAGAAGATCACTGGATGATTGCTTACTTTTTAATCCATGTTATCATTTGTTACGCAGTTTGTCTGCCTCCATTGCCCACATTCTTGTCTGTGCATACACTCTGGAACAACAGAAAAATATTTGCAGCAAGAACAGCAACTTTGCATTAATGCAAAACACCCACTCCCCCGCCACACAAATATCAAATATAGCCCAGTTTTTGCAATTACCACAAACACTTCCACTTAGCCACGATGTCAGTGTCAGGAAATACCACATTATTAGACAGTCCTGTTCCTTATCTCTCTTGCTCTCTTATTCGTTGTTAATATGCACAGATTTTCTGTGGTAGCACCACGATTATAGAACACAGTCCTTACCATAGCTGTCAACCTTCCCTTTTTTGGTGGGAAATTCCCTTATTCCAGCGCCGCTTCCTACTGCTATCCCAGATTGTTAGATATCCCGTAGACTGTCCCTGGGACAGGTGAGGCTGCTGATCCCTTATTTTCAAATCTGAAAGTTGACAGCTATGGTCCTTACACCCAGGAACTTTGATTACAAGGATCATGTGTCAGGTACATTTTATTTTCCCAGGCATTTTTATTCAGTGTTTCATTGCCTGCTGCTTTTTAGATTTCAATCTTATACACACTTAGATGGAAGTTAGACCCTTTGAGTTCAATGAGACTTATTTCTGAGTCTTAGCAGATTTTTTTGGGTGGGGAGGGGGTTGGAATTCAACACAGCACTCAGTGCCCAATGGAACAACCCCCCCTTTCCTTCCCCTGCATGCTGTCCTAGCATTTGGGGGAGCTGTGGGGGTGCATAGAGGTGGAAGGAGGAAGCCCCTGTTGTGCTAGCAAGAGTCCAATAACAGAACCAGGTAGTTGAATCTGGAACTTTATTTGCTGTTCAGCACTGTTTTGCAGATTTGTGTGGATATTTATTATTGTCTTACATTTTGCTTCTATCAAGCTACCTCAAAAATTCCTCAGCTGAGGCAGGGTAGAATAATATCTTAAGCATACAAAGTAATTGTGTATAGCAAATAGTAAAGGTAAAGGGACCCCTGACCATCAGGTCCAGTCGTGACCGACTCTGGGGTTGCGACGCTCATCTTGCTTTATTGGCTGAGGGAGCCGGCATACAGCTTCCGGGTCATGTGGCCAGCATGACTAAGCCGCTTCTGGCGAACCACAGCAGCACACGGAAACGCCGTTTACTTTCCCACCGGAGTGGTACTGTGATGGGACGATGAGCTGCTTGTGCGTAAAATGCAAGTCCCTCAGAGTTTGATCAGGCTTTCAAACCTCTGCCTGTGACGGAGCCCCTCCAGCATGGCTGCGTCAATCACTAGTAGCATCCGAAAGTGGCTGCTTTCGGAAACGTTTCCAACATAAAAGCTCCTTAACGGAAACACGTCGTCTGGCCTCTCGGCGTGACAGTTTCCGTCGAGGTGTGGGTGTCCCTATAGGAGGTCCTGAGACCTCCCCACTGGTTTCGCTTGAAGCGTCTCTGAGCCATCCCTCCGACTCACTTTCCCTTGGAGTTCTTGCTCGCCCTCTACTGGTTCCCTCTTCCGCTGCTACTGCTCTCTCACCCTCAGTGAGCCTTTGCGCCTCCGGCGCTTTAGATGTCAGTTCCCTGACATCCACCTCCCCTCCAGGGCCCCCTTCACCCCCTCCCGTCTCCTCTCCTACTGGCGGTGAGGAGGTAAAACCCTTGAAAGAACCTCCCTCATCTTCCGACGTCGCGAACACTTCCTTCCACTTGTTGCTGTTCCTACTCTCTAGGTACTCTTCGTCATCCGAGCCCACTCCCTCTTCCAACTCCGACTCCGCGAACCCTTCCATTTCCTCTTCCTCATCGGTGGTGCCGAAATACTCCCTCCTAAACCTTGCTATCGGCTGAGGTTTCCTCGGGAACCTTTGATGGAACGTTTCTGTTAAAACCTCGTCATTGACTTCCTGCGCACTTACCCAGGTGTTTTCTGACTCCGGTTCCCCTTCCCACGCCACTAAATACTCCACCTGATTTCCCTTCCACCTGGAATCGAGGATTTCCGCTACATGGTTGCGGCGTTCCCTCTCTTCCAAGGCTGGTCCCCTGACGTGCTCCCCTTCACCTCCTCCCCTGTATGGTGACAGTAACGACCTGTGGAACACTGGGTGCAATTTCATGTGATTGGGTAATCGGAGTTTGAAAGCTACCGGGTTGACCTGCTGAATCACCTCAAAGGGTCCCAATCTTCTGGGCCTCAGTTTCTTACAACCCCCTTTGAACGGCAACCCTTGGGTTGACAACCACACTTGATCCCCCACCCTTATGGTTTCACCTTCCCTTCTGTTCTTGTCTGCCTGCTTCTTATATTGTGCCTTAGCCCTTTCTAAGTTGAGCTGGAGCTGCTGATGGATGGCTTCCATCTCTTCTACAAAATGTTCAGCCGCTGGGACGCTCCATCTCTCCCCTCCTTCCCCTGGAAATGCCCTGGGGTGACACCCGTAATTAGCCAAAAAGGGACTCATCCCTGTGGACACATTCTCCGCATTATTGTAGGCAAATTCTGCCAACGCCAACTTTTCGACCCAATCGTTCTCTCTGTCATTGACATAACACCTAAGATATTGTTGAAGAATGCCATTTGCCCTTTCCGCCTGCCCGTTGGTTTCAGGGTGCCGGGCAGTTGAAAAATTGACTTCCACGTGTAACAAGCTCATGAGCTTCCTCCAGAACCTGGAAGTAAATTGTTTGCCTCGATCTGAGATCACCCTCGAGGGAGCCCCGTGCAACCTAAAGATATGTTCCACAAACAACTTCGCCGTTTCTTCCGCTGTGACTGCATGTGAGCATGCTACAAAGTGGCACATCTTAGTTAACAGGTCTACTACTACCATGATGGCTGTTTTCCCCTTGGACCTTGGCAGATCCGTCATAAAATCTATTGATATCGCTTCCCAAGGCCGTTCTGGTGTGGGTAAAGGTTCTAATAACCCTGCCGGCGCCCTTCTTTCCCCTTTGGCTCGCTGACATTGGTCACACCCTCTTACATACTCCCTTACATCTTCCCTCACCTTAGGCCACCAAAATTCCCTGGTAACCAACCACATGGTCTTGTGTTGCCCAAAATGTCCCGCCGTGGGGCTATCATGCAACTGCTTGAGTACTCTCCCCCTCAATTCACCTTCGGGTATATACAGTGCCCCTTTGTAATACAATGCCCCATTTCTTTCCTCAAAACCTCCGGGGCTCTCGCCCTCCCCCCTGAGACCTCTGAGCTTATCCTGGGCATATTCATCATTTTCCGTTTCCTCCACCAGTTCTCGTTGCCCCACCATCGCCGCCCCACACACCCAGCGGTCCTCCGGGATGACATGTCTCTCTTCGATCACCCCCTCCCCTTCCCAATATTCTGGTTTGCGTGAGAGCGCGTCCGCCCTGACGTTTTCTGGGCCTGGCACATAACAAATCTCAAAGTTAAATTTGGAGAATTCCTGTGCCCATCTCACTTGTCGTTGGTTGAGCACTCGAGCTGTTCTCCAATACTCTAAATTTTTGTGGTCGGTGCACACTTGCACCTTGTGTTGTGCCCCAATTAATAAATGTCTCCACCTCCGGAATGCTTCGTGAATGGCAAGTAGTTCCCTGTCATACACCGTGTAATTCCTCTCGGACTTATTCAGCTTCCGCGAGAAAAAGGCACACGGTCTCCACTCCGACGCACTCCTCCCCGGTTGAAGAAGGACCGCCCCTACCGCCCGGTCGGATTCATCTGTTTCCACTCTCATGGGTTTTCGTAAATCCACATGCAGAAGTTGTTCTTCCGAGGCGAAAGCCCTTTTCAGTTCTTCAAAGGCTCGATCCGCCTCTGCCGTCCAAACAAATTTCTTCTTGCTGCTGAGACAGTCGGTGATGGGCGCCGTCAAGTGGGCAAAGTTCTTGATGAACTTCCGATAAAAGTTCCCAAATCCCAAGAATCTTTGCACGTCCTTCTTGGTCTTCGGTGTCTTCCATTCCAGTACCGCTTGGACCTTGCCTGGATCCATGGCCAATCCCTTGTCTGACAAGCGGTACCCCAGGAATTCCACCTCCTTGGTATGAAACTGGCACTTCTCCAGTTTCACCCACAGCTGGTTGGCTTGCAGCCTGCCCAACACTTCTCGAACGTCCCTCACATGCTGTTCCTCATTTTCCGAATACACCAACACGTCGTCTAAAAAGGCCACACAATTCTTGTAGAGCAAAGGTCCCAGAACGTGGTTTATAAAAGCTTGAAAACACGCGGAGCCCCCTTGTAGACCGAAGGGCATAACGAGGTATTCAAAGGCTCCCAACGGGGTAAACATGGTGGTCTTCCATTCATCTCCCTTCCTTATGCGTATCAGATTGTACGCCCCCCGCAGGTCCAGTTTTGTAAAAATCTTTCCCTTCCTTACTCTGGTCAAAATGTCATCAATTCGGGGCATAGGGAAAGCCAGGGGCTCCGACACTGCATTGAGGGCCCTGAAGTCACACACCAGTCTCGGTTTGTCTGTGTTCTTTTTGTCCACAAAGAACACTGGGCTGCCCCCCACCGCTCGGGACTCTCTGATGAAACCTCGCTTCAAGTTTTTGTCAATGAACTCCCTCAGCTCCTGCATCTCCCTGTCTGACATGGCGTACAGCTTGCCTACTGGGAGTTGGGCCCCTGGGAGTAGGTTGATTTGACAGTCAAAGGGTCTATGCGGTGGCAGTTTGTCTGCTTCCCTTTCGCTGAATACGTTGCTCAGATCTGCGTATTGCGGGGGCACCTTCCCTTTGTCCATCACTTCCATCCCCGCTAGGGTGACTCTGTCTCCTCCCGAAACCTTCCCCTCCTTGCAGTGTTCTAGGCAATGCGCTGACCCAAAGGAGACCACCCTCTGATGCCAGCCCACTAGCGGATCGTGTAGCGCCAGCCAGCTCATCCCCAAAATGATGGGCGCTCCTCCCAGGATGGCCACATTAAACGCTATCTGTTCGGTGTGCCTTGCCACTCTCATTATCATCGGGACAGTCTGTTGGCTAACTTCTCCCCCCAACAGCTCTCTGCCGTCAATCGTAGTCACCTGCAAGGGGTTACTTAAAGGGATAGTCTGTATCTGGTGCTCAGCTGCAAACTCCTTACTCATGAAATTACAGGAGCTGCCTGAATCCAAAAGCGCCTTGACCTTTAGTGGGTGTCCGTTTGGCAGTTCTAGTAACACCTCTATCACTAAAGCGGGTCTGGGGGGTTCTGGCATGGGCACTTTCATTGCTCTTTGGCCTGGCTGCTGTGCCCCAACGGTGGCAGCCAGGCGTTGGCTTTTACTTGCTCCTTGCCTTCCTCTTCCTTTCCCCCAACAGCTCCTGCCATCCCTTGCCATTCCTTTCTTTGTGGGCAAACTCTGGCAAAGTGCCCTGGCTGTTGGCAGAGATAACATCTCTTGGCGCTCTTTCCCTCCTTTTTCCGCCCTTCACTGGGATTTGAAACTGCGCGCGCCCGCGCTGTTCCAACTTCCATCGGCTCTGCCGGCGGGAAAGGTGGCTCTGGAATGTCTGGAATGCGGAACTCCCTCCAACGGTCTCCTTTCCCTTCCCGCTTTTCCATAGCCCTCGCCTCCTGGCGCGCTCCTATGGCCAGCGCAGATTTGGTTAACTGGTCCATAGACTCCGCCCTGGGGCCCCGGGAAAGCTCATCTTTGACGGTTGAAGAAAGCCCCTCTTCGAAAAGCATTTGGATGGGCTCCGCCGATAGGTCCCACCCCAATTTGTGAATCAACATGGTAAATTCAGTCCAGTACTCACGGACAGATCTGCTTCCTTGCTGGCAAGCCATTAACTGCCTTCGCACCACCCCCTGCTCAATATCGCTGGAAAACATCAGGTCCATGGCACGAAAAAACTTCCTCGTGTCCTTTAAGATCTCATTATTCGCTGCCATCAGGGGTCTAACCCAATCTTTCGCCCCGGATTCGAGATGGCCAATCACATACGCCACTCGCGATTCCTCATCGGGGAAGTCATCAAACTGCAAGTTTAGAGCGTATTGCATCTCCGTTCTAAAGGCATGATAGTTCCTGGGATCCCCCCCGAATTTCTGCACCAATCCTGGCACCTTTCTGGCGAGCGGGGTGGTTTTCTCCTTTCCCTTTTCTGCATCCTGAGCCCTCCTCTCCTCAAGCCTCGCCGTTTGCAGCGCCAACTGGATCTCCAACGCCCTGTACCTTTCTTCCAGGCTTGGACCTCCTCCAGCTGCTCCTGCTTCCCCGGTTCCGGCTGGATTGCTCATGATGCTTCTCCCTGCACAAGCTGGCTTTCGGAGACTTTCGGATTGCTGTGATGGGACGATGAGCTGCTTGTGCGTAAAATGCAAGTCCCTCAGAGTTTGATCAGGCTTTCAAACCTCTGCCTGTGACGGAGCCCCTCCAGCATGGCTGCGTCAATCACTAGTAGCATCCGAAAGTGGCTGCTTTCGGAAACGTTTCCAACATAAAAGCTCCTTAACGGAAACACGTCGTCTGGCCTCTCGGCGTGACAGTTTCCGTCGAGGTGTGGGTGTCCCTATAGGAGGTCCTGAGACCTCCCCACTGGTTTCGCTTGAAGCGTCTCTGAGCCATCCCTCCGACTCACTTTCCCTTGGAGTTCTTGCTCGCCCTCTACTGGTTCCCTCTTCCGCTGCTACTGCTCTCTCACCCTCAGTGAGCCTTTGCGCCTCCGGCGCTTTAGATGTCAGTTCCCTGACAGGTACCTATTTATCTACTTGCACTTTGACGTGCAGGGATTCAAACCGCCGACCTTCTGATTGGCAAGCCCTAGGCTCTGTGGTTTAACCCACAGTGTCACCTGCTTCCCTTATTTAGCAAATAGCCACCACTTTTACAGCCTCTACATTTATCCCTTGGCCCTATCCCTCTCTCTTAAGATAAAAACTTCTGACTGAAAACTTGAGAGCCCCAAAGATGAAAACAAAGGGGGAAATTGTGTGTGGAAGAAGATGACTTTCAGACTTGATGCTGAGTTGAAAATTAAAAGGAGAAAGCATCCTTTTACTCGGTGCTCTTTTATCAGGGGTTAAAATGAGATGCCAGGACTCATATTTTGATAAAAGTGTAATAGGCAGCAAAAAGAGAGAGGCGATGGTACTCCGCCACTGTGAATACTGTCACAAAGAAGCATTACTTTTACCCATTCATGCAATACATCCACATTCTTTGACTCATGTTCTGCAGTGCCTTTGCAGGAATTCTGAATTGGCCCTTGTAGCACAGACACCCACAGGGAACGTTCAGGTTCATCATGTGCCCTTCACCTAGGCACAATGTTGCTTATAAAATCTCTTACTGAACTATTTGCCAGTCTTTCGCAAATTGTGAATGAGTGGGCAGGGACTAGATCCTGAATAGTCCTTATAGTGAGTGGAGGATATTGGGATCCCCCCCCCCCGATGGCCTCTAACCCAAACTTCAGAAGACGACACATATCACCGATAAGCAAAGGAACAGTTTGAAAACAGGGCAGAGTTGGAAACAAGAGAAGAGACAGTTGGCAATTTCTAACTAAAGTCCTTCAGATTGCTGTTATCATGCTTACACGAGACAAATGCCCCTACACACACCCACACCAGTTACGTCAGGGAATATGCCCTTCAGGAATAGAAATGACTGGGAAGAATATAGCTCAAACATACTGAGGGTTTCCCACTGCAACCTCTGCTCTTTTTTGCCAGAGGGCAGGCTGTTGTCTGTCTGGTGCAGCTGGCTCTGAAACTAGCACTGCTACGAATATATACAGGAGCGCAGCGTAATTATGCATTGTGATGTGAGAGTGCTCATTGCTTGAGAGAGCAAGTGATGAGACCAGAACTTTTCAACAGTTGGTTTTTATTAAGAAAATATAACGACATGGCAATTTAATAGTTAACTGCAAAGGCGACCCCCCCCCCCGAGACCCCAACAGCAGAGAAAGGGATTAAAAGTTATGCTGCAACAAAGTTGCTTGGTGTGAATTGCTTTGCTTTTCAGTGGGAATTTAAAGGCTGGCGTGTGAGAGCACACACATGCACATAAGAGAGAGTTTTACTGTTTCTTCTTTATGCAGAATTATTAGCAATGGGGGAAATTCTACATGAACTTAAGAATAAGAGTCTTTACTCAGCAGTGACAAGGCTTTGCTAGGTAGAATCCACTGGAAGTGGGAACGAACGAGAACACTTAAAACTGGGATCAGTTGAGCTGAGTTTATCCCAACAATACCTCTTCTGGAATCACATAGGAGTTCATAAGAACATATTCAGCTACGAGTTCTAAAATTCAGCATAAGTTGTTACCGAATGTATGAAGAGCCTCTCATGAGTGAGATGGGGGCGCCACCCCCTAGATACCAAACTGCCTGCTGGCCATATATACAAAGACACCATCAGTTTCATTCTGAAGGCAGGGTTGCAACAGGCGTAAAACTTGCAGCGGTCGTTCGGTAAAAGGTTGCATTATAGGAACCTGTCCTAAGTACCTGTCCTTCCATGAGAGAGGGTGGTGTTGTGGTCTAAACCACCGAGCCTCTTGGGCTTGCTGATTGGAAGGTCGGCAGTTCAAATCCCCGGGAAGCTGCGAGCTCCCATTGTTCTGTCCCAGCTCCTGTCAACCTAGCAGTTCGAAAGCATACCAGTGCAAGTAGATCAATAGGTACCACTGTGACCGTAAGGTCAATGGCGTTTCTGTGCGCTCGGGCTTCCATCACGGTGTCCCGTTATGCCAGTAGCAGTTTAGTCATGCTGGCCACATGACCCAGAAAGCTGTCTGTGGACAAACGCCAGCTCTCTCGGCCTGAAGCAAGATGAGCGCCGCAACCCCATAGTCGCCTTTGACTGGCCTTAACCGTCCAGGGGTCCTTTGCCTTTTACCTGTGCTCCCAGAAGGGCAGCTGCTAGTAAATCAGAAGCAAATGAAGTAACTGGTGTTGAAGTCAGGAAGGAAGGATTGCACAAAAGCTTTACCAGGAAAGGCAGAATGTGTGTAATTTCAAACAAGGTAGTGTTTTTCAAACTGGTGTGGGAAACCACGGATTCTTGCAAGCTGAAAACCTGTAATAGTAAACAAATCTCCCGAAATGACAACTTCCCGTCACTACTGGTCTTCTTCCGCAACACGAAGCTGCAGGGTGAGTGTCTGAGGGCGTATTATCAGCCCACCACTGGTTTGGCTGGTGTCCCATGTGAACTATTGCCTACAGCCATACCCAGAACCTGGTGCAATGCTCAGGGGTTTGCGGCAGATATGAGATTCCCCTGCAGGGAAGAATGATGTAGAAAGGACTTCATGGAATCAGAGTTTTGTAAAGCACTGTCTTAAGACAGCAAATGCCTGAAATGGTCAAGACGACCTTGAGTTGATGATACCATCATCTTCCTGGGATTTGGCATCTAGGAATCGTTACTGCAATAACTATGTTGTCTTACTTCCCATCATATTAACTCAAGCAATTCCTGCTAATTTAACATACTGGATGTAGTGAGGTGCCAGTCTGGTACAGTGGTTAGAGCAAGGTGGTCCATCCCAAGGGCCATTTGTGGTCGCCCTCAACAACATTCCTCATGCTTCCTTTCCCGAGTTGGGTAAGCAAGGCCCTGGGCTTTGGGAAGGAGACACAAAGACTCTGTTGGAGTCCGGGGGTCCTAGAGTCCTCTCTCTTCCTTCACAAAGCTTAGTCAACACCACCCTAGCATTGGGAAGGAGGTGGGAAGGCTGTAGGACCCTAGTGACCAGACAGAGGGTCACTGATCCTTATCTATACAACTATACCATACCCTTCAACATCTTTCCAATGAGAATAGGGACATCCCAACATTTCTCCAATGAAAATAGGGATGTCTTACCATACTCTCCAACATTTCTCCGATAATAGGGACATCCTTAGGAAAAGCGGGATATTCCAGGATCAAATCAGAAACTGGGACAGCTTCTGTAAATCTGGGACCACCCCTGGAAAATAGGGACACTTGGAGGGTCTGCTATGCAACCTTTAGAAAACATCTGAAAGCAGCCCTGTATAGGGAAGCTTTATTTGGTTTTTTAAATGTTTAATCATAGAATTGTCGAGTTGGAAGGGACCCTGCGGGTCATCTGGGCCAACGTCCCTACAATGCAGGAATCTCAGCCAAAGAATCCATGACAGATGGCCACCCAACCTGTTTAAAAACCTCCACCAACTTTTCTAAGGGACCCTGCTCTGCTGTCAAAACAGCTCTTCCTTTTATTATGTTTATTATGTATGCTGGAAGCTGCCCAGAGTGGCAGGGGCAACACAGTCTGATAGGCAGGGTATTTATTTTTTTTAATGGAATAGGACATCCCTATTTTCATCAGAGAAATGCTGGATGGTATGGAGTTATATGACCCCCAAGCAATCTGAAGGCAATCCTGTATAGAGGTGGGTTTTTTAAATGTTTAATGTTTTATTATGTTTTTATATATGTTGGAAGCTGCACAAAGTGGCTGGGGGAACCTAGTAAAATGATGATGATGGAATAGAATGCCCCTATTTTCATTGGAGAAAAGTTGGAGGGTATGTTGTTTTAAGGGCTTCCTTTGGGACATCAAATGGGACGCAGGTGGCGCTGTGGGTAAAACCTCAGTGCCTAGGGCTTGCCGATCGCATGGTCGGCGGTTCGAATCCCCACGGCGGGGTGAGCTCCCGTCTTTCAGTCCCAGCTCCTGCCCACCTAGCAGTTCGAAAGCACCCTTAAGTGCAAGTAGATAAATAGGTACCGCTTCATAGCGGGAAGGTAAACAGCTTTTCCGTGTGCTGCGCTGGTGCTGGCTTGCCAGAGCAGCTTCATCACGCTGGCCACGTGACCCGGAAGTGTCCTCGGACAGCGCTGGCCCCCGGCCTCTTAAGTGAGATGGGCGCACAACCCTAGAGTCGGACACGACTGGCCCGTACGGGCAGGGGTACCTTTACCTATTTGGGACATCAAAAGGTTTTTTTCATGCATTTAGTAATCATTACACAGGCAGCAAGATTCTTAGGGGCAGCAGATGCCGATGCTCATGTTTCCCTGGAACGCAAAGTCTCCAACGCTTCTCTGATGAAAATAGGGACGCCCTCTTCCAACAACAGTAATAATAATTCTTATTATTTATATCCCGCCCATCAGACTTGGTTGCCACAGCCCCTCTGGGAGGCTTCCAACATACCGTATTTTTTGCTCTATAAGACTCACTTTTTCCCTCCTAAAAAGTAAGGGGAAATGTGTGTGCGTCTTATGGAGCGAATGCAGGCCGCGCAGGTATCCCAGAAGCCAGAACAGCAAGAGGGATTGCTGCTTTCACTGCGTAGCGATCCCTCTTGCTGTTCTGGCTTCTGAGATTCAGAATATTTTTTTTCTTGTTTTCCTCCTCCAAAAACTAGGTGCGTCTTGTGGTCTGGTGCGTCTTATAGAGCGAAAAATATGGTATATAAAATTTGCGTAACCCCAAAAAAACTTCAATAAATATCTTTTTAAAAAAAAATTTGCATAACAAAACCAACTGCCTCTATCCACTCCATATATATATATAATTTTTAACATATAATTTTCAGCAATCATTTAACGCATTTTCATATCTTATACAATTTTTGACTTACTTCCATCAATCACATCTGAAAATTTCCCAATCTTTTTCACTTAATTTACATTTCTTAATTTCACTATTACTTTTAATTTTCTTAACTAAGAACTCTCTTCATAATCTCCCTTGCAATATTTAATATATCCCTCCTTACAAAACTTCTTGTAATCCTACAACTGTTGATTACAATTGCTTTTCAGATAGTTCACATATTTATTCCAGTCCTCTGAAAATGTCTGGTCCCGCAGGTTTCGAATCCTTCCTGTCATCTAATTCTGCATAGCCCAGCCTCTATCCACTCCTAATCTGAAATTCCCCACCAAAGCCAGCGAACCCTCGAGGAAGGAGGGGGGGAAAATCACAATTTCCCCCCCCCCTCTTCCCACGCATGCGCAGTGTGCCAGCGTGACCTCACGCCCTCCCACCTCCGCGTCATCTCCTTCCCCTTCCGTCGCCTGGAAATAGCGGGCCGAGCCCGGCGAGGAAGGAAAGGAAGAGCCGCTTGGCCCGTGTGCGCATGCGCGTCGTCGTCGCGGCCGGGAATTGGCTCTCCTCCGTCGTCAGCGGCTGCTGCTGCTGGTGGCGCGGCGCTCCGGGGACGCCGGCGTCGTGTTTTTGGCAGATGCTTGGCGGCGCCTGAGCTCCGTCCGCTGCGCCCCGGGCCTCCTTGTGCCGCCGCCGCCTGCCCCGCCGGGGATGCTGAGCAAAGGGGCGCTGCAGCGCGTGCTCTCCGCCGTCAACAGGAGGAGGAGGATGAAGCTGCTCATGGGGCTCGCCCTGGTCGCCTACGTCGCCTGTAAGTGCCCAGGCTGGGTGGGGTGGGGGCTCCCATTCATTCGCCTCTTCCCAAAATGGAGGGGGGTCACCGCGCGCTTTCCCTCCACCTCTTCGGTTTTTCATTTTTTTGCAAATTGCAGCAGCTGAGGAGTTGCACCAAACGCTGGAAGGGAGGGAGGAGAGCGACGTGGTGGGGAGACAGATGAGCAATTCCTCCTTCTTTTGCAAAAGGTTCTGTGGGGGAGTCAAGAGTTTCTGGTGGAAGTTTGCAAAGTCCCCGTCGCTTCTTTACGTATTTGTTTTTCAGCGGGCGGGAGGGAAACCTCTTGATGGCGCTTTCTGCCCCTTTGGGTGGCTGGGAGGGGTGTTTGGGGGGGGAAGGAGGTGTCGTCCAAACTTTGTTGTCGTTTAGTCGTGTCTGACTCTTCATGACCCCATGGACCAGAGCATGCCAGGCACTCCTGTCTTCCACTGCCTCCCACAGTTTGGTCAAACTCATGCTGATAGCTTCGAGAACACTGTCCAACCATCTCGTCCTCTGTCGCCCCCTTCTCCTTGTGCCCTCCATCTTTCCCAGCATCAGGGTTTTTTCCAGGGAGTCTTCTCTTCTCATGAGGTGGCCAAAGTCTTGGAGCCTCAGCTTCAGGATCTGTCCTTCCAGTGAGCACTCAGGGCTGATTTCCTTAAGAATGGATAGGTTTGATCTTCTTGCAGTCCATGGGACTCTCAAGAGTCTCCTCCAGCACCATAATTCAAAAGCGTCGAAACTTTAGCAAAGTCTAAAAGCAAAATGCTCCAAACCTCCAACTGTGAATGGGCCTCCAGGTTAGGCCCCAAGTCCGTATTTGAACACTGACCAGAGTGTGCTTTGGGATTTTGTGGTGTGTGTGTGTGTGTATTTGCCAGTGGAGGAGAGAAGCTTTTCTGTATTTCTCAGGTGATGGCAGTGTAATAGTTGTGTCTACTCAGGAGTAAGTCCTGCTAAATTAAAAAAGGTAAGTGGTGTCCGCATCGTAGGCTGAGTCAAACAAAAAGATAGTTGTGTCCTGTGTTTACGATTTGCATTTACCACAGCTGTGTCTCTTTTTGGCTGGGAAACCTAATAAAAACATTCTGCTGCTGGTTCTCTGAACTAAACTAATGGCTTGTTCACAGGACCTGTTTCCAGTGTCCAGGCTTATAGTCTCTCTTTTTCTCTCATCACATTCCCCCCTTCCCCTTGCCAGGGTTGCATTGTGGCAAATGTCCATCTCACCACCACAAGCAGGATTTGCCTTTTCACATCCATTAGAAGGTATTGGTCAGTTGGAGGATATTTTCGGAAACATGCTGGAAACTGAATGGCGCACATAAGGAGGCTCCTTCTAGACTAAGGCCAGCTTGTGGGCTTTTTCCACAGGGTGTGTGTGTGCACAAATGTCATGGCAGTAGATCCTGATGTTTTGTACCATTGCAAATATCGGGTTTGACTGGTAGCGAAGTATCTGGCATTGTATGTGCAAAAGAAGAATCAGATGACCTGTCGGCAGTAAGCACAGTACAGCCTATGAGTACAGTGCCAATCTGTAGAAAAAGTTGGCCGTGTTTGTCTTGGCGTCACATAGGCTGAGGAGAACCTTGAATGCCATCCTGACGCCATGGAGGCAGGGCACTGTAAAAGTGTAATAAAGAAAAATGGCAATTTTTCGCATGCCACAAATAGTTCACAACCTGAACTAATTAAGTAACAACTTGTACTTTAATTGACCTTGCTGTGGCTAACGTCTTCAACTCTGCTACTGCCTGAAGAGGTTTTCCACAGAGGTTTTGCACAGAACAAATGCACAGAGGTTTTGCGCAGAGGAAACGTACTGGACAGGCAGATATTCCACACATGTTTTGTAACATGAAGGCTGAAGCAGCGGCAAAGTTGAACATATATCCTGGGATAACTCTCTTGTCCAGCCTTCCCCAACCAAGCCACCTTCAGATGTCATTGGACTAGAGCTCCCATCATCCCTCACCATTCACCACAGTGGCTGGGTCTGATGAGAATTATAGTCAAAAATATTGGAGGAACAACAGATTGGAGAAGATGGATATAACCAGGGCTTTTTTCCCCAGCAGGAACTCAGTTCTGGTACCTCTCAGGTGGGTGTCATTGTCTTTATAAGAGAACAAGGGAGGCATTCATGGTGGGCACCTATTTCTAGAAAGACAGCACAGGATATAACCCACAGGGCTAGATCAGGCAGGTGCCTTCCCCATGGTCTGCTACTGAAGTGATCAAAGATCAAATCTGAGACTTTCTGAATGCAGATCATCTGCTTTCCCATTCAGCTGTAGTTTAACATGGGCCTTGCTTTAGAGTCTGCACACTTCAGCACTGACATGGCTCTGTTGTTTTTGCTGCGGAAGGAAGGCAAGAGTCCATTTCTGCTTTAGATAACAGTGGTCAGATCCCTGAATGTGGTGGCAGTGGAAGGAAGTAGTACAACAAAATACAATATAGTATTTAAAAGCAACAAAAATACAATTAAAAATCAATATAAATATTTAATTTGATGTGCTGTTCTTTTTTTCTTCTTCAACCATTAATCCACAGACACCATGCAGACCACCTGAATGACGCTTGTGGAATAATGATGGTCCAAACCATGGGCCACAGTTTGGAAACCTATGGTTTAGGGCTTTTTGTATATTCAGGCTTACACATTTCAGGGTTGCAATACAGGCACGTCTGATGCACTATCTTGTAGCACTGATAAGGAGCGAGGAGAAAATCCCCAGAGTTTTCCTGGTGGCTCATAGCAGTTTTCCACTCCGCTTAAAAGGAGAAACAAACAACAGTCCAGATAGAGCAGGAGGCAAACTAAGGGCAAGCTCTTCCTTGCGTAATACAATGTCTCCAGGGTTTCCTTATTTAGGGGCATTGTAGTCATTTAATGTAAGGACAAGCCCTAGGGCTTCAGCTTATTGCTTTAACCGGTGAAGTAATGCTTACATTCTAAAGTATGTTGTAGACATCGCCTCTTGTCTTGGGTGGTCCAGAAAGGCCTAGAAATATTTGAGTAAGTAAGTGGGTAATGAAAGAAAGTATTTGAGTGTGTTTGTTGAAAGTGTGCCTCGGGTTCATTTCAGCTAGTTATCTGGAATAGCCTATGTGTGTAGTGGAATGGGCTTGTAATCTTCAGCAAGGTGTGTTAGTTGTTACAGTTGCTGCACATTTGAAAACTCCTAGTAATATTATTATTATTAATAGTAATTAAGAATAGAAATGTTTCACAAACTAGTACACATAAACAAGAGGGTGGAGATGTGGAGGAGGGACTTGTATTTCTTGTCCCTAGTTATGGTACAAACAATATCCACTTGGTGCCTATGATGCCGACTAGTTTTGTGACACCGCTCCCATCCAGCCCGCCACGCAAGTGTTCAATTATAACTGGGGTGTGTTTTTTTTGATGGACATTCTATAATTTGTGTAAATTGCTTAGAGATCTTGGGTGGTTAAACAGTATGTAAATTCCCATGAGTAAATAATATTCCCCATAGCAGTCACAATAGTATGCTAGCTAGGCAAAAAGCGTTGTGCTGTCAAAGGCACAAAATATTTCACTTTTGAGTGCTCAGAAATTGTTACTCGGCAATAAAAGCATTTATTTTACAGAACTAACGCAACAAATTTCTGTTGGTAGCACAGAATCCGAAAGGCCATTGAGGTGAACTTTTAAGTTCCTCTGGAATGGTAGCAGTCTCAGTAGCTTAACTCCAGGTAGTAAATTATGTGTTACTAAGCGGGTGGCGCTGTGGTCTAAACCACAGAGCCTAGGGCTTGCCGATCGGAAGGCCGGCGGTTCGAATCCCCGCAACTGGGTGAGCTCCTGTTGTTTGGTCCCAGATCCTGCCAACCTAGCAGTATGAAAGCACGTCAAAGTGCAAGTAGATAAATAGGTGCCACTCCGGCGGGAAGGTAAACGGTGTTTCCGTGCACTGCTCTGGTTCGCCAAAAGCGGCTTAGTCATGACCCAGAAAACTGTCTGCGGACAAACGGCTCCCTCAGCCAGTAAAGCGAGATGAGCGCCGCAACCCCAGAGTCGTTCGCGACTGGAGTTAACTATCAGGGGTCCTTTACCTTTTTAAGGGAGAAATGATCATTGCTGACTGATGTTCTATACCGTATTTTTCGCACCATAGGGCGCACCGGACCATAGGGCGCACCCGTTTTTTTTGGGGGGGGGGGAAATAAAGGGGAAAAAATTATTTTCCCCCCCAGGCGCGGGGCTGGGGTGGGGGAAGCTCGAGCTTACCCCGACCCCAGTCCCCAAACAGGCAGCTCTCTGCAAGCCGTGGGAGCACTCCCGTTGCTTGCGGAGAGGTCCGCGAAGCCTGGGCGCGCTGAGCTCAGTGCGCGCAGGCTTCGGCATGCAGGCAAGTCTCCGCAAGCAGTGGGAGCCCAGCGCTGGGTGTGAAGCCTGGAGAGCGTGAGGGGTTGGTGCGCACCGACCCCTCTCACTCTCCAGGCTTCAGCGAAAGCCTGCATTCGCACCATAGGACGCGCACACATTTCCCCTTCATTTTTGGAGGGGAAAAAGTGCATCCTATGGTGCGAAAAATACGGTATATTGTGTTGTTTTTCTGTGTACGTTTGCTTTGTGAGAGATTGGCCTCAGAGCAACTAATAAATAAGTATTTTCTGAAAGGGTGATACGTTTTGTTGTTGTTAGCTGGCTTCTCTCACCTACATCCAGAGAGTTTCTGGGAGCTGCCGTTGGTTGCATCCAGAAGGTGTGGTGTCCGTTGTAAGGTCCTACTGTTTTGGTGCTGTTGGTGGGACACGTTTAAACATTTTCAGCGTTGCCTATGCCCGATTCTTGCGAGCTCTTGTGCATGATCTGCTCGCAGGCATGTTGTCGGCTCTCTTTCAGCGGATCTATTGCTCCTGTTCACAGTGCATCATCCCCTTCCTAATTCACACGATGAACAATGAGCATCCTAAAAAGTGAGTGTGGTCAAGAAGGAATCCTTACCCGGGGTTTCAGTTCATTTCAGTTACGTTCACTATATCTGTGCCTCCTTTGAAACAAAGTGCTTGTTCATCTTGGCTTGGAGGCTTCTTGCATTAGCAGATAAAAAACCACCTGTCCTTGGTATCTCTTTCGAAGTGTCTTCAGCATGTAGCATTTCTCCCCATCTTTAGCTTCCATGTCCCCATCCTTGAGTCCACCGCATCCCCTTTGGACAACCATAGACATTTTTGCCACCAGTTCTTGAGAATGATTCATCCCTAAGTAGACAGCTCACCAGCTTCTGTTGCCTCCCCGCCCCCAAAGGATCAGTTTAAAAGCTGTTCTACCATCTTCTTCATTTTAAGCACCCATCAGCCATAGAAAATACCATACTTTCCCATGTATCAGACTCTGTTTTTTCCTTTAAAAAGCATGCTGAAAAGTGGGGGTCGTCTTATACATGGGTAGTGCATAGAGTGGACGTTTGATTGGTTGCTGATGTGTCTGTCAGCAGCTATTGTGCATGTGACTGGTTGCTGCGTCAATGGGGGGTGTTGATTGGCTGACTCTCAGTCAGTTGGGCTGGCAATTGGCAGCTTCTGCCGGCGATGGGACAGACGGGAGGCGGATTTTGCGACCTGTGTGCATGAGCGATTTTCGGCAACCCCCCTAAAAAAAAGCTCAACTGAGTAATCCCCCCCATCTTCCCCCATTTTCTTAAATCTGAGTTCCTAAAAATAGGGGGCATCTTATACATGGGGGCGTCTTATAGCTGGAAAAGTATGGTACTTTGATTCTGCGAAGGATGCACATTATTAGGAAGGCATGCTTAAAATCTGGGGCAGGTTTGTTGATTTGTTCTCATGGCTCTTGGCAACCCGGCTGGCTAGCAACCAGTCCATTAAGTGTGTCTTGTGTAGTGAATGGGCCTTGGAAGTGTGTGGACATGCCCTTAAGGCAAATTAAGGTCACTGAATAAATGCTTTGTGGTGTGTGGGTGTTTGCGTTCCGTGCACTCCTCAGGGCAACTTGCAACAATTTAAAATTACAAGGCCATAGAACATACTAAAATGCACACACACACTGTTCAAATAAGCTTAATCTGGAACCAAAGAATTTGAATGTTTACTGTGTCTGGATTCAGAATACTGTATATTAAAGAGAAGGTTGGAATTGTTGCTTTCTTTCGCACATAATGGTCAGCTTGTTAAATTTATAAAGCCATCATCAGAAGAATAAAATCACACTTTACTGAAGATGGTTATTTCCGTTTTCTCCCATATTTTCTTAATAGTTTTAAAGTAATTAAGTGTTTCTGGGTGCTCTTACTGTGATCAGTAGCTTAAAACAACAAAGGATTTTTAAAATGCAGAAACACTAATTACAATGCATTTGATACTATTTTCCCTGTAGACAAATAAGAAACAGCTAGCATTCTGTTTTCAGTCGCATTCACAAGTGTTTGGAAGCTTGCTTGCATTTCTTGTATATCTTTAACCTACTCATTCATAGTAGAACTTAATGATAAATCCTCACGCGGCGTAATATGCCATGTGCAGTTATTCATCTGAGGTTGCATTTACCTAATTTTAAGACCTGCTAAGGAACAGATGATTCTGTCCTGATATGTAAAACCATAGAATTCAAAGAAGGCGGACCCCCACCCCAATGACTGTATATCTGAGTTTCTAACACAGCTAGGCAGAGACATTCCTTTCTACCCAGAACTGCAATAGTACGGAAAAACCCACCCCCATTCCCCAGCTGGTTGGCAGAGAAGCAGGGGTGGGGTGCTCTGTATCTATGGGTTAGGGTTAGGGTTGTGGTCTAAATCACTGAGCCTCTTGGGCTTGCCGATCAGAAGATTGGCGGTTCGAATCCCTGCGACAGAGTGAGCTCCCGTTGCTCTGTCCCAGCTTCTGCCAACCTAGCAGTTTGAAAGCACGCCAGTGCAAGTAGATAAATAGGTACTGCTCCGGTGGGAAGGTAAACGGCGTTTCTGTGTCCTCTGGTTTCCGTCATGGTGTTCCGTTGCACCAGAAGCGGTTTAGTCATGCTGGCAACATGACCCGGAAAGCTGTCTGAGGACAAACGCCGGCTTCCTCGGCCTGAAAGCGAGATGAGCACCACAATCGCATAGTCGCCTTTGACTGGACTTATCCATCCTGGGGTCCTTTACCTTTTTATGCTCTGTGTCTTCACGTTTGTGCTCTGCACTCATGTCTGCATGCACAAGAGAGAATGTGGGGTAGCTGCTCCCACTTCTGTTTTGGCCATGCTCTGTCACCACCAGGAGCTAGGTTCTTGGGAAGCTTTGGCCAATAGCAAACGTGGCCGTCAGCCGAAGAAAGGAATTGGCCACTCTTAACGATATGTAGAATATTTCCACGTGAAACCACTAAACGTGAAAGCACCCAGGAAGCAAGACAAGTGCTTCGCAAACATCCATTCCTCGCAAAGAAAAATTGTCCCCCCCGCCCTCAGTGGCCGTTGACGGTCAAAATTTCAATACAGTGCTGCCTAAAATAGGCACAGCCCATATGCAAAAGGACGCAGGTGGCGCTGTGGGTTAAACCACAGAGCCTAGGGCTTGCCGATCAGAAGGTCGGTAGTTCTAATCCCTGCAACAGGGTGAGCTCCCGTTGCTCGGTCCCTGCTCCTGCCAACCTAGCAGTTTGAAATCACGTCAAAGTGCAAGTAGATAATTAGGTACCGCTCCGGCAGGAAGGTAAACAGCGTTTCCGTGCACAGAAGTGGCTTAGTCATGCTGGCCACATGACCCGGAAGCTGTACGCTGGCTCCCTTGGCTAATAAAGCGAGATAAGCGCCGCAACCTCAGAGTCGGTCGTGACTGGGCCTAATGGTCAGGGGTCCTTTACCTTTACCAGATGCAAAAATGAGACCCAGGACCAGCTCTCAGGTTTTTTAAACTGAAGAGACAATCTGCACAAGGTAGGTGCAGAGGAGAAAAAACACAGAGAAGAGAAATGTGTTTGACAATGCCAGAATAAATTAGGGAACTGTAAGCAGGTATTTGTATCTATCTGACATTCTTCCTTGACTACAATGGTGTGAGTTCCTGAGGGGGGGTGAAGGTGACTTTGGTCTTCTGGCCAGCAGCAGAAGCTGAAGCTGCTTCACACCTTGCAATTCTTGGAGCAGCTGGGGTTCTTTGTGGATAAGGAACCTGATGTCTGGGGCCAGGCTGGCATTTATTTTACCTCATGAGTTCTTCCTCCCAGGGGTCCTTGTTCTTCTGGGCCAGGAGCAGGGGACACCAGGCGGTAAGGATTGAATGCGCCACCACCCCCAACTCTCTTCACCGGCTCTGCTTTGCCCCTCAAGCATTTCTGCCAGGTTGGAATGCGTCCTTAAACTGGCACAATGCCTCTTTCTTGGGTGATGAGAGAGATTTGTGTCAGTGTGTATGGAAGCTAGCTTACTGTGCAGAGCTGAACAGTTACATCCATTGCACTGCCTGCTCTTGTCTCTGTGCCGCCACCCATCCCCGGCATGTTGACCCACGGAAGGTTGCCCCTCTCTGACTTATCATAGATTTGTCGAGTGGGAAGAGACCACAAGGCTCATCTAGGCCAACCCACTGCAATGCAGGAATCTTTTGCCCAATGTGGTGCTCAAACCCACAGTGCTGAGGTCACGGATCTTCATGGCTCCCCTTTCAAACATGATGTGTGCTCAGTGGGGCATATGATGTGGGAAAGTGGAAAATTAAGGACCATTTAGTTTGCTAGAGGATTTCTATGCATATGGTACTTCTGTAAATAAAATAACTTGTAACCTGGTGGTATCTAGTCATATCTGATGTCTTTTTTCTGGTGTCCCCGCCGCCGCCTGTGGGAAGTTTCACAGAACAGTCTAGTATGATTGTTGTATGTGATGATAATATACATCTTGTGCGTTAATTCCTACTTGGAAACCTTCTGTAAAGTAATTTGTATGGGAAGGAGAAGTATATTAAGCACATCCAGATTTGGGCTACCTGAAGCTTGTTGCAGCTTGAGATGCTGAATGTTTTCCTGACTGTGACAATTAACATTCAGTACTTTGGGAGGGCTAATTATTTTGCGATATTTCAGCATCCCAATAGTCCTATAATCATTTGATATATACAATATGACTTGTTTTCTTGAATATGTGCTCTTAACCTAATGAAGCTCACCTCATTAATACTTGAAATGAATGTCTTCTGAATTGATTTGAAAATATTTTCAAGCAACACTAATTAATTCTTCTTCTTTTCCCACAGCTGTATGGGGCAATGTGCTCAACATGAGGTAACAATGACTGCTTCTTTTTTCCCTTTTGTATGTCTGTGAGGATGTGAAGTAGAATTATTCTTTCTGTCAGAACAACAACAAAAAGTATCTTTCCCCCCAACCTTCCTTTCCTTCTTCCATGGCATGGAAGATAACGGGAAACATTCAGTTTCTCTGATTAAAAATGTTGTCGTCAGCCACAAATTTTTGGCGTGAGAAGAAAAAAGTGGCAGTTGAAAAGGCCCATCCACAAGTGTGGGACAAGGCCCTATAACTATTCTGCCCTCCCCCCCCCCTTTTACTGTCTCTTCCCCTTTCTCCTTCCTGGGGTGCAAACTCGGGAACAACAGTGGTAGATTTGTCATTAGTGAAGGCATTGCATGCGTCCTACAGGAGCAGTTTTTATGCTGGAGTTAATATATGAGTGGCGTGCTGCTGTTTTTGAAAGGAGCATGCTTCTTTGAGCAATATCTCTGTTGGGATTAGCCATGCAAATGTCCTTCAGAGGTATATCGGAGTGGGGAAGAGATTGTCGTCTTTGCAAAAACTATGGGCCTTGTCCAATGTTAACCATTCCATTCACTCTATAGACTTCTGCTTGTCTAATGAAACTTCTTTCTCTTCTTCTTTTGCACCCTCAAAAATCTGCTCCAGGGGGTTGTCTGGAGCAGAATTTGTGGGCGTGCAGGAAGAGGAGGGGGAATACATCCTGTCTGTTTGCACAGTGTTAGATACAACTCTATATCCTCGACTCCCTCTGCCCCAATTCTTTTGTGTGTGCTTTGCAGTCAGTGTTCCAAAAGCTTTATCAATTATGACGAGATTGCATTCAGCAGAACTGTGTTTCCGAAAATAACTGTATGCTCCTTCCAAAGAAAGAAGGAAAAAGGCCACTCCTGCTTCCCGTTGTAAGTGGAGAGTCAGATTGGATTACTCCATTGGTGAAAATAAACATTTACTGGTGCTAATCCTGTGGCTGAAAGTGAGCTGGGTTCTTTGCTGTAGGAAACCCATATAACTGTGTGGGTTTCATAGGCTCTGATTGTGTTATCAGCACTTGATACCCATAAGATTAAACAAGTTCGGCTGGGGATGTGGTTTCACCCAGTGAACCTTTTCTACAAACGACTCTTAAGGTAACAAAACAGTTTTAACTTTGGAGTAGCTAACCTCTAGCCCTTCAGAAGTTGCTGGACTCTTGACTCCCAATATCCCCTGCCAGCACGGTCAGCAACTGGGGATGATGGGAGGTTGCAGACAACCACTGAGGGCCAGAGGTTAATCACTCCTGGTTTAACTCTTACTCCAGAACAAGGGCATATATAGCCACAGTTTTCTGGTGTATGAAAGGGCACAGGATTGACTTGTAACTTTCAGGGGCTTCTCACACTTTTTATAGAGCATCATATCTGGGATAGCATTTATGCAAAGGTGTGCATGGCCCAAGCTTCAGATCACACACGGCATTCTATGTGCCAGGAGCTGGGTCTGCACGAACCCAGGAGTTTTTCTTCATGTGCATCCTACATGCTATGCAGCTGTGTCAATGTGTTTCCCCAAACTTGGGTCTCCCAACTATTGTTGGACTACAACTCCCATCATCCCTGGCTAGCAGGACTGGTGGTCAGGGATGATGGGAGTTGTACTTCAAGAACAACTTTGAGGAGTTTGAGGAAAAACTGACCTATGTTGTGAAAGAATCCTTACAGTTTGCAAACATACAGTTTGTGGAGGATTTTCCCCCCTTTGGTGATTCTACCCATGTAGGGTTTCCCAACTAAGTTTTGTACTCTAGGTGTGGCAGAAGGAATTGGAAGTTGTTGTTGGATTCTATCTCGCATCAACCCTGACAATTGGCTATGCTAGCTAAGGCTGATGGGAGTTGGAGTCCAACAACATCTGGAGGGCCAGATTAGGTTCCCCAATTTCCACAGTAAGTCTGCAACTTACTCTCATTTAACTTGTGTGCATTCAGTTTTACATGCTTGGCATTGTTTTTTTTAAAACAAAATTTAAAGGGGGGGGCAAGCCTCTTGTGGGGGGGAGACTTTGGCAATCCCACCCACCATTGCACCTAATGACTATGCCCATTTTGGGGGCTTTAGGTGTGATTCCCGTAAAGTCACCCCCATGGAAATTGAGGGCTTACTCTATCTAGCTGAACTATTGCTGGATTTGGTGGATCTTTGGCCATTTTAAAAGTTTTCCTTATGGTTTTCTTCCTAACAGGTCTATCCAGGATAATAGTGATCAGAAAGTAGAAAATAAGATTGAAGAGGTCAGTACGCTGGATATCCAGTATTATAATCCTTGCTTTCCCCACAGTCAGCATTTTGCAGACTTCCACTGTTTTCCTTTCAGTGTCAGCCTTCTTTCCTTTCAATTCCGTTCCCTCGGTGGAGCTGCCACTTTTATTTTTCTTCTCTTCAAATGTTGCCAAAATTCACAATCATTCAGCTCCACGCCAGTGTGTTACTTTGTAGATGTCTTCCTTTAACATTCATACTTTGAGATCCTACTTGTTAGTTGTAAATAATAATATATATAAAACAATTTCCGTTTGCCCCCACCATGTCCTCAGCCTTTGTGGGTGGGTAGTAACACAGTGTTTTTCATCCACTGTTCCGCGGCACACTAGTGTGCCACAAGATGTTGTCTGGTGTGTCGTGGGAAAAATTGAAAAATTCGAAAGATTTAAAAATAAAGTATTTCATATTTCTGTTTACTTACTATTTCATAATAAAGTAATTATAAAATACTTTCTTTGTGTTTATTTGATTCCTATTCAAGAGAATTACTTTATATATAGTCAATATAGGCACAGAGTTAATTTTTTAAACATTTTCTAATGGTGATGTGCCTCGTGATTTTTTTCATGAAACAAGTGTGCCTTTGCCCAAAAAAGGTTGAAAAACACTGTAGTAACACATTCATCAGTGTTCTTAAAATTTATAAACGCAGTAATAATGCAACCAAAATAATGCAACCTCCTTCTCTTTGCACACCAAATGTCTGCTCCCAGTGTATGTCAGGAAATGGGTCATGGGAGTAAAATGCTGGCTTCTTGTTGGCATTATTTATCTTAGTTTCAGTGGTGCTAATATGCAGCTAACTGCAGCACCCACCCCTCAATTCTTTATGGCTGTGTCATCTTGTAAAGCTAATCTAAACCATGGCTTAATGTAACAATGGAAGAATGGTTGTCAAAATTAATGGACTTAGCTGAGATAGCAAAATCGACATGTCTAATCAGGGGGAAAGTCAGTGTTAACATTTACTAAAGATTGGCTTTTAATTATTGTACCCCACCTTACTTGTGCTGGTCTATAAAGATTTGATTATGACTAAAGATTGGAAACCTCTCATAGACTTTTTTGTGAAAAAAGGAAATAATTACACTTGGATTTGGGGATTGAAGATAAAGTTGGTTCATAGAAAGTGGTTTTGTTGGGTGTTATATTGGGGTGGATGAAGTGAATATTGTTTATATATAGCAGATGAAGAATCAGAAGTTTTTTTAGTTTCCGAGCATTATCTTTTCTCTTTTCTTATTATCTCCCTCTTCCTTTTTTCCCTTTTTCACTATGTCTATCTTATTTTGACTAATGTTGAATAAGAAAGATATTTGATAGTAAGTTTTGTATTTTTCTCTATGAACACTTTCATTTTAAATAAGAAACTATGGCTTAATGCAAAAGTGCTGGTTCCCAAGGAGGAGATAGCATCTACCTTGCCATTCCCTTGTGCCTTAGCTCCGTGTGGCAACTAAGACAGAGTTTAGCAGGGGTATTGTCTGAACCCAGGATCACAGTCAAAGCTCTCTCTCCACTTTTAACTACGATCTGTAGTTTAAAAACAAATCTTGATTTGTTGTTCTTGCGGGCAAATATATTGATGCAAGGAAACCACACTGGGTGTTGACTGTCGCTTTTGCCTTTAGGTTGTCGCGCCTTTAAGAGAGAAGATCCGAGAACTGGAGAAAAGGTACCTTCTAAAAGCCACAGCGACTGAAATGGCTTCAGATAGATGTTACATAGGGCATTGGGGACACAGTGAAACCTTGCTTGACCCCACAGCACAGCAGCAGTGGAGCAGACCATAGCTCGCTTAATGCAACTCTTTGGAAATGGTTTTGCAGGTAGTGACAGATCAAGGAGAATTAACTAGGACACACTCCCCTGTGTGTCTCTCAGTGCTGGAGCAACCAGAGCTGTGTCGGTGCTGAAGCCAGGTTGAAATGAATGAATGCAAATTTTCTTGATCTAAGTGTGACTACGGTTGTATGGCTACAACCTTCTCGAGTACCTTTCCCGAATAAAGAATATGTTAATGACTGGGAGGTAGCTGTTTAAATCCTCAACAGTCTAGGGAGTTTTAAATTATTATTTTTTTAAGTCATCGTGACCTAATTAGATATTTAGAACTGTCACCACCTTCTCTCCCCGCCTCCCTTTCATTGCATGTTTATATTTAAAAGTAGCCTAAAATAGAATGTACTATTGCAGACTGGTGGTACATCTGTCATCCAACACTGTGTACCAATGAAGCATTTTCTGTTCCTGTTTTCATCCAGAAAGATAAGTGAGAGAAGCTGCAGATCAGTTCACAGTGTAAACAAAGAACTTGTGCTTTATGCCACGGCATTCGATATTAGTGACTTCTAAGGAGGCTATAATGTTTGATCACCTAAGTCTAATGTTGGATACAACTCCTTACAGTAGCACCTTGGGTTACTTTACCCTCAGGTAATTTAAACTTCAGGTTGCAAAAGCGGCAAACCCGGAAATGTTTCGCCGCATGCACATGCGCAGAAGCGGTCTACTGCTTCTCCTCGGGTTGCGAAAACCTTGGGATCCAGCCAGACCTCTGGAACGGATCCTGTTCGCAATCGGAGGTACCACTGTACAAATTCATATTGGCTTCCAGGAGTTAATGGTCTGTGATTCTCTCATGTAATGTTTACTGGGCATCGTAGGATAAACACATGTGCCAGTGATAAGTCTTCCAGCTTCAGTAAGGTTTGAAATTTCTCATTCTTCCATTTTGAAATGTTTCATAGTTTTACTCAGAAGTACCCGCCAGTGAAGTTCCTATCCGAAAAGGATCGTAAAAGAATTTTGGTGAGTTGGCAACTTGCTTAGAACTAATCAGTGACCTAAATTTCTGCATAGGTTTATTGAGAAGAAACGACAAGATGGCCGTTGTCTTTGTGGCAAGGCACAGATTGAAAAGAAAATTCAGTGTACTTGTGTTAGCTTTTTAGCTCGTCCTAATTTAATTTTAAATTTTGGACATAGTCTTAAGGATGGCATCATTAAGAAGCAATAATCAATATTTGAGTACCCAATTCTGGACTGAGCACCCAGACACTGTGGTATTGTTGACTCTAAGTGGGCATGGATTGTATGCTAAGAGAAGCCAAAGGAAACCTCAAAAGGGAGAGAAAAATAAAAGATCACAAATGATTCCTGTGAAGGATGAAGTTTGTTAGAAAGAACATAGTTCTCTGTATTAAAAAGCAAAATACGGGCAACAGACTTTAACTCAGAATTTGAGGGAGTGATGCTCTTACTGGCATAATTTTTCAAAAGATGTTCTTCATGCTGGTCCTTGCTTTGACTTATTTCAGCAGTCTTGCTTTTCCAGTGTGGTTTTTTCATTTGATAACAATATTTATATGCTGCCCCATAGTGGAAGTTTTGGGTGACTAACAGTAAATGTAAAACAAAACCATAAAATAAAAAAATCATAATGAAGACAGCAGCAGAGGCTAAAAGCAATGTGCTCTCAGAAGCACCAGAAAATAGAAACTCTGAACATCTCCAGTAATTTCAGATTTTTGGAGATTAAAAGATTAAAACACCTGAAGAAGTATCAAGGTCTTCAACTGGTGCTCAAAGGAATGCTAAGTAGGCACCAGGCGAGGCTCCTTGGGGATGACATTTTTTAATGGGGTGCCACCACAGAAAAGGTCCCCTCCCCTCCACAATAACCGTAAATGAATAGAAATTCAGCAGTGGGGCACCCTGGAAAAGCTGGTAGCTGTTTGAAAATGCACAAATGTTGGCAAAATATACTCTCAAGGTATATTGAATTACCGTATTTTTTGCTCTATAAGACTCACTTTTCCCCTCCTAAAAAGTAAGGGGAGATGTGTGTGCGTCTTATGGAGCGAATGCAGGCTGCACAGCTATCAAAGAAGCCAGAACAGCAAGAGGGATTGCTGCTTTCACTGCGCAGCGATCCCTCTTGCTGTTATGGCTTCTGAGATTCAGAATATATTTTTTCTTGTTTTCCTCCTCTAAAAACTAGGTGCATCTTGTGGTCTGGTGCGTCTTATAGAGCGAAAAATACGGTAGTTGCCGGAGTTTGTGGTGGCAGCTTGAATGGTTTCTAAAAGGCTTAGACAAATCTGTGAGTGCTGTTAGCTGTGACATCGGAGGCAGAGTAGCTGTGGTTGCTAAGTGCTGGAGGCAACCTACTTCAGCTGTCCAGCCGTCTCGTTCAGGATGAAATTGCAAGGCAGAATTGCTTGCGTGAAAGGGACTTCATGCCAGAAGCAATTTGAATCCTATGCGTAATGCAGCTGTGCTTTGGAAGTCTAATGCTTTGCCAGTCGAACGTTTTGGCTCCCGAACTCCACAAACCTGGAGGTGACTGTTCCGGTTTGCGAACTATTTTTGGAAGCTGAACATCCGACAGGACTTACGATTGGCTACAGGAGCTTACTGCAGCCAATCAGAAGCCGTGCTTTGGTTTCCGAACGTTTTGGAAGTCAGGAGGACTTCCAGAACAGATTCCAAGGTACAACTGTACATGCATGTCTGCATGTATATAGTCCTTATGCACACTACCTGCACATTCTGAGAAATAGCCACATGTGCATATATCACATGGCAAACTGCTACCACATGATGAAGTTATTTTCTACATATAATAATATAATGATGATGATGTAGTTTTCCTTAAAGGTGAAATTGAGCAGCTGATATCGGCAGAATTGCTCAGTGTCAAACTTCTAGAAGCCTTTGGAAAAGTGAGCCAAAGGAACAGCTGACACCAGTAGAAGAACGTTGGCTGTCCTGAATCTCTAAATCAGGGTTTCCCAAACTTGGGTCTCCAGCTGTTTTTGGACTACAACTCCCATCATCCCTAGCTAGCAGGACCAGTGGTCAAGGACGATGGGAATTGTAGTCCAAAAACAGCTGGAGACCCAAGTTTGGGAAACCCTGCACTAAATAATGTGTAGGAGCTGCAGACCTAAAATATTCCTGGTAATTAAATGACATGGAAACTAATTGACTCTTAGCTAATAGCAATGTGTTGGTCATGAACTTTCTGTTAAAGCTGTGAATCAGAAATTCTGTTGATGTTACTGTGAGCACAGCATTGGACTCTGATTAAAGATTTGGTGGTCCTTTGTCCTTTTGATAAGTGCCCTGTTGTTTGATAGAACTGGAGCTTTGTAGTTTTGGTGGAGTAAACCTAATACGTAGCAACCCAGGGTTTTTGTAAGGCTTTAAGAACGCTTTGACACCCTGATTCTAAACCCATTTACTTACAAGAAGACCCATTGATGTCACCTCTCCCGAATGTGCTTGTGTTCAGCCCTTAAATGCACTCTGGGGAGAAATGCAGGACTGTAAAAAGTGTGTGACATTGCTGAAGCTAAGAGGGTCTGATCTTAAGCAGTGAGTGTTTGATGTGAGACAGCCGGGGAGCCCATACGTACTGTATGCAAAACTGAAGAAGAGAACGGTAACCCCCAGAAGGTTATTTTTTATCAGGATGAAGATGCATATCACACAGTTGCCTAGATTTCCTGAATGACTGTGCTAACCTTTAACAGGTTGTGTCAGTTAGAATGAGTAGCTTGTGCAGTACGTGTTCATCAGGAATGGTCTTTCAGAAGGTGCGGGGGAGCAGAAAATGGGATTCGGACGAAATCAGGAGCCCTTCTACTCATACAAGCAAGCACTTGGGTTGCAATCCAATTGCTGTGGTGTTGTACAAGGAGGACACTTTATTTTCATGAAGATCATGTCTATGGATGGGAAGAACCACATTGTCAAGTAATTCAGTCAGTATAGGCAGTTCTGTGGCTACTATTGGTAGCCTCTGGTCTGCTATTGAGTGCAAATCTCTTGGGTTCTGATCAACAGCTGTTGGATCCATGACTGGCCACTGTGAAGAAGCATTGCCTTCCTCCAGGCTGATCCAGCAAACTTTCACTCTGACCTAGCAAAGCTGCTCTTAATTTACTGGGAAGGGTGTAGTACAGGCTTCCTCAACCTCGGCCCTCCAGATGTTTTTGGCCTGCAACTCCCATGATCCCTAGCTAGCAGGACCAGTGGGCAGGGATGCTGGGAATTGTAGTCTCAAAACATCTGGAGGGCTGAGGTTGAGGAAGCCTGGTGTAGTGGTTGCCTCACAACACTTCTAGAATGGTTGGGCTTACTGATTTGGCTTTGAGTGCTAATTCATGAATGATCCTAGTGATGAGGTCAATGGGAGGCAGTTTCTTCCTTGAACACCACCCCAGCAATGCATGTGTAAAGGAACATTTGTTTAGTCGTGTCTGACTCTTCGTGACCCCATGGACCAGAGCAAGCCAGGCACTCCTGTCTTCCACTGCCTCCTGCAGTTTGGTCAAACTCATGTTGGAACATAGGTGGGACCAACGCCATAATAGGTTGCCTGGAAACTTTAGGGTATTGCTTCCTTTATGGCTGCCATAATTTGCAAAGTGATACATGGACTGAAGTATAACCCAGTCAATATTGTGAATGTAAAATCCAACCTTCTGAGATGTTGATGAGCTTAAAAGTGGGTGAAAGATTTCTCAGTCTCTTACTGATGACATTGTTGTCAGACATTTGAATCAAATAAGGGGAAAGTTAGATTTTAAATTGTTTGGCCTGTGAGGCAAGTAAAAAAAAAGGTTCTTGGTGTGTGTTTAAAAAATATATGAATTCAGCAAATTTAATCCCCCCATTATGAAGTAAGGATCACCTTTGCAAATATATTAATTAACAAATAAATAGCCAAGTTAGTGCGTCGTTGGGAATCATCAGACTTTTTCGGTAGCTGTAAGAGTCTTCCACTGTTAATTGTTCAAAGCATTAGTAATCACTTGCAATCTCACAGCTGCTATTTGGATTGCCTTAGCAGAGTACCGAAATTGGCTGTTATGTAATTGACCCTTACAAAGTTGCCACATCAGACTGAAGCTCATTTGTTTTCTTCAGCGGTTCAATAGTGCTCGGTTATTTTCTACGCCCTTTGGAATGTTGTGTGAAATGAGCGAACTTTTAAGTGGCACCAGCTATGGACCGAGTGACCTATAGTTCAGGCTCGCTGTCTGTGCACTAAGTTGATGAGAGACACTTGCAGGAAAGATTGCAGCACAGGGAAAATAAGCACTTGCTTAAAAAATGCATTCCTTCCTTCTGGATGCATTTATCTTTCTCGAGGTCCTAACCCGCATTGTGAAAAGGAGGGTGTAGCAACATTAAACATATTCCGCTCTAATTTGGCATTTTCCATAGATTTGCCCAAATCGTGCTTCAGTCTGGTGATAACTGTGTCTGTGAAAACCTCCCTACCACTATGGAAAACACTCCCATGCATGGAAAGCTAGGCTGTTAGAAAGATGTCCAGATCAACACTTTTCTCCCTTGATATCTCCCCAGATATATGAAAGTTTTCCAGATACAGAGAGGAGGTGTGGTTGTTTTTAAAACAAAACAAAACATGGGAGTAAGTCAAATTGGCAATCCCATCATCGCAGCCACCTGCAGTCAGACTTCCATTCCTATTTCTGGACATCTGCACCTGCCCTCTGAGTTAATCCACACCAGGAGTAGCCAGCCAGCCTTGCAGATGTTGATGAACTACAACTCCCATCATCCCTATCCAATGACTTTGCTGACTGCCACTGATGAGATTTGTAGTTCATCTGGAGGGGAACCACGTCGACTATAACTGGCCCTGACAGATCTGATTTAAGTACAGTGGGTTGCAAACCACACTGCACTGCAGGAATGCTTGCTGTTTCTCATCCATTATTGGAGGGAAGGGATTGTGAAAAGAAGCATGGATTTTGCATGATGGTCCTTGGTGAAAGTCCTGTGTGGATCTTCCCTAGTTTTCCTTATTTCCATTTATTCTGGTGAATTTAGGGTGGTGTGGGATAAACCTCTATTCCTTGAGTTTGGAACATGCTATTTTACCTTAACAGGAGGCATCATCCTTAACTTTTGACCTCCCAGGAACAACTTTGAGTCTCACAAATTCTGTGTTTGCATGAAGCGAGGAGTGAGGTGTATCTATTACTACTCTGAAGCTGAATTTAAAACAAAAACAGAGTTATTTTTCCCTCCCCTGCCCCTATCGAGATGTACAAAAACAAACTCTGAAAGCTGCTGTTGATTTCATTTCATGTTTGTGGACTTTTTGTCTGGTGTTTTCCTTTTAAAAGAGAAGAAACATTTATATGCAAACTGTCCTAATGCAGATAACTGGAGGAGCAGGGTTTGTGGGTTCTCATCTTACTGACAAACTAATGATGGATGGCCATGAAGTTACAGTTGTGGACAACTTCTTTACGGGCAGGAAAAGAAACGTGGAACACTGGATTGGCCACGAGAACTTTGAACTGATTAATCATGATGTCGTAGAGCCCCTCTACATTGAAGGTGAGTGCCCCCCGAGAGGACACAAGCTGGGCTGCTTCGTGCATCAACATTAGGGACCTGTTTCTGTCGTCTCGTAAATGGCCACCTCTGTGTGGCTGGCAAATTCTGCCCTTTTCCTTAAGTCCACATGCAATTGCTTCTGGGAGCATGGAAAGTTACCACTGCCCTCACGGGAATTGGGCAGCTGAAGGTACCATATCCACAAAGATAGCCGAAAGGGGAGGACCATGGGCGATATCACAGTGTTGTACCCCACAAAGTTTGCCTGTGAGCACAAGGGCTTCAGCTTTTGCCACAGAATTCCCCTTCCCTCTTCTTTCCCCATGCGCTTCCCGCAGCCCCCCCCCCCGCCTCACCCTCAATCTGATGGGGGATTGTGAGGAATCCCTGCATTAGATTCGGATGACATGGGGAGGAGACAGAGGGGAAGTGCTGTTGCAGAAATGAGATTCCTTGCACAACCAGAACAACTTAGTTTGAGATACCCTGTGATACCAGGGGCACGTTGAGGCTAGACATCTTACTTTTTTTGAATCTGATTAATTTCAGGCACTTTCTAAGTTTAATCCAATTTAAAATTGGGTGGGAACAGCGGGGAAGGGCTATTTCCCAACCACCACCACACCCCAAAATTAATTCACCTGCAGCTTGACATCACAAGTACACAATACTGTACTTCCTCAGTGAATTTACTGGAATAAAATTGCTTGTGGATGCACTTGAGTTTTCAAATCTGCTTATTACAATTGGGCTTAGAAACATGAGAACAGGTTCCGATTCTGTAACATCCTCATGGTCAAGCAATTACAGAGGTTGAGCTGTTTAGTTCTCTGCTGCCTTCCCTTCCCTTTTAACTCTTCACCCATGCTGTTTTCACACTGTGACAACATGGGTGAAATTTAAAACACACACACACACACAAACGGTGCCTATAATACTAAGCTAAGCCATTACTTAATCTGTGGGCTCCTGGTGAAAAGATCACAACTGCTTACCTCCTCTAGACCTGTTGCTGTGAGCTAAGCCATGGTTTGAGTTATGTCTGAACCCATCCTTGTGGCTTAGTTGCCCCAGGCAAACTATGAGTAATAGCCCAGCTTCCGAATTTTCTCAACTGAACTAAACCATGAGCCTCGGTTCTGACAAAACACTAAGCCAAAACATGGCTGTGTTCACAGCTGTGCAGTAACTAACATCAGGAGTTGCAAAGCGCACCCAATCTTTTCACTGGAAAGCCTACACATTTGATTGTTCATGCTGTAAGCTATGGTTTGGCTCAGTGGTACTTACAAACCAGCATGTGAGCATTGGAATAATGCTATATATGTTGCCTTTTGAGGTTACACATGCCACAGGCATGTTTTGCCTCCTTGCCCTCACAGTACAGGTTCTACAAATACACAATGCAAATATATTTACAGATATTGTCAAGTTGAGTGAAAAAATACATGAAATAAGTGCTTTTTATAAGGTGGAGTTATTTCACTAAGGCTACAGAACTTCATGAATCTTTATCTAAATGTACAGGAGGCACACACTGTCTTGAGAAGCCGGGGGAAACATTTGCCATGTTTGCAAGACTATAATATAAACGGGGGTTAATAAGATTCTATCCCAGACTCCAGTTTAATTAGATCCCCTAACGACTTTGTTTCTGGATCATGAGGGTGTAGCTGTGCAGTTGGAATTTGCTAATGGTCTACAACACCTCCCTCGTACAATCAAATGCTTTTGGTTAAATAATACCGGTGGGACGTTATTAAACTGGCAGCCTGTTTTTAGCACGCAATTTCAGCCTTGGCTGGGTATGAATTATATAGTTTCTTTTTGTTGAGTATAATGAAAGGCAATTCCGGTGTGACTCTTCCTCAACAAGAAGATACTTCACAGTTCAAAGTGCTTGCTGTGTGTCTTTGACAAGGAAAAAAAAAACACCACAGAATGCGGAAATCACATAAGCCTGTTTAAATGGCACCCTTAGAACTGACTAGCCAAGCTCTATAAACAAAGATTTCTCTGTAAAATTGTTTTGAAAGTCAGCTTTCATCCAAAAACGTTAAAAAGAAACCAGCGATAACCCATAAGGATTAAGTTAGTACTAGAAAAGTTTTTCAATAATTTTTGCATCGCTTCAGTATAATTGGATGAGAATTTGTCTAGGGGAACAATTCAAACCTAAATCGTTTGTATGTGAAATGGGATTTGGAATAAATATTTAATTGGTTGTACGCTCCGAATGGAGTGGTGTTTTTCTCCTCTTAAACTAAAAAAATGATATATTATAAGTTTATATTCTCATCATTTATACCCATCTTCCTAGTTCTGCACCCATAGGAACATGCTCATTGCATGCTTCAACCTCTTTAACATATTCTTTGCTGAGTTTGAGATTTGAATAGCGTGAGGAAGGACAGTGGGACAAGCCTGCAAGTTGTAGGTCCCTGGGCTCTTCCACATCACAAGAAAGATGTATCATACTGTAGCTTCTGGTTCTCTTATAGAGAGGAGCCAAAGAACATCCTCCTTTTGCCCTTTTAACTCAGCCTTCCAGCCATGCTGTTGTCTTGCCTCACTTGTGAGTAGACCCTTGCAAGTAGGCTCTTAGAGTTAGAAGAAGTGATTGTCTCCAAATCTGGGCTGCTATTCACTCTTGGACTCTTGCCTTCCATTTTCTTCTGTCAGTTCAATTCTCTCATTGGCTCTGTTCCCACATCCAAGAGATCTGGCATGGTGGAAGTGTCCCTGAATACCTACAACTCCTTCCCCCTTTTTTAATCTCCCAACTGAGTTGGTGTAAAATAAACGCTCTTCTCTTCTTCTTTTTTGTCGTTGTTTCACAGTGGACCAAATTTACCACCTGGCCTCTCCAGCTTCCCCTCCAAATTACATGTATAATCCCATCAAGACACTAAAGACCAACACCATAGGGACGCTGAACATGTTGGGTGAGTCAGTGAATGGATTGTGTGAAATAAGCAGCTTGATGTTCATTGAAATGGTACGGTGCCTTGCTACTGACTTTTACTGGAGAAAGGCGCAGCATCCTTTTTGCACCTGTATGTCTATTTGTAAATGACTTAAATATTCTTTAGAAACATCTTTCAAGTATTTGCATGCCAAAACAGCAAGCCTTAGGGCAGGGGTGAGCAACCTGTGACCTTCTGGAGTTTGTTGGGCTCCAGTTCCCATCTACCTTAACCAACATGGCCAGGGATAATGGGATCTGTAGTCCAGCCATCATGGCCAATGGCCAGGGATAATGGGATTTGTAGTCCAGCAGCATCTGGATCTACACAGTTCCTTATCCCTAATTTTAAGGGAAGTCAAACAGTATATTTTTGCCATGCTCAGTCCCAGGGTAGCCAGTTGCATGAACAAGTGTGATGGGGTGAACCAGGGATATGCCCAGTGATGCAGACTGATGTCATTACAAAGAAGATATTCTTGGCACTTGAGGATAGTTCAGGATATTTGCCACAAATAACTTCCTATACCATCTCAAGTCACTTTTCATGCCATTCAGCACATTCTAAGAGTTGGTCAAAGAGGTATTCTCTTGACTTCCTTTTACAGAAATTTGGGGTTCTTGGTAGTATCCTTGCCTTATTATATAGACGCAGACAGGCCATTAACTGTTTTGGACACTTGTAGTCTTATACCAAGTAGCAGGGAATTTCTTGAAGCATTCAGAAAATCCTTAACTATGCTTTCATGGCTGCTGTGCTAGGCTTCCAAATGGGCAGGATGAGAGTAAGCATTTTTGGGTATTTCATTTTGCATTTCTGTCCCATCTTTTGTTCCAAGGAGCTCAAGGTGTGGCATATATGGCTCTCCCGTTCCCCATCAATCCCCGCAACAACCCTGTGAAGTAGTTTAGGTTGACAGAAGCAGGTACTGATCCCCCAAAGCCACATGTGAAGTCTCTCTTAGCAAAAACAACAAAGATGGCACCCATTGAGACGAACTCTTGCTAAAGCCTGTGCTGCAATAATGAACCTCTTTATGATGCCACAAGGCTCTCCACATCAGTTCTGCAGAATTGCAGCAGGTCTGCTCTGCTGGAGTAATGCAGAGTCACTTTAAAGCATAGTTTTAAAGGGTTTTTTTGTGTGTGTGTGGATGAGAAGTTACATTTCGGTCTGAAAGCTTTTACAACAAAGCCTGCTACTGAATGGAATGTGGAACTCCTGGTTGCTTAGCCCCCTTTGGTCAAAATTAAATTAAGATAAGCGTGAGTCCGTTCATTTTCACTAAAGTTCACCCTCTTGTTTTTTTCTTTTTCTTTTAAGGGTTAGCAAAACGTGTTGGAGCTCGGCTTCTTCTTGCATCTACCTCTGAAGTATATGGAGGTAAGAAGTGGACTTGGCAATGGCTGATTTGGGAGCCAGCCTTTTACTGAAGGGAGAGGTCCCATCAGTATGCAGGCCTCCAAGCATAGTTTTAAGCAAGGCGGGGAGAGCTGGCAAGAGTTTTTCTCCATCTGCTACGTTTTCCTTCACATTTGACCTCCCTGCCCTGCAGTCAATGGATCTTACTATGCTTTTGATGAAGATATTATTTTAAAATGTTCCTTTTGCTCACCTACGCAAACAAAAAGCTTGATCTTCGTTTTAAAATCTAGGGGGCATTAATTTCCATGGATAACTGGGCTTGACTTTTACCTCAGTACTCCAGGATCAATCCCTCCTCTGCCTTTTCAATATACTACTATCCTTTTCATTCTTTGGTCCCTATAATACTTTTACTGCATTCAATGAATAGAACACCAGTGCATGGTATAATATGGCTTGGTTGACGCTGCCCCATAAAGCCTTGATTTGGGAATTTCTGATGTTTCCTTAAGTCATCACTGAAGTATGTTTAGATGCCACCTGTTTGGGGACTATTGCATTTGTCTTAGTTTTTTCCTGTTGTGAAGGTCCTGCAAATTAAGCAGAATGTTCAACTTGCGTAATATGTGATTATTGTACCACTGTGCTAATGGGACATTTGTAGGGTATGTGTCTTCCTGTGAGTTACTCTGGCCCAGCAGTAAACAAACCTCTGGTCATTTTTAGCAAGTCCCACCCACCTGTCCTACATCTGATGTCCTATATGACATCACGTGTGGGGCAAGGAATGATGGGGGGGGGGGCAGAAGGGTGGTTTGCGGGCACATTCATAGCCCCATGCTTTTTGCAAGCTGATCATTGGTCCTTGGATGGGAATCATGCTGAATTCATTTTCCTACCCCAGTTTAGCCTTTCTCTAGCCATTAGTCCCTAGGAAAGCATTTTAGAAGCTGAGTGTGAAAAGTTAAATCTTTTCAGACCGAATAAAAATGGCCAGCTAGCTCTGAATAACTTCTTATGTGACAGACTTATAGGAAGCATTGACGTTACTCTAAATGGGCTTCATTTGCCCCTCGTGGAGCTGGTGAATGCCCAAGCTTGGCTCTGTAGTGTCTTCACATTGCATCCCATATGTGGTCCTAAGACTATAACTCAACCCTGGTGCCCACTACTCTGTAGAGCAGCCTTTCTCAACCTATGGGTCCCCAGATCTTGTTGAATTACAACTCCCATCACCCCTAGCTAGCAAGGCCAGAGCTCAGGGATGATGGGAGTTGTAGTCCAACAACATCTGGGGACCCACAGGTTGAGAACCACTGCTGTAGAGCATGGTTAGGCAACCTAAGGCCTAATTCCCTTCTAAATCCAGCCCGTGGACGGTCAGGGAATCAGCGTGTTTTTACATGAGTAGAATGTGTACTTTTATTTAAAATGCATCTCTGGGTTATTTGTGGGCCATAGGAATCTGTTCATTTCCCCCCCTTCAAAATATACTCTGGCCCCCCACAAGGTCTGAGGGACAGTGGACCGGCCCCCTGCTGAAAAGGTGTGCTAACCCCTGCTCTAGAGAGTATCTTAATAGTAATCCTTTCTGTGCTGTTGAAAAGTGAAACTCATGATCGATCTCTCTCCCCCTCCCTCTTTCTCCCTCCCCCACTCTCAAGATCCTGAAGTTCACCCGCAAAACGAAGATTACTGGGGTCACGTGAATCCCATAGGACCTAGAGCATGTTACGACGAAGGAAAGAGGGTTGCCGAAACAATGTGCTATGCCTATATGAAGCAGGTAATGATTGTGACATTTGGCCAAAAACGTTCAGAACCTGAGAGCTGCAACACATGATACAGAAATACAAGGTCACTTAGGTGGTATGAGTGAAGGATTCTGGTGAAAATCCAACATTCTCTGGCATGAAAGGATTCTGTACAATTGGTATAGACTGCCTCCTATTCCTGGTAGTGCTTGGGCTACAAACATGGTTTGCTTAAAGGCCAAACTCTGCAATATTAGTTTTGCTGGTTCACTTGAAGTGTTTCATGCACCTGAGAGTCTAGTACATGGGTAGGCAAACTAAGGCACAGGGGCTGGATCCGGCCCAATCACCTTCTAAATCCGGTCCGTGGACGGTCTGGGAATCAGTGTGTTTTTACATGAGTAGAATGTGTGCTTTTATTTAAAATGCATCTCTGGGTTATTTGTGGGTCATAGGAATTTGTTCATTTCTTAATATATATATATATAGTCCGGACCCCCACAAGGTCTGCAGGACACTGGACCAGCCCCCTGCTGAAAAAGATTGCTGACCCCTGGTCTAGTAGATGAAAAATAAATAATTAGGAACCCATTTGGTTGAAACTAGGACCTCCATGGTTAAAGACATGGTTAAAGCAATATTATGTAGGTAGTATGGAATATGCTAAAACCACGTTAAGTGATTTGGGTATGTTTTTGTCTTATTCTGGCATAGAGGCATGAAAATTGTAAGATAACACGGCAATGTGGGATTCTTCTCCCCCTTTTCATAAGCAAATGCAGAAGCTGGCTTCGTGTGTCTCGTTGACTGTCATCTTCCTTCTGGGGTAGGGTAGCAATAGAAAATTTAAAAAAACAGTGCATTTTTAAAAACCAAAAAGCTTTTTTCTTATTCTTCCAGGAGGGCGTAGAAGTAAGAGTGGCAAGAATATTCAATACTTTTGGCCCTCGGATGCACATGAACGATGGCAGAGTTGTTAGTAACTTCATCCTGCAGGCTCTTCAGGGAGAACCCTTAACTGTACGTATTTACCATCCTGCCCTCTGAACTCAATTGCTGTTCATTGGATTTATGAGGAAGATTTCCAAGTAAAATAAATTGTCGCTTTGTGAAATGTCACTTGTATGAATCGTGTAGGTTTAAGAACATGAACCCTGAGCTTGAACGGTCCTGTATGTTCACTAAAATGTCTTAAAACGGTGCAGAACTTCAAGTTCTCCGGATAAAGAATTTGCGCTGAACCACATAATCAAACTATTGTGACAGTCATTTGATTCAGGTCTTCAGTTACTGTTATAGTGCAGTCTCACTGTGTTCAATAGGACTTGATCTCAAGTAAGTGTGCGTAGGATTGCAGTCTTAGTAAATATACTAAAAGACAGGTTTCCATACAAATCTGTTCTTATGTCCAGTTGTATTCTGCTTGGAAAAAACCTCCATAACATCAGCTAAAATAGAGCTTCAGTGTAATTGTTTTCCGCACAGGACTTGTTCAACCATGCATGTATAATGTTGTTGGTTTTTTACCAAAATGAAATACCTCTTTGCTAATCATGTGAACTGTCCCAATTGAAAAGGACCTTGAGTTGATATTGGGTAACCCGGCAGTTGTGACTGTGGTCATTTATCTGTGACAGCTATTCATGCATCCAGCCATCCCTTAATGCTACAGTCAAGAAATGGCAAGGATGTATGTATTGGACTGGTCCTTAATCATGCCTAGTGTTATGAGATAGCATCTGGTAGTTGGGTGCTTGAGTTACTGTTTTTGTATCCAGTGGTGGCTCTGCTGATGAGAGGCATCCATCAATGGAAGGGGACAACCTTTGAAGATTTCCCTCCCTAAACCTGTTCAGGGCTCCCTGGATGCTTAGAGCAGATTTAAGGGAGGAACTAGGGGGAATTGGTCTTCCACAGACAGATGCTTTCTGTCCGTCAAGTTGACACCATTGGGTAAAGGTAAAGGGACCCCTGACCATTAGGTCCAGTCATGACCGACTCTGGGGTTGCAGTGCTCATCTCGCTTTATTGGCTGAGGGAGCCGGCGTACAGCTTCCGGGTCATGTGGCCAGCATGACTAAGCTGCTTCTGGCAAACCAGAGCAGCACACGGAAACGCCATTTACCTTCCCTATTTATCTACTTGCACTTTGATGTGCTTTCAAACTGCTAGGTTGGCAGGAGCAGGGACCGAGCAACGGGAGCTCACCCTGTCGTGGGGATTCAAACCGTTGACCTTCTGATCGGCAAGTCCTAGGCTCTGTGGTTTAACCCACAGCACCACCTGCGTCCCTACGACACTATTGGGTACCAGTAAAAATAAGAAAATGAAACTTCCTATTAAGTTGGTTTTTTTAAACTTAGTGACCATAATGGATTAGTTTCATGACCAGTTGTTACATTAATACTTTATATTAGTAGGATAGAGCTGGGATGTATATTTTCATGTGCATTTTGAAGAGCAGTAAAATCTCATGAGATTCTCTCCAGTGAACTGCTGAAGATTGGCACGCTTTGCTTTCTGGCCAACAACAGTGTACAAGCAGGGCTCTTGTAGCCTGTGTGTGTTTTCAGAAGACTGTTGCTAGGGCACAAGCTGAGGTTACCAATCGCTCATCTAGCCCCAGGAAAAGAAAAAGGGTGCAAATTCTTCTAACTCTGCAAACCGCAAGCAAAGGCGCAGGGAATGACTTCAAATCTTGTTTCCTTTTGTCAACCCATATACAAAGATCTGTTCCCTTCCACTTGACAAAACAAAAATTCATTCCATATGAACTGGAATACACTTCCTTTTCTTTTCTTAAAACAACAACAACTTTGTTTTGTGAGTGGCACATTAAAGATGATGGAGAAAAAATTGGTGCAGAGATGTTATGAAAAGTAAAGGGAAAAGGAAATAAAATCTGTAGCTAGATCAGTCTGGATCTGGCCAAACTCTGGATACAAGACTGCTTGGTGAGACTCATTTATGCCACCCTATGACCATCAAAGTGTTTGTGAGGTGTATATGAGCTAGTTTAACCTGTGCATCTAGCCACAGATAATCAAATTACAGATCAGACCAGGACAGATTTTGCTTTCAACACACTGTCACAAACGAATTGGAGAGGAATTACATGTTTGTCAGTAAAAGTGATGGGCATATTGATACTTCTTATCAGTAATACTCATTTTATTTTATTTTCCCCTAGGTATATGGGCCTGGGACTCAAACCAGAGCATTTCAGTATGTCAGGTACGTTTGTTTCACCTTCCTTGTTTCAGTATACCTGAGGAAGGGACACTGAACAAAAAACAAATTAAATGCTGGGAAAGAGAAAAGCATATTTCAATGTTAGTCATACAGTGATGTCAGAATGTTTGATTTCTTTCCGGTTTCATTAGTTTTCTTTTTGCTATTTCCTTAGCATTAATTATCCCAAGTCTATAGATCAGTATTTCTCAGCCCTTACAGCTTGCAGCCCATTATACCAATGTGTGAAACCAGTGATTGCTCCTTTCTTAAAAACCTGAACATAAAGGGTAGCAGTCTGTGACCTTTCAAACCCAATGCCTCTTCCTTGCATTGAAAGCTTGGAAAAGGTAGAATAATTTGAATCCATAGTTAAGCCCCTGCTTAAACTTTTAGTGTGTGTCACAAAACAGCTGCTGTCCAGTGGATTCTGAGACTGGATTGTGCAAAAGCACTACTTATGTGAAAAGCACTACTCGCGTGGGAGTAGTGAATTCTTTTTGTTTCATGAATGGGACCATGCAGGCCTTTTTTCTCTGCCTAATTCAATGTGGTATTCAGTTCATGCCTTCCTCTGCGCCCCCCTCTTTCTCGCTAGTTTCTGATGCATGCAAATACTTGTATGTATTCGATTAGACCAGCATGCAAAAAAGGAATCTTGATGTAATTGCATGATCAATCGCGATTCCTTTTTTTGTGCTGCGATTTTATCAATGGGCACATTGGTAGTTCTGAATGAAAGGAAAAGACATTGACTTGAAAACAGCGTAGGTACAGTAGTGTAAACATTAAGAAAAAAAGATGCATCATCATCATCACTTGTTGCCTGATGACGCCCACAAAATTATTCCCAGAAGTGGCTCACAACATTAATACCTTGGTCCTGGCCCGGAAAAACAGTGGGGTAATTTTGGAACCATAAACTGTTGGGATAAATTTGGATATGGAGTTCCTTCTAGCTCTGCCTGCCCCTTGACAACTGGACATATGATAGCCTTTGTCCCACTGAAGCTAACGTCAGAAAAAGGAGCTGCGGACAACACTGGAAACAGTAGTCCTGTTTCCTGTACTACTGATTCAGCAAAGGTCCTTTTGCCTCGTTGAGTTTTAAGAAGCTGCAATCGTTCTACCTCCCGGTATTATCTAATCTGACTGGCAATGGCTTTGTGGAGTCTTGGGCAGAAGTCTCTCACATCACCCCAAAGATCCTTTTTAGCAGGATAAGATCCTTTTTAGTTTGAACCCTGCAATGCAGAGCATACTCTGGCAGAACTTCTGTCCGCATAGGTGACACAAACAGGTGAATATCCCAGCGTTGTAAGCTTTAAAATGCACTGGGAGAAAGGCAGGATACAAATAAAATCCCATTTGCATCATGGTTACGCAGATTAGGATTCCTATTGATGGTTGCAATAAAAACCCAGCACTATCCTATTCCTTTCAGTATCCTCTGCTTTTCCAGTGTCTTGAATGCCACTGTGGTGCTAAATAAACATCAAATTTTGTTAAAAACAGAATAGCAGGCACTAAAGTAGGAAATAGCTGCCTTAGCAGTCTGAAATCCAAAGTGCAGGTTTTCAGAAGACACTAGTTTATATTTCTGGGTTGAAAAATCATCATGTTAGAGTTAGAGGACTCGGTCCATTGCTGCCATCTTGTGTTTGCACAATGGATATGCAATTTGTATTTAGAAAGAGAAACCAGTTATTTTAGTCAGCGGGGCTTTTAAGATGAAGGCACAGTAGATTGCTTAACCTTTAAAGTGCTGCTATAGTCCCCTATTTTCTCCTTCCTCCCTTTTTTATCTTGCTGTATATATAAAAAAAACTTTAATAATAATAAAATTCTGCTACAGTCAAATATGACTTCTCCGGAGGTTTTAAATCATGCTGTTGATTAGTGTTATTCAGTGGCAGCTTGACTGATTTGGAAGTTGAGGTGGAGGAGAGGGCAGTCGGATTTCCCTAAGTTTGTAGCTGAATAGCAGTATTTGTCCCATCCTGCACATGTCCTGATAACCACCCTAACCACCCTAATTTAGTGCAACAAAGACATGAAAGCGCAGTTTTCTTTAAAAAACAAACAAATCAGTACTACTGGAATTTTCTCCCCAGATTAATGGACACTGCATAATTAAGTAGAGGGCAGACACAGATTGTGTTTGTGGCCAAGTAAATCAGTTTTTAGTACTTTTAAATTGGATGTGAACTGTTCCTTCAATGCGCCACTTGAATGCATCTTGTTTGGCCTGCTGTATGGAAATGGATAAGGCAGAAATTCATTGCTCCAGTGCATAATGTGCTCCGCTGGAAGCCCACCTAAGGTTCCATGGTTTGTTTATTTCAGGGCTGATAACTCTGTTAACGTTGCCGCCGCACAGAACTGATGCCATTAGTTTCCCCCCTAAAATCAGCATTTTGGACAGTCAGGCTGTAAAACACATGAGGAAGTAACTCTGCTCAAGCTGTGTTGTCATATATTGTTTTATTTTTCCAGTGACCTTGTGAATGGGCTGGTGGCCTTAATGAACAGCAATGTCAGCAGTCCTGTTAACTTGGTAAGCAAGTGGTTTTCTTCTGGCCTTTTTCTCCTTGATCTAAGTCTAAGACCCTGTGTTGGAATTACCTGCCCATTTTCTTAATCCGTTGAATCCAGTCACGGGAGAAACATTTGGCACTATGAAGTTCTGAGAATAATGGTAGCGATGTACCCTCCCTCCCTTTCCTCCTTTTGCCACAAACTTCCTCAGCACACTGAGAACAATCGGCATTGTGAATTTACCGGCATTCTTCCTCTTCTTCAGATACTATCGGCTTTTGATTGTGAGCGAAGCCTTTGCAAGCCAGAATTTAGAAGTTCAGTTCAGTGTTGCAGTGTGTGGACTTCGGCATATGTAATGCTAGAGACTGGGCCAGATTCAGCTAACCCAGTGCACTAGCAGAAGCCACAAGGACACATGCTGGCACAATGGGGCTTCCCCCACCTCGTGTGACCCATGCAACCCCCAAAGTCCACTCTTGGGGTCAGGAGAACCCCCCAGGACAGCAAGTGGGGGGGGGGAGAGCAGAGATCGTTCCATCCAGCAAGCAGAATTGCTTGCATCGGTGGAAAGATCTTATTAACTCAATGTCAGATTCCACACTCTGACTTTCCCCACCTAAGTTTCCTCTCCCAGGATTGTATTACGGAAACAGAAATTGCCTTAAGCAGTTTAGACTCACATTTGTAAATATTACCTGTGGGCTTTTACTCCTGCTCTGAAATGTGGTAACAACTAGTGAAATCATTTTTGGTCGAAGGTTGCTGGTGTGTGGTGGGTTCTTCCGTCTGCATAAGGAGGGGGGAATCACGGTTGTCTAGCTATTCCTCCTCCCCATTGAGCATCACCTCACACAATTGCCATTCCATTAGTGAGGGTTTGTTCACTCCCACTCTCAAGACAGCTCTTCACAGGAGGCTGCAGAGAGAAGGGGGAGGCAGGAAACCACATCCTGTTCACAGCACAAAAGTTAGGATCTAGTCCAGGCATAGGCAAACTCGGCTCTCCAGATGTTTCGGGACTACAGTTCCCATCTTCCCTGACCACTGGTTCTGTTAGGGATCATGGGAGTTGTAGTCCCAAAACAACTGGAGGGCCGAGTTTGCCTATGCCTAATCTAGTCCTTTTATTTGCTAGTTACCTTATTGCAAAATAAAGCTCTTTTTGGGGGGTAAAATGTCATTTTAATAGTGCTTCTTATATCCTTAGGGGAATCCAGAAGAACACTCTATTTTAGAGTTTGCCCAGTTAATTAAGAAACTCGTTGGTAAGTATGACATATAATTGCCCTGAACAAACGTGGAACAGCTTGCATACTTGTACCCGTTGGGGTTTATCCAGTAGAACCGCATGAGTGGAGAAGAGGTTCACCTGGTGGGGTGGAGCTGCAACACCACTAGCTTCCCAGCAGCGCTGCTTAACGAAAGGGTAGTTCCCATGATGTTGGCGCCCTAGTAAGCAGCAATAGCCCTGCTGCCAGGAAGCCACTTCGGCTTGGTTGCAGACTTTGGGCTGGAGGCATAATGTGGGAAATTATAAGAGATACATGCCTGGTGCCAGCTTTTTATCTTTTTAAGGTATCAGTCGAAACCTTCCCATTTTACCTGGGCTTTTGGCCTGTAATTTGAAAGGTTTCAGGGATTTGGGGCCTCTCTTAGTTCTGTAAGGCCTAACTTCATAGTAGTTTTTTTATTGGTTGGTTGGTATACTTTTAAGTTGCTTTGGGTCACTTTTGTGAGGAAAGCAAGTAATAAATATTAATGGTAAATAATGCTATTGCCCTATCAGGGTGTTCTGATTCCCCACACGTTTGGACTCACATGAGGTACAAGTGAGAAAACACACACTTGCTTCCTCCACACCACTTTTTAACATGCCTGAGGTAAATGCCTGAGGTAAACAGGGGGAGCTGTTAACACGCTGTGTGATTCAGAATATTACAGCATGCAAATAGTATACTTTCTGCTTCAGAAGTTATCTCCCCAGCTTTATGAAGGGTGGCAGGAATTACTGGGGACATGGGGCAACTCCAGCCCTCTCAGTGATACTCTTACCTCAGTAGATGAGAAATTAGAACAGGTGGATGGGACTTAGGAGGAAGGAAGGAAAAGTATTTACATGGGCAGAAGAGATTGTGTGCTTGCAGAACACTGGCTTGCAGCCAGTTAAGCTTCCATGATGGTGTACCCCTGTACCTCAGCCCAGCTCACTTACTTAGCAGGGTACCCCGACCCCCAGTGGAGCATTTTTAGGGGTGCATCAGGAGGTGTGGACAAGGAAGCTACTTTCTGCCAGAACTGTTACTTGCGCTTAATGCTAGGTTGGACTTTCTGGGTTTCCAACTGCAAGGATGATGGGGCTGCATTTTAACTGCACTGGACCTGTGTGGTTTCTTGACTTTGTACACCATACTTTAGGGGGGGTGTAGGTGTGTGAAGCCTTTGTTTCAGCCTGTCTTGGAAAACATAGGGGGGGGGCATTTGAAAACTACCTGTTTTGATTTGTTTCAGACTTCTGAAACTGTTAGTCCGATCACCAGAAACCAATATAGCTTTGTAATATTTGCGCGTTTGGTGTTGTTGTTTTTGGCAGGCAGCGGAAGTGAAATCCAGTTTCTGTCAGAAGCTCAAGATGACCCTCAGAAAAGGAAGCCTGACATCAAGAAAGCCAAGTTACTACTTGGTTGGGAACCTGTGGTATGTAATTCTAGAGTTAACAGTGTTGTGTGCAAGTATTTTTGAAAGGCAACACCACCAAGAAATGAATAATGCTCTGTGTTCCTTGCTGTGCAGGGCAAATCTAATGAAATTCCTTCCATGATGTGCTACCTCCTTTTGGGAAGAGTTCTTCTCCACCCCCACCTACCCCAAAAAATCAATATTGCCGCTGCTCCTTGATAGATAATAGCCACACTTCTGGTATTCATCTTTAAAACAAACAGCTAAGCTAGTTAAATCTAGAGCAAATAAGCAGGGGCCCTTGAGAGCGAAAGTGATTTTAACAAAGGCAGTGAAGGAAAATGTGTGTTTGTGGATCTGACTCTGCTCCCATTGAAACCAGTTTTATTGAACAGTAGGTCATTATAGAGTGGTAATGATTAATTGTGCTTTCTGCCTTTCGGACGGAGATGCCTTGAGAATCCTTAACATCCATTTTCTTAGCAGTAGCACTGCTAGTAGGAAAGCAAAATGCTTTTTGTGTGTGTGTCTGCATGCAGGTTGGGTGTAGGTTTGAAACTAAGCCTGCGTGAAGCTCTGCTATTCCATCCCGCCCCCCAGAAGCTAGTATAGTTTTCTACTATATAGTTCAGTGGGGAGTAAATGCTAGAGGTGTGCAACAAATATCTGTCCGCCTTAGTTCAGACACATTCTTACATGTATAATTTATCATCGTTGTGGTTTTGATTTTTTCAGAGAGCTTCCTTAGGTTGTACCCCACTCTGGTGTTGATTTAATGAAGAGCAGGTTATAAATTACCTAAATAAAATAATAAAAGGGAGGTAGTTCAGTGGTGCATTCTGTACACAAATAACGCCCAGTGAGGTTTACTTTTGAGTTTTGGCTTGCGGCTAACTTGTTTCTAGGCTGCGTATTTTGTAAGTAGGCAGAAGAAAGAGAAAAGTATTGGAGCAAGAGACTGAGAATTCCTTACTCAGAATAGATAATTGCTGCAATCCTAGCTCCAGTTTATTCAAGTGAGTAACAGTCCAAAAATTCTGAGGGAGCTTGATTATTCGTTTTGCCAGTCGCATTTTTCATTATCTGTGAGCAAGTGCCCCTGCAACATAGGAAATGGCAGGAAGTAAACTGGATCTGCTGAAAGAGGTACAAAAAGGTAGGTATGGCAAAGTTGGGCATTCTACTTATTATGCCCTCAAAACCCACCAGTTCTCCTCAGGGAGAACTTTGGGAACCCAACTTACCATCTTCCAGGTAGCTTTACAAATTCCTATAGGAACTCTTCACTCCTGCCTTAAGCTATTGGAAGGTTGTGGAGATTGTGATACTTCCAACACACTCCACAGTTTTGCAACTTTTATCACTTCGATGAATGCAGTACTCTAGTCTATGGTTACTGCCAGATTTTACTGCAGACACGTGTTGAAGTGGTCCCAAACTCATACCATAGCAGTTTCTTCTTCTCTTTTCCCCCGCGGCTAGGGATGATGGGAGTTGTAGTCCAGCGAAAGCGGAAGAAATAGAAGAGGGAGGTGTGCCTCTCCCCACCTCCATATTTTGCTAATAGTGTAGAGGAGGAATAAATCAGAAGGGGCAAAGGAGAAGGTGGTACTTAAGGATTGCCAGTTACCTACCTACAGTGCTCCCCCCCCCCCGGTCCCAAAGGTGTGGGAATGCACCTCTCTGAGAAGACCCATCCCAGAGCCCATCTTTGGGCTGGGGGGGGGTGTCTCCTCGAGAGCCAGGCTCTATCATGCTCTGTTTGCAGTGCCGCCTCAGCTGGCTTTGCATGGACTGTCTTCCTCTTTCCCCCAGCAGGCAGCTGTGGTGGAGGCAGGGGGAGATTGCGGGGGTGATGGGTTTCTTTGCCCGCATGCCTGATCTCCCCCGCCACCTGCCACTCATACAGTCTCAGGCTCTTTGGTGCTTGCCTGCCTTTGTCCGAGCCTTTCCTCTTGGTGCATTTGGTCTCCCCAAGAGGAAAGGTGCAGCGAACCTGCTCAGGAGAAGGCAGGCAATTGCCATCCAGCCCAGACACGTGCGGGCGAAGGAGCAGCCTGCTCCCCAAGCCCGTGAACTCTCTCCATACCATGGAGATCACATGGGGTGGAAGGGATCGAGTTTGGGCTACTTCTTCACTCCTGATCCTCTCCCCCATTGATCAGGAAAAGAGGCAGCCTGCCCTGCTTTCTCAGGCCAGGGAGGCAGATGGTAGAGTACGTTCTCAGGCTTCCCCTGCCTGCCTGTTTCGCTGAAAATCCTCAGCAAAGCCCTGCTGCACCTCCAGCTCATGGGGAGACCCTCTCTGAAAGGTGCCAGGACACCATTCCAGCTGGGGGGCAGCCCTGCCTACTTCACAAATTTTAAGGTAGGAACGGGCCAATTGATAGAGCTACTAAGTTTTGATGCAAATGCTGTCTTAGGTTATTTGGTGAAGTATCTGTAAATGCACCACCTAGAGCTCCTTGGAGGAACGGTGGGATATAAATGCATTAAGCAAATTAAATAAATAACCCTGTTTGACAATCACAATGAGCAAATAAGCACTTTTATAACTTGACTCATTCGGCTGTATCTCTCTTTGGTAACAGGTCCCGTTGGAAGAAGGCTTAAATAAAGCAATTCATTACTTTCGCAAAGAATTGGAATATCAAGCAAATAATCAATATATTCCTAAACCAAAACCTGCCAGGATAAAAAAAGGAAGAACCAGACATAACTAAAAACTCTTTAAGTCGGAAAGGAATTGAAAACCTTTCCTTGTGTTTGAAAGGTATAATTTGTCTTTTGTTAAAAAGACTTCAGAAACAGGTATCATGAAGAAAAACTGGAAATTTCACTCTGAAGCTTGCTTTAAAGAAGTGGATGTGCCTAAATAAGAAAACTGCAATCTTTGCCTTGCACTTTTTAAATCTGTCTTTTTATGTAAAATAGGATAGAAGCATCCTTTTTTTAGTATCTTCAAGTTTTTATATCTTGCTGTGAGATCATTTTGTTGTGACTGTCCTTGACAGTTTTATTTACTGGTTTCTTTGTGAAGCTGCAGATGGGATGGGAAAATGCCAATTTATTTATAAAAAGTGGGTACTTTAAATGAGAGATACTATGCATAAAGAAAAAAAGAGCAAGCAGTATTGTCAGATGATCGAAAACACTGGCATCTAGTATTATAGGATTATAATAAAAAGAATTCTGTATGAGAGCTTTATGTATTCTTTTGAAATTGGGTTTTCTCCCCCCAAATGTTTAGTTCTAGTTGCACACTTGAATTTGAAAATATTTTCACTGACCTTCATGGATAAATGCTATTTTAAATCACTACTGTGTTGTGCACAATCTGGGGGAAAGTTAATGTATTATTGGTTACCAGTGGTTGAATATGCTATTTTAATAAAATATTGAAACTTACAAATATCAGTTTTTCATGTAAGAACGCTGCAACCGTGTGTTGTGCCTTCATGCATATTGACAAAGTTACAGAAAACTTACATTGGTGGTCTCTCTTTCTTTCAGTAACTGGTCCTCTTGAGTAGTAACAGTGTATAAGGTTGTAAGCAATTCTTTTCATAAAGTACAACCTAGTCAAAGATAATTTCATGATCTTAAATGAGTAGGCACTTACAGTTTATATAGCCTAGTCCATTTTTTTCTGCACTGTAGCAAACACAGAGGAAACTACATTGCTATTTGTAATACTAATTAACACATTATTCATATTCCCCTAATTTAGTTATAATGCAAAGTCCCTACATGAACAGTATTGTACTGTTTTATTTAAAGTAGTAGAACATTATAATAACAGTATAATGATGGCACCCGTGCTAACTTGGAGGATTGAAGACAAACTATTTTGAGGGCCACCAACTTGGACATCTTTAAAAATAGGATTTGACAAATTCATGGAAGATAGTCCTACCAGTTGCTGGAAACCGCAAGAGGGGAGAGTGTTGTTGTGCTCAAGTTCGCTTTGTGGGTGCACCATAGTCATCTGGGGGGTTGGTCACTGTGAGAAGATGCTGGACTAAATGAGTCAATGGCCTGATCCAACAGGCTCTTAAGTTCCTGTTGCAACCCTGTAAGCAATTGTTTCTGCCAGTATAGGAATGTTTAGAGTCTGAATTCACACTTTTTTTGGGGGGGGCACATTGATTTTACCAAAGCCATATGCCACCTGCTGTCCTTCAAGATAACTGAAATTTCATAAGGTAACCATGCTGTCTCACAATAATTTCACCAAAAATAGTGGGAAGAATACTTATCAAGAAAGTTTAATGCTAACGTTTATACATGTTATGCTACTGAGTGGATATAAAAACTTTTTTTGTTATTAAGGTTTATAACAAACTAGTTAATTTCAAAGAAGCGTAAGAGGCACCTTTGGGCGGTATCCGTCTTCCTGGCGTTCTAATCCAGAGAAGGGAAGATGAGATTAATAATCGTCATAATTGACACTTGCTCCATGCCTAAAGGTATGTGGGTTTCGTGGGCCAATAGGTGCGTCTTCATCATAATGGTGATGGTAATAACCACCGTAATATTCATGGCCACTGCGGCCTAGGTTTGACCAGTAGGAGACGTCATCTTCAAATTTCTGCATACAAGAAAAAAAATAAGTGGTAGCAATTAGCTTCTAGCGGCAACTTCGCCATACAAGGGTTCAGCACCTTTGTAAATAGTAACAGCTTCCTGTATTGCATTGGAAGGTTTCTCTTTTATTCATACTGCTACCCAAATCAACTTATGCATGCAATTCTTTTATATGCAGAGGAATAATATTTTTTTGTTACGGGTCTGAGAAGAAACAAAGCAGTTTTAGGAATAAAAAAACCAAACCAAATGATTTGAAACCTGTGCAATATTTAAAAAGTTGATTAGAAGCCTGCACAATCTTTCACATTTGAAAACATAACCCGCAGCCTGATCATGCTGATAGCTCAGTCGGTAAGAGCATGAAACCCTTAATCTCAGGGTCATGGGTCTGAGCCTCATGCTGGGGAAATTATTCCTGCATTGGAGGTGGCTTGACTAGATGACTCTCGGGGTCTCTCCCAACTCTAGAATTCTGTGAGCCTATTCTTATCCAAGACATCACGTGTGTTGAGGACTCATTCTCACTACTCTAGACTGGCACCCATTTTGCACAATATTCACATTAAATTAAAAACCTCCCTATTTAAGCACTTTGTACCAATTTAAAAGGGACGCGGGTGGCACTGTGGGTTAAACCACAGAGCCTAGGACTTGCCGATCAGAAGGTTAGCGGTTCGAATCCTCGCGACGGGGTGAGCTCCCATTGCTCGGTCCCTGCTCCTGCCCACCTAGCAGTTATAAAGCACGTCAAAGTGCAAGTAGATAAATAGGTACCGTTCCAGCGGGAAGGTAAACGACGTTTCCGTGTGCTGCTCTGGTTCGCCAGAAGTGGCTTAGTCATGCTGGCCACATGACCTGGAAGCTGTATGCTGGCTCCCTTGGCCAATAAAGCGAGATGAGCACCACAACCCCAGAGTCAGCCACGACTGGACCTAATGGTCAGGGGTCCCTTTACCTTTACCAATTCAAAATTCCTAGACATGAAGAGTGAGTATAGGCTGTTTTCAACAATTTACCTAGCTCAGAGAGGTTTCCAAACTTTAGTTTCACATATTAATTTGAACTCTGAAATTCTATAAAATCAACTCTACTTCAAATTCTGACCTATAACCCAAACCCGAAAAATGTTTGCTGTATATTTAATCACTTCTTATTACAGTAGTACCTCATTTCACTGCTCTTAACCTCTGATGATGCTGTATCACTCCAAAGAAAACAATCTCATTAATGTTTATGGCTATGAAAGGATGCCAGTTTTGTTTGTTTGTAATCCAAATTATGATATCTTCAAATAAAGCACAATGTGCCTTGTTACTTATGAAGAAAAGCCAGAATTTATATTATTGGACCTTTTTATCTGCCCAGGTTTATGAATACTTTTGATTCACAATTGTTTAAAAATAGATTTAAAGATAAGTAAATTATAGTTTACATTTTTGTAGTTTTTATAGCCTCAATATTTAAGCTACTGTTAGAATATCTCTCCAGTCTAGCAAAACCACACAACAGCCATGAAACTCAATAAATTTTCCTTTGCCATATTCAGGTACTACAATACATTCATGTAATACACTGCTGCATTTTAATATGTGTACCAAATTGCTGTATAAATCCCCAGAGCAAAATCTGTATTAAGTTTTGTTCCACACAATATTTAGAAGAAAACTATCCAAAAGTTTCCCTTCATTGTTACATTTTCTTTTTAAAAGGTGGGAACTGCCAATGCTACAACTAAAGACAGTATTGAACAGTGCAAAAGTTGTATCTTTTACTTCCTGATTTGTGTATATATACAAAGTTGTAAAATTGTTGCTTTCCTTGAGAAAATTGGCCACAAGATTGCCAGTCTTATGTCTGTGATGCTGTCAGTTGTCTTCTATATTAAAATCATCGGGTCAACTGCTGTTTCCTTTAAAAGGAGGAAAACACATCGACCTGCCTTTCTCTGACAGTGTTATTAGGTTTGACATCTTAGTTGGATGGTGGGCAGTAGGTACCTGGAGTCTCAAAGCACTTTTTATCCTGTATCAAACTATTTGCAAGCAGTGCAGGGTGATGTCATATGACTGATAAGTGGGTAGTGCCATCTGTCTGTCCAATCTGACTCATGAAGTGTAAGGAAGATGACGATCTGGCCACTGACCCAGATCAGGTTTCCTAGTTCTGTTCTAAGAGCTAGGATGGACTATCCCATTCCTGCTTCAATGAACTTCACATTGAACTTCAGACCCAAGTTAACCACTAGAAAACTCCCCTTTCCAGACCATGCCTGCTTCTGTCTGAAAGGAAAATACTCTAAACCCTGTTTCACGCGAAGACGACGAAAACAATAATAAAAAGTAAATTAATTGACATAACAATTGGAGGGGGCTTCAGTGAGTTGCCTTTTCGGATGTTCCAGAACAGAAAACGTAGCCACTTACTGCTTCATCAAAGCCTAAGTAGAGAAATTGCTGGTACCACTGCTGTACATCTGGTTGACTCCTATCCCACAGCTGCCGCTTCTGACGTTTCAAGCTGCTCAAAAACTCTTTGGCCTTATCTTCTTTGACAGACACATCTGCCTTAACCGGAACAGGAGCTGAAATGCAAGAGACAGCAAACACAAGAACGGTTTAACCTAAAGGTTGCTTACTCTAGAATGATAACGTCACTTGTCGCAAGCTGGTATCAATTACATGTTTTGGATTGACAGGTGGAAGGGGCTAGTAGGAGTTGGGGGTCCAAACACCTGAAGGATCTATACTCTATAGGTTCCTCAGCCCTGCTCTTAAGTACCCTTCAATGCTTATAACAGGGGTCAGCACACTTTTTCAGCAGGGGGCCGGTCCACTGTCCCTCAGACCTTGCGGGGGCCGGACTATATTTTGAAAAAAAAGAGAGAATGAATTCCTATGCCCCACAAATAACCTAGAGATGCATTTTAAATAAAAGCACACATTCTACTCATGTAAAACCACCAGGCAGACCCCACAAATAACCCAGAATGCATTTTAAATAAAAGGACACATTCTACTCATGTAAAAACACACTGATTCCCGGACCATCCGCGGGCCAGATTTAGAAGGCGATTGGGCCGAATCCGGCCCCTGGGCCTTAGTTTGCCTACCCATGGCATATAAACAACAATAAATAAAACACATAATCCATTCTGAAGATCCAAATATATAAAACCTTTGCATGTGGATCTGTTACGCAACTTTGCATGCTAAATTCTGTGTTGCTTTGTGTGACAAGAACATACACTGTATATCAAACATAACATGAGAACAGGTAGTAGGTAGCCGTGATGGTCTGCCATAGTCGAAACAAAACAAAACAAAATCCTTCCAGTAGCACCTTAGAGACCAGCTAAGTTAGTTATTGGTATGAGCTTTTGTGTGCATGTAGAAGTGCGCATGCACACAGAAGCTCATACCAATAACAAACTTGGTCTCTAAGGTGCTACTGGAATGATTTTTTTTATTTTGTTATGAGAACAAGTATTCTGTGATACTGGACAATTGCGGTGAAGTATCCCTGGGTATTGTACTAGCATACAAAGGATGACCCCAGACAAGACCCTAGAACTACATGTTCTGTGTTCCTCTGATTTCTTGCAACAGTGGCCATCACAGCCTGCAAAAATTAGATTGAAGGGTGCATTTGACATTCACTGACCTGGTCTTTCCCACAGTCCCTAATGGGACAGTTGCACAAGGCGAAAGACAGGTGGGAAATGTAGTGAACCTCTTTTTACAAGAAAGAAAATTTCTCCCACTTGCCACCTTCTGAAACAGACCCAAGATGGCTCTGGTTTGAGTTAGCTGCTGTTTTTCTGGCAAGTAACAGCTGAGGCAGAAAGAGCCATGAGTTGGAAACAGAAAACTTACCTTCCCGTCTTTGGAGCATCAGTTTAAGTTTATTTCCTCTTGATACACCTAAAGGAATCCAAAATCAAAATAAATCAGGACTGAAAGAATTGACAAGGTTTCCTGCAAAGCACTGCTCTCTTAATAGGAGTTGTGAATGCATTTGAGAAAGTTGAGCCTGCAGAAACAAGATGCTTCTGTCGCCAAATGAAGGTCTTTCTCTTTTCCGCCCAGTGCTTACTTGCAATAGTAAATCGTAGAAATTTGCCTGTCTGTAGCCCCACCCCAATCCAAGGAACTAAGGGGTCTCATTCCAGACAAGTGTAATGTTAGAAGTTGGCACCTAAACCTGATTAGAAAACTGAGGCAAGGCTAGCCAACCTGGTACCCTTCAGATGTTGTTTGTGTACAACTCCCATCATTTTAATGCATTTTTAATCTTTGTTGGAAGCCGCCCAGAGTGGGTGGGGAGATCCAGGCAGATGGGGGGGGACAAATTTATTATTATTATTATTATTATTATTATTATTATTATTATTATTATTATATTTATTTCCCTTACTAGCTGGGTCAAATGGGAGCTGGAACCCAACCACATCTGGGGTGCACCCCCTTGGCTACCTCTCATCTAAGGAATGGAGCATAATGAACTCTGTTGGTAACTGTCAATCTGCAAAGATTGCTTTGCTGTATGCTCAGCTATGCCTTTGAAACAGACATGTCTAACATAAACTCCCCAATTGTGGGGGTGGGATGGAAGCTTTTGTGACATAGAATCATATAATTATAGGGTTGGAAGGGATCCTGAGGATCCTCTAGTCCAACCCCCACAATGCAGCTGCCCCCTACGGGGATCAAACGTGCAAACTTGGCAACATATATACGACGTGGCGATATTGGCGCTATCAGCAGGGTTATAAAGGGGATACCTTCTGGAAAAAGCGAAGAGACTGTCCTGGGCTGGGAGTGAAAAACATGATTGCTTCCACAGCTGGCTGTTTAGGCAAGGGAACACTGTCTCTTTCCTCCAGCAAAGCAAATCCACATTAAATGCACCACATCTGAAGTATACCACTTTGCAGAGCTGTGCACATGCATGCGCACACATTTAATAATAAGGAGCATTCTTAACAGCAGTGGTGGAGTGGGCTTTGTTTTGTTTTGGAGTGTGTGTCTGGGCATCTGCTGGGGGGACATCCCTCCTGGGTGCAAAGCCCAGACCTCGTTTTTATGACCTAAGATCAGGAGTTTCCTACTGCCCAGCTCCACCAGAGCCATCATACACCCGCCGGTCTTGGGGAATTTTGGCGGGAAGACGACGACGAAGGGGCTGCTGCCTCGCTCAGCCTCAGCCTGCGCCCCCTTGCCTTGGGGGGCATCATCCTGCGTGCCCGCCGCCCTCTCCCCTCCCCCCACCTCTCCAAGCCCCACTTCTCCCGAGCGTGGGGCAGAGCCCCTTTCCCGCGCGCGGGGCTGACTCACCGGGACTCAGGCACACGAGGAGGAGGACCAGCGCGAGCGCAGCCCACGAGAGCGCCCGCCGCCCGGGCACCATTTTGGCGGGAATCTCCGCCCGGCCGAGGTTTCGCCTGGAGCTGCTCTCTCCCTTCGCCTGCGGGGAGAAAAGCGAGAGGCGGCTGGTGCTCTGGACGCGGGGAGGAGCCGAGGGGAGGGAAGGAGGGAGCGCGCGAAGCAGCGGGCAGGGCGAGCCAGGGGCTGGCGGAGAGGCTGCAGCCCACCTGGCTGCGCATGGACGCTCCTCAGCGTCGGTAGAGGAAGGGGAAAAAAAGAAAGAACCGCTTGGCGCGGGGTTTGTGTGTGTGAGAGAAGGGGATTTCTGAAGCGGCAGCTGGCGCGCTTCCCACATTCCAGATGTTCGCTTCGGGGCCACCTGCTCCTTGAGCCTCCATGGCGTTTGCATAAAGGTGGTGCGACGCCTGCTGCTTATTGAGCACCTATGCTGGGTTGTTATCATAGGAGCCAACTCCTTGGGGGCCGAGGTCCCTTCGCCCCCCACCTTAAGATATTTGAGGGGGCTTGTCCCCGACCCCAAGATGATGGACACTGTCATTCAAATTATAATAATAAAGGTAAAGGACCCCTGGACGATTAAGTCCAGTCAAAGGCGACTATGGGGTTGTGGTACTCATCTTGCCTTCAGGCCAAGGGAGCCGGTGTTTGTACACAGATAGCTTTTCCGGGTCATGTGGTTAGCATGACTAAACCGCTTCTGGCGCAACAGAACACCATGGTGGAAACCAGAGCGCATGGAAACACAGTTTACCTTCCCTCCGCAGTGGTACCTATTTATCTACTTACACTGGCATGCTTTCAGACTGCTAGGAGCTGGGACAGAGCAACGGGAGCTCACTCTGTCGCAGGGATTCGAACCGCCAACCTTCTGATCGGCAAGCCCAAGAGACTCAGCGGTTTGACCACAGCGCCACCTGCGTCCATTCAAATAGTGTGCAGTGCACCACATCATGTGATGGAATATGCAAGGCAGGGTTTACCTGCACACCCCCAATAAATATTGTTTACAAGTTGGCATCCCTGGTTGATTATTGAGGTGGCATATAAAAAATGCTGTCAAAATGCTTTTTTAAAAAAGCGTTTTGAAAAACACATTGAATTTGGCGTAGCTCACTGTCGCCATCAAGTGTCACATTTGCACATTGCATTTTACAACACATTTGAGACGTTCTATTTGCAGCCGAGTCCTGTCAGTTCCAGCAATTGTCTGGCCACACTTTTCAGTGTATGTAGCCCACACTTTCCATAATGCGAAATAAATATGAGTTTGGGTGGGGGTAGGCGAAAGGCCTGGGCCCCCTTTTAATTTGTGGAATAACTAGCTTCCTGGTGAGATGATAGCAGCGCCAGCTTTAGGGCACTGCAGGCAGTTACCCCACACAGGGCACCATCATTCTACCTGGATTCTGAGGTCCAGCACCGAGGGCCTTCTGGCGGTTTCCTCACTGCGAGAAGCCAAGTTACAGGGAACCAGGCAGAGGGCCTTCTCGGTAGTGGCGCCCACCCTGTGGAATGCCCTCCCTTCAGATGTCAAGGAGACAAACAACTATCTGACATTTAGAAGACATCTGAAGGCAGCCCTGTTTAGAGAAGTTTTTAATGTAAAGTGTTTTAATGTATTTTTTAATCTTTTTTGGAAGCTGCCCAGAGTGGCAGTCAGATTTTTTTTGGGGGGGGTGGGTTAAATAATAAATTCTCTTCTTCAGGGGTGCATTATAATCATAATTATATTTATACAGGTACCTACTGAGAAGATCCATAAAAGCAACTGTACCAAGAGGAATTATTGTGAAAATAATAAATATGGGGGGGGAGCACCAAATTTTGTCCTTACTCAGGACATCATATTACCAAAGTTCACCCCGGTGATAGGCTACTCAGGGAACAAAGAAAGTGGCTCTGTGCCTGGTGAGAAATGGGTGGGCCCTCTCTCGCCGGGAGTTAGAAAGAGAAAGGCCAGAGTTGAGAGTTTGGTTAGGTGAGCTAGGAAAAGGGCCATAGCTCAATGGTAGAACGTCTGCTTGTCTTTTGAAAGTTCCTGGGTTCAATTCCCAGCATCTCCAGGTAGGTCTGGGGGAGAAGTCGGCCTGAAATGCTGGAGAGCTGCTGACAGTAGACAACACTTAGCTAGATGGACCAATGGTCTGGTTCAGTATAAGGCAGCTTCCTAGACACTGCGATCTGTTCCGCACATCATGCTTAGCCAAAATATGACTTGGCATGAATAAGCAGACTCTAGGAGAGTAGATCTCAACCGCTTTGCTTAGCATGGTGTTTTTGCTGCTGCGTATAGTTTGGCTTAGTGCCTTGCCCAAGCCTGGACATGTGGTTTGGCACTCTCTAGACAAACCAAAAACTAATCAAGGTTTTGCACTGTGGTTCGTGGCTCGTGGTTTGTCTGGGGGAGCGAAACAGCTGAGATAAACTGCGTCTGGGCAAGAAACTAAGCCAAACTATGGCTTAGCTCAGCACAGCACAGCAGCAAAACGAAGAGAAAGGCCACAGACCCTTTTCTGGGAGCCCTCATACTAATGCTAAGGCACACAGTTTGGAAACCTCTGTATTTGATTTATATACAGTGGTACCTTGGGTTAAGTACTTAATTCGTTCCAGAGGTCCGTTCTTAACCTGAAACTGTTCTTAACCTGAAGCACCACTTTAGCTAATGGGGCCTCCTGCTGCTGCTGCGCTGCTGGAGCACGATTTCTGTTCTCATCCTGAAGCAAAGTTCTTAACCTGAGGTACTATTTCTGGGTTAGCAGAGTCTGTAACCTGAAGCATATGTAACCCGAAGTGTATGTAACCCGAGGTACCACTGTACTACCCTTCATCAAAAGATCTCAGGGCGGTTCACAAGATAAAAACATGAGATAAAAGCACAAATAAATTGCTTAAAACAGACACAACAAAACAATCAATGCATATGTATGTGTATGTATGCATTCATAACCCACAAAGGGGAAAGATGGCTGCAAAGTGCATCAAACTGATTACATGCAGGGGCCTGGACAATGTCTGAGTTTTTTCAATTTACTTGTATTTGTTTAGGTATGATGGACTGTTAAGGCATTAGTGCCATTCTGGAAATAAAAGATAACCCGGCAGGTTTGTTAAACATATCCACACAACAAGAAATCAAGTTCTGAACATATAAGCAGGCATTCAGGGCAGGGTAGGAACACATCATTTCTTTCAAAGGTTCGCATAATGCCAGGCCTATAATAAAGCCACCAGTCACCAGCATTGCTCCAAATAAAAATAAACACATTTTGCCAGAAGCCTTAATAAGAGAAAACACTTTCAGTGAAGCCCAGTAAGGAATTTTCAATGTCCACGAGGGGCCAGAAACTCTAATTGCATAGTACATAGTGTCTGACATTCTGCTGCTATTAATTTCTTCTAATGAGCGCTGATATATTACCTTAATTGAACTGAGTAGGTTGCAACTTAAATGCACTTGGCATGGCAAATTGGTTTCTAAAGTTAGTTCCAAGAAAACTACAGGAGTCATGAGTTTCTTCCAAATAACAAGAGCATTAAGCTCATCAGTCAAGGCCTCCCGAAGTATTTTGACTCTCATCACTGGGTACTGCAGTTTGCATTTTTGCTGATGCTGAATGGAGGAGGCTAACACTTGACCTTAGGAGGGAAATTACATCTAAACAAGCAATTTGCATCTGTATCTTAATAATGTTCCAGATGTCTGTGCTCAAGCATGTCTGTCTGCCTATTTACATGTCTCGAACTGTTTAATTGGCATAAGCAGGAGAGGTACTGTCAGGATTCTTAGAGGAAGCTTAAAAGACAGGCTGTGTTAAGGTAATTTGATCTTTCATCTGGGAAAGCTACCCAGCAATTCTTAGAACAATACTGAGGATAAGGCTCCAGGCTCTTCAAGTGTCCCTGTTTTCCAGGGATAGCCCAGGATTTACAGAAGCCATCCCGGTTTCTGATTTGATCCCAGAATGTCCCACTTCTCTTAGGACGTTCCTATTTTCATCGGAGAAATATTGGGCAGTATGGAGTTATGCGGCCCCCGAGTCAAGGAGGTAAGTAACTATACAACCTTTAGAAGACATCTGATGGCAGCCCTGTATAAAGGTAAAGGGACCCCTGACCATTAGGTCCAGTCGTGGCTGACTCTGGGGCTGCAGTGCTCATCTCGCTTTATTGGCCGAGGGAGATGGTGTACAGCTTCCGGGTCATGTGGCCAGCATGACTAAGCCACTTCTGGAGAACCAGAGCAGCGCACGGAAACGCCGTTTACCTTCCTGCCGGAGCGGTACCTATTTATCTATTTGCACTTTGACGTGCTTTGGAACTGCTAGGTTGGCAGGAGCAGGGACAGAGCAACAGGAGCTCACCCCGTCGCGGGGATTCGAACCACCAACCTTCTGATTGGCAAGTCCTAGGCTCTGTGGTTTAACCCACAGCACCACCCGTGTCCAAGCCCTGTATAGGGGAATTTTTAAATGTTTTATTATGTTTTGATATGTGTTGGAAGTTGCCCTGAGTGGCTGGGGCAACCCAGTTCTCATTGTGAAAGCGAATTTAAGGGAGGAGTGGGGGGGAATCTTTTTCAGACTGAGGACCTCATTCCCTTCCGGGGGGGACTTTTTTGTGGGTACAGCGAGAGGTAAAAATTGGAGGAGCAATGAATTTACATCTTGCTTTTATACAGCAGGCTCATTTCTATTCTGTGCACACATGCCCCTCAAACCAGGAAAATGAAAAATTGTTGTCAGAGTTCAAGAACTCTTTCCAGCCAGATAAAAACACCCGGGAGGATATGAAGCGAGATTGCTGGGAGACATAGCCTGGCAAAAGAGGGGGTGGCTCTGAAGTGTCCCAAGGACAGACAGATCTGGAATGCAGCATTTGTCCTCCGGGCTGGAGGACCCACACCCTGTTTCAGACCCTCAAAATGTCCCCATTTTCCAGGGATAGTCTTGGATTTACAGAAGTCATCCCAGTTTCTGATTTGATCCCAGAATGTCCCGCTTTTCGTTAGGACGTCCCTATTTTAATTGGAGATATATTGGTGGGTATAGAGTTATGCAAAGCCCGAACCATCTGAGGGTAGCCCTGTATAGGGAAGTTTAAAAATGTTTAATGTATATATATTGGATGCTGCCCAGAGTGGCTGGAGCAACCCAATTAGATGGTAGGGGTATAAATAGTAAGATGATGATGATGATGGGATAGAATTTCCCTATTCTTCATTGGATAAAAGTTGGAGGGTATGTTTTTTTAAGGGCTTCCTTTGGGATATATAAAGGTTTTTTTCATGTCTTTCCTAATCATTACCTTAATCTGTTTGGGCAAAATCAGTTTTGGTTGTTCACTGTGTTTAGCTATTGAAAAGTCAATAGTTATCATTCAGCCTAACAACTACATGATGAAAATGTTTTTACAGGTTGTTCCCTGTGCCTGTTTATCAAGATTCAGGACGCAACTAGTTGGGCTTGAGTGTTACTGCTGTGCTGTTTGTCATGAAGAAATACGCTTCTCAGCCACTGCCTTAGGGCTCTGCATAGCTGAAGACCTGCTCCTGGTCTCCCCTCCGCCCCATTTCTACTTCAATTTTCTAGCCATAAAAACAGCAATTCGAGGCAAGGCTACAGAACCCACAAACAATTACGATCCATTAAATGAATCAATAATGCAGCACAAATATCGGCAACAGAACTATAAAGTTAATATTCTATTAGAACACCAAAATGCCACAAATAGATCAATCCTCAAGAACCCAAATGAAAATGTTTTATGCAATCTTCTAGCGGTGAATAGATTTTGGGCTCTCGCTGAAATTTGGGCACGCCTCATTGGAAAGTGGATGTCACCGGCGGGGTGCTACTGTTCTGAAGGGCCTGGAATCTGCCCCAGGAGATGCAACTTCTCAGTCAGATGGTGCAGAGAATGGAGTGCTGCCCATCAATTTAAACTGACAGAAACATTCAGTATGGGAGCAGCAATTGTTTCAATTATGCTGGACAGTTTGCAGATCTCGTGGACCGCATTGTTCCTGGTTTGATGGGGTGGGGAGGGGAGGGGAGGGGGCGGATTGAAGGAAGTTTTCCTACCACTGAAGAGGAGGGAAATAATAGCTTCTGGGTCATGTGGCCAGCATGACTCTGGCGAACCAGAGCAGCGCACAGAAATGCCGTTTACCTTCCTGCTGGAGTGTTACCTATTTATCTACTTGCACTTTGACGTGCTTTCGAACTGCTAGGTTGGCAGGAGCAGGGACCGGGCAACAGGAGCTTACCCCGTCACGGGGATTTGAACTGCCGACCTTCTGATCAGCAAGTCCTAGGCTCTGTGGTTTAAACCACAGCGCCACCCGCGTTCCGACCTTACTGTACTTCCATCCGAAAGAGAAGAGCTGTAGGGCCACCATCTGCTCTGCTGAGAAGCCAGGCTCCTCCTTCCACATCCTGGCATCACATCAATCTGTAATAATAAAAAAGGTGTGCAGAGCCGCTCAGTCAATTTAGCTGGGAGGCCACCAGCTTCTGGCTCCTCCTCCTCCTGAACTTCTCTGCCCCCAACTGTTCACTAGAAGAATTTGCAAGGAAAAATACTTCCTGCTCCCTCCCAAGCCAATCATTTGCTGCTGCTGCTGCTGCATCTTTTTAGATTTCAAACCTGAGGGAAGAGTAGTCTGCAAGCCTTTTTTGGTGAAGATTGAGATCACTTAGTTGTTGCACACGTCAAAAATGTTTGTAAAAACGATGACAACTAAGTCAAATGTCCTGCCAGGGAAATCCCGCCCCACTCCAACATGGTTCACAGTATAAATGATCAGTGATTTTTTAAAAATGCATTTTTAAAAAAGTCTTCTTACTGGAACATTTCAGTATCTAATATGTAAAGTCTGTCCAAATTGCTCAGATAGTGGCCTCTTGGGTACCGCAGTTTTACTCTATATTAATGTGGTGTTCACTGCAGAGAATGAGTGCTTTGTACTTGCCCAACTGAAAGGATTTTTGTGCATTCCATTCTATTGCCACCAATTTACAAAGTGATTACCCACACCAAATTACACTGTCACACATGCTGTCACATACTTGATACGAAAATATGTGCTAATCAGCAGCAGAAGATACTTCTGCAAAAGCATTCATGTTTCAGAATGCTCAATTGGGGGGGGGGGGAGAAGTAATCTCCTTTGACAGCTTCTCTTCACATCATCACCATGCAGTTAACTGGTGCTGAATCTTTGCATGCTGAATAAACTCCCCTGCTGCAACTCTGTTCTCTGGCATTCCTTTGTGCATCTGCATCAGGACAAGAGTCAGAGACAGGAATGAAATGGGAAGCGCTTCAGTGTAGGCAAAGCTATCATTTTCCGGACAATTACCCTAGTCTGGTCCTACCTTGCTTTGTGTATTAGATCCGAAACTTAATGCAGCTTCACAAATGCTTTATTAAGTAGAGGCTTCCATTTATCAGGGGACAATGCTTCCTAAGGGAAACATGCTTGCAGAACTGAAGGGTTTTAAAGATAATTAGAATGAGGCTATAGAATCTAGTGGGACGTGGGTGGCGCTGTGGGTTAAACCACTGAGCCTTGGGCTTGCCGATCAGAAGGTCGGCGGTTCAAATCCCTGTGACGGGGTGAGCTCCCGTTGTTCGGTCCTTTCTCCTGCCAACCTAGCAGTTCGAAAGCACCTCAAAGTGCAAGTAGATAAATAGGTACCACTCTGGTGGGAAGCTAAACGGCATTTCCATGCGCTGCTCTGGTTTGCCAGAAGTGGCTTAGTCATGCTGGCCACATGACCCGGAAGCTGTAAGCCGGCTCACTTGGCCAATAAAGCGAGATGAGCACCGCAACCCCAGAGTCGGCCACAACTGGACCTAATGGTCAGGGGTCCCTTTACAGTAAGGGCATTTCAACAGTGCAAGAGAAGTTCAAAGATGATTTTGTAAAAAAGGCTTTGAGACACTTTTCTCTTGTAGTATGAGAAGCATCAGGGCATGTTTGTGCACTGACCCGGCATTTTGCATATACACAAAGTTATATGGCTTTGTAACTGAGATGCACAATGCTTCCTCCGTGATGCTGTCCCCAGGTACCCTCCTGGATAACAGAGCACCCACACTTTTCAGCATAGGGGGATTTGAACTCCTCCTGAGGGAAGTTCAGCTGTGCTCAACTTGAGGAGGGAGGGGAAGCATACACAACAACAACCAAATGGCAAGCATGCTCCCTGCAGCCTTAAAAATAAAGCCTACGAATCAAGGACCGTGCCTGAAGGAGCCAACAATCTCATCGTGCCCAGCACAGCTTTGCATCTTTGCACACACAGCGCTCAAGGTAACAGCAGTTCCACTCCATTAGCCAGTGGTAGAGGCATCAAGAAGCTCCATACTACCAGTTCCCTGGCATATCCAGACAGGAATTTGAATCCTCTCGTGTTCCTCATGAGCACAATACAGAAAAGGGAGGATACAGCACCCACATTGCTCTCTGAGCAGGAAGCCTGCAAAGACATCTCCTGGGAAAGGAAAGCGACTTTTCACAAGCAGGTAAAAGGAGGTGGTTAGGGGATGTGACAAGGGCAACCAGAGCCACACACTGGCAGAAGAGACCTTCAGAGCCTCGCTGCAAAAGGCACAGGATATTGCCAACTCTGTTTATTTGTGGTTTCTGCAGTGTACCTCAGGCAGCCTTTTCTCCTTCCCTGTGGTAAGTCTTACTTACTGGTACTTCGCCAAACCTTTACAAGTATAGGCCATCATAGAAACATCCATATTTGTAATTTTAAAACATATACACATAAACAGCCATGTAAAATATGTAATAGCGAGGATTTTCATCCCGCTGAATAGTGCCATTCAACCCTGTGGTAAGTCAAGTTTCTAGCAAGATGAATGTGTCCTCTAGAATTTAGTCTGTGAAAGAAACATTTCTCAAGAACAAAAGTTTACCCCTTGAGCCTTAGGCTAGTAAGGTAGTCTCTCCTCTCTCTCTCTCTCTCTCTCTCTCTCTCTCTCTCTCTCTCTCTCTCTCTCTCTCTCTCTCTCTCTCACACACACACACACACACACACCCCCCCTGCTGAAACAGATTACAGTATTTCCAAAGAGGCCCTTAATTGTTTACTAAAAATCTGCTTCCTTCCAGATACACTAACTCACTGTGCAGAATTCCAAACACAAGCATAGCTAACAGTGCTAATGTTAAGGGTGAATAACTATTTTGCTTAAAATAAACAGTGTTAAGAGAGTATCTAAACCACATGCAAATCTTCATTAGCTGCATTGTCTAGTTCTGCTTTTTCTCTCCCTCCCTCCCTTCCTTTTCGCTTTAGACAGTTTTTAAATTTTACTTTTAGCTTGGACCACAAAATCAGGTTGAATGAAGCTTAAAATCAACCCAACCATATCACATTTTTGATCATCAGTAAATGCCGCACGTAAAAAGGTTTTTTTCCTACCTTTCCAGAAACAAATTAAATGTGAAACTGAGGAAAAAAATATTGGATAGTAAGACTCTGCAGTATGAGAAAGGTAAAGTGTGCATAAGAATTTAGACGTAAGCACAACCATTGAAAAAATAAAAAAGAAAGCAACCGCTTATGTCCAAAATGCCTTCCTAAAGAGGAATGATTTGTTGTTGTGGGAACCTGTCTGGCATCTGAGGAGAATTTTTAAAAACCAACACAGTATCAGCCCTTAAAGATTAAAAAGTGTATTTACACCTACAACTGATATCAGATAAAAGGTACCCAGAACTCATGAAACCCCTATTAAAGTTAAGGAGAGCAGGGGGGTAAAAAGGTTTTTCAATCATGCAGAATCCTATGCATATTTATTTGGAATTGCCTTGGATAATGTTCTGCAACTCTTACCACTGTGTGTATAGGATTGCAGCCTTTAATTAAGCAAGGTCTTTTGGATTGGGCCCAAGAAAAGTCTTCGAATACTGATGTAAACAATGCTACTTAATAAGGTGCTTCATATTTAGATTACATAATAATAGTGAACAGTTTTTCAGCTATTTAAAATGAGTTAATTTTGCTGCTATATAATTTCTAGCCCCTGTTCAGAGGCTTCTCTGTATATGAAAGAGCCAGAGCAGTTTTGGAGTAAAATCACATTGAATGGGGCAAATGTTATGCGAGTAGGGGGAGGGATTGTAGATAATGTATACAGAATGAACTAAAAGAAACCTCTGTCACAAGCTATATTTTCCTAAGCAAATAAAATACTACAAGTCCATGACATTTAAACCACAGTTCCTACAATCAGCCCGCATTTGACCTTTTGGTACAATAAAATAAAGCAGTCAATTTTTCTCTTTCTCTATCTAAATTCAAATTGTTGTTGTTGTTGTTGTTTTTAAAACCCCATTCCTATAGTAAACACATACTCTTATTTAATAAAATTACCTTTCAGTAAGCGGCTTCCTGCCTTCGTGCTTGGCCAGAAGAAGTGACTCTTTTTTGAAAGACACCTTGGACTTCTGAAAGAAATAAGAAACTGGGTAATGGGGGAGTGGAGAGTATTACATTTTTTTTTAAAAAAAACACTAGGACCAATGTATGAAGGACATATTTATTCCATTTTGCAGAAATCCAACCCTTTGCAGAAAAAGCTCCACAAAGCACTTTGTGGATGAATTCGGAAGAATCGCATTTCTGCACAGGCAGCAGGACAGCATTTCAAAAGGGAAAGAAAGATGATTGCAAGCAGATGCTCATTCATGTTCTCATCTTAAAGGAATGTGTGTGTATGTGTGTGTGTGTTTAGGCAGAATGATGAACAACAGATTTCAGGGTGCATTTAATGTTTCTTAATTTCTTGCAGATGAGGGAGACAAGTATATTTTGGCACATACAGTACACAGGCAGTATTTCTCTGTTCTTGCTGGAAATAAAAATTTTGCTTCTGGATATTGGTGCAGACCACTTGTGTCATGGGATAGCAACCAATTAAGAAACAGGAAGCCGAGAGTAGGAATAAATGGATAGCTCTCCACTGGAGGAATGAGTTCCCCAAGGATCAGTATTGGAACCAATGCTTTTTAACTTATTAAGGATTTAGAGTTAGGGATGAGCAAAGTTTGTTCATGATGCTGAACTGTGTGTGTTTCCTAGAGGGACACAAAGAGTACAATATTTAAGAAACCTTTCAATTACAGTGGTACCCCAAGTTACATACGCTTCAGGTTAAGAACAGTTTCAGGTTACAGACTCCGCTAACAGAAATCGTGCTCCGGCGGCACGACAGCAGCAGGAGGCCCCATTAGCTAAAGTGGTGCTTCAGGTTAAGAACAGTTTCAGGTTAAGTACGGACCTCCAGAACGAATTAAGTACTTAACCTGGGGTACCACTGTAAAGTTAAACAGAGTGTTTCAATCAGCTATATTTGCATCATATTTTGCGTTTTCAGTTCTAGGTGTTATCTGAGTCTGCATCATTATCTATGCACCAGGTACATGGGGCTGAAGGGGCTTCAGCTCCCCCAATATTGTTGGGCAGGGGGCAGTGCTTCCCCCAATATTGAGGGGGCTGCCACCAGGCACCCTCCATGCACCCCAGAGCCAGGCAGCGGCTGGGACAGGCACAGAGGGCAATCTCCATGCTTGCTTGTCACAGTGGCAGCCTGGCAGCCTGGGAGCCCAGGAGCTGGGCTGTGGCAGGGACAAGCAAGCATGGAGATCACCCTCCTCGCGTCCCACCACCACCACCTGGCGCATGCCAGTGGCATCACCTGACATGTCACGTGACCACGCCCCCTCAATGTGGAGGACAAGTCTTCGCCCCTGGCCTTATCTTATCCTTGGCTTAATTTCTCTTGCAAGAGAAGTGATGCACCTGTTTCTCTGCCATTTGCTTAGTTATTTATTCCTGAGAATCAGACATTCTGTCGTAAAACAATTGCACCCCTGTATTTTCTCAAATGGGTTTCCATTCCCCTCACACACACACACACACTCAGCGCTGTTTTAGCATTTTATGGCTGCGTGTGCACACACCCCAGAGAGACAAATCAGAATGTTCACTTGTAATATTGTTTGCAGTAAGTTGTAAAGAAGTGCTAGTTTGGACAACAACAACTACAAAACTAAGACATACACACAACCCACTCCAATCTTTGGCCTTTTGGAAGAAGAATTGCAACTTTGATGTTTCCTCCAAGTCATTTCTATCTTCCTTCTTTTAGAAGAATTTTGTCACCCAGTGGAAAGATGATTAGCATAACACTGTAAAAGAAACCACCACCGAGATCTTTTGCTTGATATTACATGCACCTGTTTACTCAAAACTTTAGTCTTCGTCAGAAACTAAGGCTGCTATTTGTTCTGCATTTCTCCCCACCCCCATCCTGCCTTACGTACGGTTCACAAATAACATCTATATTCATTATGCTCTGTACCCAGTGACTGAGCTAGCTAACAGGGAAAGATATGTTCTTCCTGTTTTCTTAGACTCTCCATTAGTGTTGGCCTGCTTCTTTGCATTCCTGTTTACGCAACAGTACTTCACAGCTTCTGGACCAATAACTTAAAACCAGCAGACATTTCTATGGCTCCTTCACTTAGACAAACACACAGAAGTGATGAATGTCTTCTTTGTATGGTTTTGTAGGTTGAGACAACATCAACAGAGATGAGGCGGAATCCAGATTTTTAGAGTTTTTCGGGGAACTAAAGGTGGAATGGCAGAATACTTTTGCCCTTGCTGTTCTGTGCCTACTCATCCTGCTAGGGCCTCTGGTAAATGATTTTCCTTCAAGTGGCTTGGAAGCTTGCCTCATCACCTAATACCGAGAGCAAGGTAGACCATAAGCAGCTTCATCCATCACAAGTTTGAAAACCAATAATCGGAGCAAGCACTGCTTTTTATAAGTTGTGCTGGGTGAAAGCTGCTTAAGAAGCCATTTTATCCTCAAGTGAAAAGAAACCCTCCAGCTGCCCAGCGGGCTGCAAAGCTTCAGGGATGGGGGTTGCAAAAAGGGGGGGGGGGATTTGGCTGCAGATTTGAGTTCTGCTCCCACCTGCAAAGGCATGCAAAACCTGAGGATCGAGGGAGAAAGCCAAACCCCACTCCCACTTGGGTTTCCTTGTGGAGTGACAAGGCAACCATCACATCTGCAGCTCTCCTGCTCACAGCAGTTGCAGTGGAAGGCCAGAGAGAGAATGACTCAGCCCAACGCCATCATGCATTGAAACCAACTCATGATCTGGTCGATACTAGGCCGGCTCAGCTTTTTTGCTGACTCATTCCAGTGGTTTTTCCTGAATATTTCCAGTGGGCAGAAGGGGCAGGGTTGGTGCCAACAAGGTGATGCTTCTGCTATTACTCCAACATCATGGGGGTTTGGCTAATAATAATAATAATAATAATAATAATAATAATAATAATAATTTATTATTTATAGCCCACCCACCTGGCTGGGCTTACCCAGCCACTCTGGGTGGCTTCCAACAAAATATTAAAATGCAGTAATGCATCAAACATTAAAAGCTTCCCTAAACAGGGCTGCCTTCAGATCGTCTTCTAAAAGTCTGGTAGTTGCTGTTCTCTTTGACATCTGGTGGGAGGGCATTCCACAGGGCGGGTGCCACTACTGAGAAGGCGCTCTGCCTGGTTCCCTGTAGCTTTGCTTCTTGCAGTGAGGGAACCACCAGAAGGCCCTCGGAGCTGGACCTCAGTGTCCGGGTAGAACGACTGGGGTGGAGATGCTCCTTCAGGTATACAGGACCGAGGCCATTTAGGGCTTTAAAGATCAGCACCAACACTTTGAATTCTGCTCAGAAATGTACTGGGAGCCAATGTAGATCTTTTAAGACGGGTGTTATGTGGTCTCGGTGGCCGCTCTGCCTATCCAGGTTGTCTCTGTTTATTTGTTCATTTCTCCTTTCTTCTGTTATTCTTTATGCAAGGCTATCTGCTTTTAAGTATTTATTCTTCCTCAAGTGCCTGGGTCAGTTTACCTGCTAAAATAAGATGGGGTTTTTTCAGTGCTTTGTCCTTTTAAAAGGTTTTTTTTTAAAGAAAAAATACATACTTTAATTTTTATTTATTAAATTTGTATGCCACCCTTCATTCATAGATCTCAGGGCAGGTCACAACATAAAAATACAAGATAAACACAAATTAATAAATTAATAAATCAATACCCTCCTCCACCTCCCACAAACACATTTGAATTGGCCCCAGAAACTAACTGGCAGCCAGTGAAGGGGGCCCAGGATTAGTACAATATGCTCAAACCGTCTTGCCCCTGTGAGCAACCTGGCCACTGAATTTTGTACCAGCTGAAGCTTTTGAACACTCATCAGAGGCAGCCCTATGTATAACACATTGCAGTAGTCTAACCTAGAGGCTACCAGAACATAGGCAACATAGGGGCACAATAGGGCCACCAGCCCAAGCTGATGGAAGGCACTCTGCGCCACTTTAAAACTCTGAAGCGGAGTGCTTACAGTGTTGTTTTTTTAATTGTATAGAGGCTCGTGTATACAACAGTAGCATTTTAACTCTACTATTGCTGCTAGATTGGAGAAAAACAATATACAGAGTGATTATATTTTCATAATATGTTATGATTCTGTAGCAGTCTGCTGTCCCTTGAAAGCTCAAGCAACAAAACCTGATAATCTTTATTTTTGTTTTTAAAGTAACTTATTTAACCTTTCCAGACACAATTTGCAAAATTTCTGATGCACTTGTCCTCTGGGGGCAGAGCAAGATTGTTACTTCCATGCTGCTCAAAACATTTGGAGCGCTACAATCTGGTTTGAAGATGAATTAACTGTGACACGTCTGAAGCTCTTGTTGCCACCACACCATTACTTTCTGCACACATCTGCCGAGTCTGTGTTACTGCCTGGCTCTCACATTTATCTTCATCTGTTCCATATTCTACAACTCTGGTCATAATGCCAGAAACCATTTTCCAGCACTGTAAACATTTGTTAGCAGACAGAGGACTGGCAAGGCTACATGGCTATGTTGTAGCAGCTATTTCAAGAACAGGGTGCTGCTTTTTTAAAAAACTTTTATTGTATACTCAACCAAGGCATAAATACCAATAATGAAACTGCTTTAAATGGTACCTCCTAATTTCCACATTCAAGAGTAAAGGTTGAATCCAATGCTGCTGTTCTGGTCACTCTCCTGCACAACTCCCCTCTCTTCTCCTGTAGCCTGCCATGCACTCTCAAAATATTCTTTAGAGGTTTGGGGAACCCTCTGGAGAAGATTGGGGGCACAGGGAGAGTAGAAGAGAGGAAAGTCCTTTTATACAAGCAGAACTCTGCTTGCAGAGTATTGAGATACAGGTCAAAGCCCAGACGCTCAAAGATAAAATAGTGAATTTAATCCTATAAAAAACTCAAGACCAATCCCATGAAGTAGGCAAACTAAGGCCCATGGGTAGGCAAACTAAGGCCCGGGGGCCAGATCTGGCCCAATCGCCTTGTCAGTCCAGCCCGTGGACGGTCCAGGAATCAGTGTGTTTTTACATGAGTAGAATGTGTACTTTTATTTAAAATGCATCTCTGGGTTATTTGTGGGGCATAGGATGTCTTTCATCCCCCCCCATATAGTCTGTCCCCCCACAAGGTCTGAGGGACAGTGGACCGGCCTCCTGCTGAAAAAGTTTGCTGACCCCTGGTTTACTCAGATGCAAGTCTCAGTTTGTCAATGGGGCCTTACCCTAAGTAAAGCCAATTTTTGTCCACGAGTAATTTATTTAGTAGCATTATTCATGCTGCTTTCCTTATGCCTGAAGAGATCATTATTGTTCCTGGATGCCATTTATATGGTGTTCATTTCAGGAGGAGAATAAGCAGCAACGGGATGTGAATTCTACAGGGGAAATTATTTGAAGCTTGTGCAAATATTCTAGCAACCAAAGACCAAAGGGAGCAAAATACTTTTTTTTTTTTGCTCACAAAAGCAAATATTTTAAAATAAACAAAATTCATTTTCAGATGATTTCGTCTTATCACTATTTGGGTTTTTAATTTTGTTTTGGCAGTTACCCCTTTAGTTATCACAGCGGAGGTGTCTGTCCTGCACTTTAACAAATTGTGACTTGGAGAGTAGAAAAGGCCAAGAACTGTGAATGGGTACTGTTCAATTTAACAGGAAAAAGTGACTTCCCTTATGGAAAATGTGGAGCCAGTTTGGACATAATAGCCAATAAAAGTGAGGGGAAACATTCCTACTTCAATGAAACGGAATTTGGAGGCAGCTAAAGTTATTTTTCTTCTTTTCGTTTGACTTTTGATTACTAAAAAATGTGCTGTATTATAACACCAGGAAGCCCTAGGCAGGACAGGAGCTGCACTGTGATCTTGACTTCAAGACCTTGCAAGCCTGATACTAAACAGAATCTTAAGCTGGCTTTTAAGTGGGTCCTTTGTTTCTGGTCCTGCCTTCAACTTCTCATTCCTGCTGAAAACACGGGGAGTGTTTTACAAGCTGCTGTCTAACAATGCTAACCCTCTACTTTCTGTGAACTTGAGCTGACTAGGTTCAGCTCCACACCATGAAGAGGGAAAAGAGTTACTTTCTAAAAAAAATCCAGGCTTGACAGATAATTGCACAGCAACATGCTTAGGGAGAGCACTGCAGTGTGTAAGGGAAAGTGCCGTATTTTTTGCTCCATAAGACGCACCCGTCCATAAGGCGCACCTAGTTTTGGAGGAGGAGAACAAGAAAAAGATATTCTCTCCCTCCCTGTGCAGCGCCTCTCCAGCAAAGCGAAGTCAGAACAGCAAGAGGGATCTCTGCACAATGAAAGCAGTGATCCCTTTTGCTGTTCTGGCTTCTGGGATAGCTGCACAGCCTGCATTCACTCCATAAGAGTGCATTCGCACACACATTTCCCCTTACTTTTTAGGAGGGGAAAAGTGCGTCTTATAAAGCGAAAAATACGGTACGCATCTGTTCAGCCCCTGACAGGGCTAGACTGTGTTGATGCCAGTGGCGTGGCTAGCTGCTCGGGTGCCTGGTGCGGGGGCGTGTCCTGCAGCTGGGGGTGGGGCAATCTGCCTGTGGGGGCGGGGCGAGCCTCTCTGACGCTTGGAGCTTTTCCACCGCCTCCCCCTGAGCTGTAGGGCGACTGAGGAAGAGGCAGTAGGCAGACGCAAGTCCCTCAGTGCCATTTCAGGCAGCATGGAACCTGCAGGCGCCTAAGTCACCACGTCACTCCTAAAAAGTTTCATGAGCCCTATTTTATTTTATTAAAAGTCATTTTTCACACACACCCCTCGGTAACGACAGCCAGGGCAGCCTGCAGCCCCTTCCTCTGCCACTCGTTGATGCACCTTGAGTTACTTTGTGGGAAGATACTGTGAACAGCAGCTTTGTAGTGACTGCAATGGGTCAGCTGTCAAAAGGACACACTTCAAAAAGCACCAGTGCACAAAAATAAACTCATTTACTACCACGGGTTCACGAGTCACTTACCCGAAGCGTACAATTTAAGCAGGGCAAGCAGACATGGGGGGGGGGATATGTGGCAGATTCCCCACCTCCTCTTGCATTTCCAGAATAAGAATGTCCTCTCCCATAAAAGCTTGTTTATGGAAATGATGAATCATACTTAAGTGTTCTGGAGCAGCACCTACACTTGTATGCATAAGGGAAGCAAATCAAAGAAAGGTCTGTTTCTCTGTGCTGACATCTCTTTTATCAGCCAGTTCCCCGAGCCCATCAGCAGCTCCTTCTTTCCTCCCATTTGAGAGGGAAGATTCTGGTTCTGGCACCAAGACATCAACTGCCAGGAGCCAGAAAAGCCTACATTAAGCACCTCCACATATCTAATATAATGCATCCTTAGGTGTTCCAGTTCATATGGGGTTGAGTTTTGAGTTATTGTTGGATTCACAGGGCCACCCAGTAGTAAAACCAGTAGTAAAACTATGTGGCTCACGGCATCAAGAAGCGCTTCACTTTATTACTATAATTTATGTAGTAATACACCATTCCATGGGACATGGGTGGTGCTGTGGTCTAAACCACAGAGCCTAGGGCTTGCTGATCAGAAGGTCAGCAGTTCAAATCCCGGCGACGGGGTGAGTTCCCATTGCTCGGTCCCAGCTCCTGCCAACCTAGCAGTTCGAAAGCACATCAAAGTGCAAGTAGATAAATAGGTACCGCTCCGGCGGGAAGGTAAATGGCGTTTCCGTGCGCTGCTCTGGTTTCGCCAGAAGCAGCTTAGTCATGCTGGCCACTTGACATGGAAGCTGTACGCCAGCTCCCTCGGCCAGTAAAGCGAGATGAGCGCTGCTACCCCAGAGTCGTCCGTGACTGGACCTAATGGTCAGGGGTCCCTTTATACCATTCTATACCCTTCCAACTCCCTGGCCTAGAGCAGCTTAGATCAGAGGCCCATGGGGGTCATTTAACCGGCCCACAAGTCGCCCCCGAACCAAGCCACGCTAAACCGGCACAGTGCGGCATGGGGACTCACTTCTGTGGTGCCGGAAATTGCATTGCTCAGATGCAGACGATGGACATTGCAAGCACGCAGGCAATCCAGCCCATGGAGGGATTCTGCTGGAGTGAACCGGTCCAGGCGAGGTAAACCTTGCCAATCCCTGGCTTAGATGTACGTTTCTCACAGGGCAAAACCCCCTTTCCCCACACCTCTCTTGAAATGAAGGGACTTTAAGGCACAGCTGGTGGTACAGCACAAAACCCTGCTGGAATGACTTGCCGTGGTAAACTATGAAGTTAAACGAAGAACAGAAAAGCATGATGAATGCTCAGTTGTAGAGAAATCATTTTACTGGATGCTTTGTATGTTTGTATGAGATCAAAATAACGATAGGTGGAATATTGAGGCCTAAAAAACAATTTTTTGGGTGTGTGTAAAGCAGGTGTCGGGAGCTTTTGACCCTCCAGATGTTGGCTGAACTTTAAAACTCCCAGCAGCCTTGGCAACTCTGACCAATGGCTAAGGAATTATGGGAGTTGTAGTTCAGCAACATCTGGAGCATCAAAGGCTCCCCACACCTGGCCTTAAACAATTATTTAACTTTTGGTGGTTATGAGTGCACAGACCACATACAGATCTCTGTCTAAGATGGATTTATCTCTAATGCCAACAACTGAAAAAGGAACCCTGATGTGCTTATAGATCTCGGTTGTCTTAGGAGACTACTGCCGTACAGAAGATTTGGGGTGGGGCAGCAGGCCTTTTGTTTTGGCTTAAACGTTTGGCCAGCTAAAGCTGCAAAATATGAAATACATCCATTTCCTCTTGCCTATTTTCCTTCTAACAATAGCCCAAGCGCTTGTGTAATAGAGAGATTGCTATTCAGAAAAGGAGAACTGGCCTTGCTGTCCCTTCCTCCCCATGCACTCATTATTTTCGGCCCTGCTTCCAAGCAAACACGCAGCCCCTCTGTTGCCCGCTGAACAAAGCTCTTGGTGGATTATAAAGCCATAAGTGTGTGCGGCTGTTCTACATTGTTTTATTCAATGTCTGGTGCTCTTCTGACAGCCTCGTTCGCTCGCTGCCTCACATGAAGGAGCTGTCTGTGTCCCTGATTCCTCCAAACGGGGCCAGAGCCTGAAGCAGCTATATGCAATCGCTTAGGTGCCTCGCTCCACTTCCTGATACTTCTCCGTCAGCAAAAGTATTTACCACTGCTTTCGCTGTTCCACTTAGCTCTCAGTGTTTTTGCCAACAAATCCTTTCTTTGTGCTCTCTTTTAACGGTGTGCTCAGAATTGTAATTCAGAGATCACAGACCCCACTTTCAAATCTCAGTTTAGCTATACAGTGGTACCTCGGGTTACAGACGCTTCAGGTTACAGACTCCTCTAACCCAGAAATAGTACCTCGGGTTAAGAACTTTGCTTCAGGATGAGAACAGAAATCGTGCAGCGGCGGCAGCAGGAGGCCCCATTAGCTAAAGTGGTGCTTCAGGTTAAGAACACTTTCAGGTTAAGAACAGACCTCTGGAACGAATTAAGTCCGTAACCTGAGGTACCACTGTAGCTCCTTACTCTCCATATGATTGCAGACTGTCCACGTGTCCCAGTTTTCCAGGGACAGTCCCAGATCTACAGAAACTGTCCCCAGTTTCTGATTAGATTTCGGACTGTCCCGCTTTTTCGCAGGACGTTCCTATTTCAATCAGAGGATTGTCCTGGCATCCACAAGGCCTGCCCCCACTCCAAAATTAGGCTTTAAAGCAGCATTATGTTGTAGACAATAAGGGCGTTTTTCATGCTGAATTACATGCTACATGAAAATGTTTGCATTTAAATCCTGACAGCTGCTTTTGGAGCAGAGAGGAAGGCAACTTTCCCCCACTTAACTCTTCTTTCATTACAACTGCATCAAGCACTGCCCCTGTCCAACAACAATGCAGGATTCTGGATGCATGCTTAACCACCTCACACAAAAAAGTGGGGTTTTATTTGTGCAAGTTTGTGTGCAATGCCTTGCTTTTGAGAAGCTCTATACTGTGAATGTAGTGCTGGATAGCAGTCAACATGACCACGCTGCAAAGCACATTGCCTGCTGATATCTACTATAAAAAGAGGTGAAAGAGTGGGTCAGGCTGTATTCTCGCACTTCCCGCCTCCCCCTGCCACTGAGACTCATTTGCAAACAAGAGAGACATCCAAAACACTCTAGAACAGGAATGGGAAACCTGTGTGGCCCTCCATCCCTGTCCATTATTTATGTAGGCTGGAGCTGATGGAATTTGGAGTCCAGCAACAGAGGCTTCAGCCGAGCTATCTCTTAAGCACCGTAGTCACTTGTGTCTCAGCTTGAAAGATTGTGTGCCTGCGTGTTTGCATGTCCACATCACTGACTGGGCAAAAGTTCAGAAACCATGAAGCCCTCCAAACAGATGCTGACTATTAGCAGGGCTAATAGACACGACCATTTTTGCATAAACAGGTGCCCATAATTTAATTTCACACTGTCTGTTTTGATGCCCGAAGTTCTTCAATCAAATTTTATGCATGCCAACATCAACTTACGCTGGTTTAACCACCAACATTTCCCCTTAAAAATAGCATCGATTTGATGCCTCCCGGAAAATCCATCATAGGCCCCTCAACACTCTGCAGCTCACAAGGAAAACTGAAGGGGCAGAAATTTCGAAGAGCCAAGCTGGTTTATAAATACCAATTCTCAAATAACTGTTTGGAGGCCAGAATATTTGCCCTCTCCCACTTTCTAAGGCAAAACACTTGCAGAACCACATCTGGTAAACATTATCAGAGAATGGCTGGAGAACCTTGATCTCAGAAGGACCTTCTTGACTTGCCTATTAATGCCAGGTCACCCTTCTACTCATTAGAAAATGAACAAGAACGGTTATAAGTCTGAATATTTCAACTAACCCCATTGAGAGATCATTACACAATCAAGATAGCACTCATCAAAGGGGGAAAATAATAATATGTGTTTAATGCAGGCATGAAGGGAGGAGAATAAGTCTAATTAAATGTTGAATTCAATGGTTAAGCACCTCAAAAAGAGATCTTTCCCACCCTAAGAACACCGTGATCTTAATAAATTGAGAGTTCAACCCCTCAGTTTATTTAATGCTAAGCATTTGCTCCATCTATACTAAACCACCACCATCACAAACACAACAACACTGTATGTTAATCTCCTGGTTAAAAATGGCGAACAAAAGCTAGCATTAGGCCACAAGGAATAATTTATTGCCTGTATAATTTGTCCTTGATTTAGTACAATATTTCATTAGAGACCTATTTATTCAGAAGCGGCTCGGCATAAACCAAGTCGTTTTCAACTGCTCATGTAAAAGCTGGCCTAACTTCAGGAAAAAAATAAAATCTTTTGACCTTTGTAAACACATCTGAGCCTCCCTTCCGCTCGCCCCTCCTTCTCTTCCTTTTGGCAACGAATTTCCAGTGCAGCTAAATAAGAATATTTGAACAGTCATTCTTTGTAAGGTGCCATCTAAGCTTTTAGCGTTTCTAACAGTTATCGTAGCTCTATTCATCACACTGGAAATAGTGTGCAGATTTTTTTTTTAAAGGCTGTGAAATAATTTACAGGGATTAATCAAATCACTGCAAAAAGGGGGGGAAAGCTTGATTAATCCCAGCAGGGGAGTTCTGCCTTCATGTATGAACCTGCCTCGAAGGAGGGGGGATTTCCAGTAGCGGCCAGCAGATCATTTGAGTTTGCTCGAGTTTGATCTGCACTTTATCTGAATTTGAATGTTTCCGATACTTATGGAGCATACAGCTGGTGAACATAGGCTTGACTTCTGAGGTTCTGTAATGATTTACAGCATCTGATCAAAAGCCTGGACTTGGTCCAAGAACAACTGATGATGGTTCAACATTAGGTTTCTATTTCTGAAATCAAGGATGTGAATGGACAGTAATAAATGGCTCTGTTGCAATAGGAACTTGACATTTTTCAGGGCAGGATAGAGTTCTATGGTTATCACACTTCTTGCTCTTAAAGAAAAAATCCTCTCTAAATATTAGAGAAGTACAGAATAATAATAATTAGAAAGATGGGAGTGGTTTTTTTTTTTTTTAAATGGGATCACTGGAAATTTGATTCAGTTTGCAATTTAAAGGCAAACTTACAGAATTTGCACTTCCAATACAATATGCAAACCAAAACACAGCTATCCTTCAAAATCCACACTTCCCCAAATTTTGTAGCACAGATCTCCAGCTAAGAAATGTGCAAGAACTTGCACATACTAGGGCAAAAAGTGCATATAAATGCATTTATTAGTGAAAATAAATATCCCAAAACACATTGTATTAGGCAAAATTGCTTTGTAAAACTGATTATTAGGAAAAGTTGCATTCAACATGTATATATTAGGAGATAATATGTTTACTTATACCTATTCATATGCTTAATTTGAAGTTTTTGATCATTGCAAAAGAAAAAAGTAGGAGTGCAGTTGTCCTGGTCTTCAGTGAAAAATGCTCTATCACAAAGCAGGCAGTATCTCATGAATTTCAGCATCTCAAGGGCAGCAGAAGACCAATTTGCGTTTGATCTTAATGGTAGTTCTTGAGCAAATACTACCCTTTGTGAGACAATAACCAGACTGGCCTTCTAAGCACTCCCTATTTCATACCCCTTCTTTAAAATTATAATATTTGTATTATAAGACAGAGGTCTCTATACACCAGCACGTATGGACAAAAAAAAAAATTAGTAGCTCAATTCATTCAGGCAACTGAGTTATGCTGGGGGAAATTCCAGGTCAAAAGTTGCATCAGCTGCTGAACATTTGATACTGATACAAATGAATTTAAATATTTCCCCTGCTTAATCTATTTCTCATGTAAGTATTTGATTTTGGGTGCTGTGAACTTCCAGCACTTCACATAGCTTCTACCAACACAATTAAAAATACAAACACAATAAAATACACAAAGCCCTTATAATACTGTTAAGTGTTCCCAGTCATAGACTTGCGAGTACCATTGTCAGGTTGCTGAACAACAACATGCAGAGCTCAGTGAGGTGGGAGGCCAAGCAACCAGAAGAGTCTCGGAGGTGTACTTGCCTGGAGGCAGAGGCAGAATCTGAAGTCAGGTCCAGTCCTAGGGCCGAGCGAAAGGCAATCCCAGACAGTCCAGGGGTCAGGGAATCGAATGACCATGGGATCAGGGCTCAAGACTAGCAGGAAACAGCAAGCTAGGACCTGGAACTTACAACTGTAATTACCAGCACCTGACTGCTGCTGGAAGCTCTGCTTGAGAAGGCTGAAGCCAGCTGGTTTTCATCAGTGTGTCCTTGAAGGCTGATCAGCCACAGGTGGAGTCACTCCACCTTCTCCCCCATTCAGGCTGCTGTTCAGCAGGATACACTGAACCCACTGACACCTAGCATACACCTTGGGTGAATGAATGAACTTTATTTGTGTCAGCCATCGGCCATAGCAACAAATGAACATTGCAATATACACAGAACAGATATAAAACACAGTTTAAAGACCTGAATCAGCAGTCAAATAGTGGACCTCTTGATCTGCCACGAGAAAAGATACTGTGGCAGAGGTTGGGTGACCCGGACTGGACAATAAAAGAGGGGTGATAATCTCATTCCTCAATTCTTTATAAAGAGTGCAAGCCAGAAGGGCATGCACCACTGATTCGGTACTGCCATCTCCACAGGGACAGAAGTGTTTTTCGTGTGGATCTGTTGGAATCGTCCCTCAAGTACAGCCGAGGGCAATACATTCAATCTTGCGAGGGTAAAAGCGCGTCTATATTTTGGAATTGCTAGGTTATGCAGATAGGGTGCCAGAGAATCGAAATTAGAAGGTGGAAAATAGTCATACCATGGACAAAATTTCCTTATTGTGGCCAACTTGTTCTGATGCTTGATATCATTTAGGTGCTGGCCTTGGGTTTGGTTCTCCTGAAATGAAGGTCTTTGGAGGCCAAGGACCATAATGTAAGAATCACACACACACACACACACACACACACACACACACACACACTTATACAGGCTGGGCATAAGATGGAAGGCTCACAGTATTAACTCACCATTAGAAGCTGTTCCCTCATTCTAGATGGAGCTTTGGATTTTGCACAGAGAGCAAAGCAAGCTACAGGGTCATTTCCATCCCACTTCCAAGAACCTTCAGTCCCTTTTGTTTTGTTTCACCCACAGACACCTTGATAATATCTCCTTTACTCAGGGGAGAGAGTAAGAAAGACACACTCCTTTCCAGAAGAATCATTAGCTCCTATGGCAACAAATCACCTGTAATGGGCCATCTTTTTAGTGAGGCAGAGGTCAACTCTCCCAGCAAAAAGGAACATACCAAGCTAATTACTTAACAAAAGAAGCCAGCCTGCCCATCTTTTTTCTTTTTTTAAGAGGCAATCCTCCTTTTATACATACTCTGAACGCAAACAGCTATAAATGTACAAGGCTGGAAGGGACCCTAAAACTCAATTTAAGTCTCATTAGAACAGATTCCCTTAGCTCTGTGGGTAAAACCTCAGTGCCTAGGACTTGCTGATCGCATGGTCGGCGGTTCAAATCCCCGCGACGGGGTGAGCTCCCGTCTTTCGGTCCCAGCTCCTGCCCACCTAGCAGTTCGAAAGCACCCCTAAGTGCAAGTAGATAAATAGGTACCACTTTATAGCGGGAAGGTAAACGGCGTTTCTGTGTGCTGCGCTGGTGCTGGCTTGCCAGAGCAGCTTCGTCACGCTGGCCACGTGACCCGGAGGTGTCTCCGGACAGCGCTGGCCCCCGGCCTCTTAAGTGAGATGGGCCCACAACCCTAGAGTCGGACACGACTGGCCCATACAGGTAGGGGTATCTTTACCTTTAAGGTGCTACTGGACAATTTTTTTATTTTTATATATATTTCGTGTGCGGTGCTAGTTGCCCTGTTCTTTGGATAGGTACTGGGTAAGTATCATGGATGAGGGACCTGTGGCCCTGCAGATGTTGCTGTACTACAGTTCCTATCAGCTCTGATAAGTAGTTATGGGAGTTGGAGTCCAACAAGGGCCACACATTCCCCATCCCTGGTACATGAGGAGCACGACTGGTGCAGGATTTACCACATTATCTCACCCACTAATTATACTCTTTCTACTAATGAATGTAAAGGGAACAAACTGTTACTACCTCTTCTTAATCAGAAAATCAAAGCACTGTGGGACGGTAGAGCTTATCCGTCTTTGCTTTGTTTATACCAACCTCTTACAAATTAGTGAAAGGTCGTGCCCGTTTTAACAAAGCTGGCAAACTTAACATCCCAAGACGGCAGTTCCCCCCCTTATCATTGCGTTTTACTGATCTATCTTACTGATGACTGTGTTCTGTTTGTTACAAAGTTGTCACTTGTTCCTCTTGCATGGATATCGCTCTCCCTACAGCAAACTGAATACGGTGAACGCTTGGGTTGCAAATGTGATCCATGCGGGAAGCACGTTCGCAACCCGCAGTGTCCACAACCCGCAGTGCTGCATCGGCGCACGTGCGGGTCACATTCTGACGCTTCTGCGCATGCGTGGTTGCGATTTAGCGCTTCTGCGCATGCACAAGTGCCAAAACCCAGAAGTAACCCGTTACGGTACTTCCAGGTTCGGCGCAGTGCGCAACCCAAAACCGCACAACTCGAAGCATGTGTAACCCAAGGTATGATTGTATATTCAATCTCATGTAATAGATATTACAAGCAGTGCTATTTTTTTTTTGAAAAAGAACGCCATAAACGCCTTCCTTGTTCTCTTAGAATGGCAATGGTACACACCTGAGAGGTGCTGGAACTGAGTTCCGGCAAGTTCCGGCTGAAAAAAGCCCCGATTACAAGACTCAGAAATCTTCACGGAATTAAAGACATTGAATTCTGTCTAAACACACACACACACACAGCCCTATTCCCCTCTGACTATTCAAGGGCACATGTGTTAGATATACAACAATGATGATCTATTGAAAGAATGCCATCTATAAAGCCCCCGCAGTTAAGTCAGTGGAGGGGAGGGCGAAGCCAATGTTGACTAAAGAGGCATCTGCTTTTCTCTCTGCATAGAACTTGCTGCTAAATCTCCCGGGGATCCGAGTTGAATGACATCCAAGGACAGAAACGATCACTGTCAGAGTTAATGGCTATGCATCTGCAATTTAAAAAAAAAAAGGGGGGGGGGACAAGCTTCTGCAGTGCACAGCCCTGGAAGGTTACAAAAAAAGGTCTGTTGTTTAAAAGTATTTATTTGTGCCTTAACGACGCCCTCTGTGCCTAATCCAATTAGTAAAAGAAGACGAGGCTGTATCATTAAAGATGATCTCATTAAAAAAAGGACGCTAGTAGGAAGCTTACTTGCATATAAGGCGGCTGTAAATCTAAGCTCCAGTATAGCCTGACTTGCAATGGTGTTTGCTCAGCACATTTTAGTAAGCTCTGATGGAAAGCCAGCGTTCCCAAGGTCCAAATTAATAAAGCAGATGAAGTCATGCATTCCGGATGCTGCATGAAAAAGAGGGGAGGGAGAGGCGGAGAGGCGAAAGAGAGAGAAGATTCAGTGTCCTAATAAAATTATACAATTTCCCATCAAAAACTCAATACATGAAAACAGCCTAACAAAATATTTATGGGCTACCTTGGAATATCGTCCGGACTAAGCTATAGCAGAGGGTGCTAGGAAAGATCCACAGTCTTCAGAGGATTTCAGATTTAAAAGCTTTCCAGACAAAAGCAATACTGTAGAGGATTTCAATTTTTTTAGTGCTTTACTAGCAATAGCTCTGATCCAGAGCTGGAGGTGTGATGCACGAGGGAAGGATAGCCTTATTGCTTGTGCAGGAGGATATACAAGATTTGTGCTTCGGGGCAGAGCTTAAGAACACATTTTTAAGAGGTGTGACGAGAGGTCAATGGCACAATTTACAAAGTCCTAAGTTTCTTGAGTGTTCAAAGCCCTTAACACACATTTATGCAACAACGGCCGTCTAAAATAGGCCAGTCTTCCTATTTCAGAGAGGGGGTAAAGCCAGGAGAATAGTGCCTTGCTTAAAAGCCACCTAGCAAGTTTGTGACTGGCGTTAAGATTTGACGTGGGCGTGTCCTGGGTCATGCATGTAGCAATGACACTATTCCAGCTTCCAAGCATCTGCACAGCCGGACGATTACACGCTTCAGTAATACAACCTTGCAGAGTCCTGAAAAGGTAAAAATATATACATTAAAACATGTCTGAAATTATGACACAGACGAGAGCTGAGGGAAGTTGAGACTCACCAGTGCACTAGCCAATATACGCCCATGACAACTGCACAGCCACATTCCATATAAACACTCCCTGCCGTGATGGATGTCATCATAACTGGTGGAAGAACCTTTTGTTTCCAAGCAACAGAACACCACTTTTAAGTGCTTGAGGGGAGGGAAGAGAAGCAAATTCACTTAAAAAACAAGAATCCCAGAGGTACTTTAGCGAAAGACCACCCACATTTATTGCACACCAACATTTTATCTGGGAGGCCTTAGTTATGGAATGTCTGAGCTAAGGCTGCTGCAACCTATAAACTATTAGCTGCCTTGAATGTCAACATTACTGACAGAAAAGCAGGATATGTATTTTGTTTTTTTTAATGATCAACCAGTGGTCTGAAAGGAGAAACTATGACGCATAAGAGATTGGTGCCTCCACCACGCCCTATAATAAGAAAAAGACTCACCTGTGGAGAGGTTAGAAGCACTGGCTTCTTCTATTAGCTCTTTTTTCTCTAGCATTCCACAAGCCTTTTATAGATCTTCTTGCTAGCACAGTGCGCCGAATAACTCATCAAATAAAGTAGAATCCAAATGCACTTCTAACTCAAATGTGTATGGCCCAGCAATAATGTTGTTGTTGTTGATGACGAGGACGATGACAATGTTGTAGTAGTAGTAGTAAACTCAATTTGTATACAGTACTGCCTTTCATTTGAAGATCCCAGGGCAGTTCGCAAGAGACCATCCAATACTTTTTAAAAATGATGTAGTTTGCTAAATTTGCAGTTGGAACGTGTTAAAAGAATTGCAAGGAATTTATGAATTAATATTACAACTGAATTGTTATTGCAGTATGAAGTGTTTTTGACAACTACTGTGGCTTAGCGTTGAATAGTATCCCAAATTTTATAAAATACAAGTCAAACATCTCAAGACTTTAAACGACACTGTGGACTTTTAAATGAAGGAATCCTGCTTTTTTTAATAAACATATATTATAGGTTATATAATCCCAGATATTCTCTGGCAGGGCTTGGGACTCCCTCTGCCTGCCCTCTTTTCAGGTATGCAAAGTATGCAATCTTTTTAATTGTGCAATCATCTCTTGGCAAGTGGACAAGCTTAAGTAATTCACAGAGCTGCAGCCTTCCATTCTATCTTGAAAAGAGCAGAGTGGGGGGAATCAGGTGGTTTGCACATATCAGCCAACTGTGGCTTTGGGTCATAATCAAGAGACAGCAACACTTGATCAATGTGTACAATGAATTCCACCTCTTCCCCCATGAAGAGTCAGATCCTCCTCTGTACACGTTCCAAGCTTGTCAATATCCTTTGTAAACTGTGGCACCCAGAACTGCACACAGTACTTGACGTGGTGGCCTGACCATGGTGAATAGAGTGGTACTATTACTTCCCTTGCTCTGGGCGCTAGACTTCTGTTGATGCACACCTTCAAGTTGTGCATTAAAAAAAAAAGAAAGAAAATCAGTTGAGATTCTGCCAACTCACAAAAGGCTGTAAATATTTTCATAATGAGATAAAATAATGTATTTGGACAAAACTTTCTAAGTCACTCGGGAAAACAGTTGAATCTCTTCCTCATATAATGTTCAACTGTCCCTTACATAGCATAGCTAGGACTAAATTCCTGGGTCCTGCTTTACTGCGCTTGGTTGACAGGCCTGTTGAGTCACATGCCGCACTGCTATTGCAGGATACAGATCCTTCTGTAACTCTGCAGGTGGCGAGATTCCTGAATGCGGTTATCTCTCACACAAAAACCTCCAAAAATTTACAACAACAAAAACTAATCGGACAGTCATGATGAGAGTGCATGACGGATCTCGTCTCCAGTTCTCCTTTTTCTGTGAACCATCCCTTGGATCTTTCCGGGCCCCAAGCCGTTACTGTCACTGTTCAATGACCACCCTTGCATTGTGGTGTTCCCCTTCTGTTGTTAGATGTACCGGTTTTTATGCTTCTGTGCTTTTATGTTTGTACATATTTTATGGGCTAATAGCCGTAAATAAATAAATTGTAGATTGTAGATTCTAAGTCACAGGCGCAAAGGGATGGATCAATTGTGGAATTCCTTGTTTCCTTAGCCATTTTCTTTTTAATTTATAGAACTCTCCGAGCAATGCATTTAAATGAAAATGAATAATCGCCTGCTTAACAGAAGTCATTAATCCCCTTTAAGTGCATTCCTGCATGAATCTATTACCATGCATTTCACAAGCTTCAGAGCTAAAATAAATGTTTGATGTAATGTGTGCTACCTACTCTGTTTTAATTAAACAACCTCCTCAGCCTTAGCTGGTGAAATGTGTCATTAGTCAGTAGCACATTCATCTTCAAGGAGAAAGCTTTTGAGGGCTGCCTGATAGATACACTTCTGAAACAGTGGGAACTATCAGTTAAGACTTCCCAAGCACTAATGTCCTTTAATGTAATGTGAACTGGTTTCCCTCCCAACTCACCTTCGTTCTGGGCACAATTAACCAACATGCCATGTTCCCCTTCTCCGAAAGGCAGAAACAAATGATCACTGGAGGCATTTATAAGCTTGCTTGGGTCTATGACTATGAGGCATACTCCATAACTATTCCATTTATTTCTGAAAGTCTGTGGTTTCTCAACCGAATTGACACAAACTCTTCCTCAGCCCTCAAAAGGTCCATCTCCTTTGCACCGTGGTTGGCATCTGTCTGTCTTGGGAAACAAGACTAACCCTTTTTCAAACCAACTGTGGGCTGAGTGGGACTTTGGCCTGCAAGATTTTGCTGCAGGTTCCACCTACACCACCATTTAAAAACAGTGAGCCGACAAGAAAATGAAGAAGTGCGCATGCACATGAAAGCTCATACCAATAACTAACTTAGTTGGTCTCTAAGGTGCTACTGGAAGGAATTTTTTTATTTTGTTTCGACTATGGCAGACCAACACGGCTACCTACCTGTGACAAGAAAATGATTAGCTAAGTCCTGAGCGGCCTAAAACAAACACCTGTGAGTTAGCAAACACAAATTTTCAGGTGCGCATTTCTCCAGACAAACATCCCAAGAAATTCAAAGTATACTTTAGCAAGTTCACAATATGGTATTGCCTTCTGGTCAGGGAGGAGCTACAGCTGTTGACTGCAAGTCCCTAGATTTGTAAAGGGAACAAGGGAAGACTTCCTGCCATAGGTTGGAATTAGTTCCAGCTGCTCCCTCATCTCAAAGGATTTTGATGAGAAGTGCAGCGTGGTAGGAGACCAGGGAACGATGACGACGGCAATGGCAGGAAATGCTTCCTGAATAATCCAGGCTCTCTATAGCCAGTTTGGAATTTCTGTCCCAGCACAAGACATGAGTGTGGCTTTATTTATTTCTTTTGTATGCTATTTTTAGGGGATTTCGGAGCCATGAAGCAGGATGTTATTTTACACACACACACACACACACACACAAACACACACACGATAATTTCTTCAAGTAAATTCTGGATTCTGTATTGATTTCAAGATTCTGTGTTGACGAGTTTATGAAAACGGACACATATCGAGAAGATACTTGCCCTGTTCATCTTGGGCACGCTCAATAAAGTCATGGCATCCTCACTCTTAAGTTTGCAACAGTAGAAAAATGTGTATTCCAAGTGATCAAATTTATGCATTTTGAGGAAATAAGTTTGTTTCAGGATTTCTTGTACACTAAAACAAGTTGGGTCAGCACTCCTCAGTATTCAATTTGTTTCTGGTGGTTCCCCAATACAGTGGTACCTCGGGTTACATACGCTTCAGGTTACATACGCTTCAGGTTACAGACTCCACTAACCCAGAAATATTACCTCAGGTTAAGAACTTTGCTTCAGGATGAGAACAGAAATTGTGCTCCGGCGGTGTGGCGGCAGCAGGAGGCCCCATTAGCTAAAGTGGTGCTTCAGGTTAAGAACAGTTTCAGGTCAAGTACGGACCTCCGGAACGAATTAAGTACTTAACCTGAGGTACCACTGTATCTGTCACTGCTTCTGGAAGGTATGTAGACATTTCTGTAAGCCTTACAATGTTACTCCTCGCATTCAGACATTTAATCAAGTTGCATACAGCAATTACTCATATGGTAGCAATCTTCAAGTATATAAAGGGCTGCCACATGGAAAATGGAGCAAGCTTTTCTCCTGCTCTGGAAGAAAGGACCTGAATCAATGGCTTCAAGTTACAGGAAAGGAGATTCTGACTGAACACCAGGAAGAATTTTCTGATGGTTAAGAGCTGTAAGACAGTGGAATGGTCTCCCCTCAGAAGGTGGCGGACTCTCCTTCCTTGGAGACTTTTCAGCAGAGGTTGGATGGCCATCTGTCATGGATGTTTTAGTTGAGATTCTTGCATTGCAGGGGATTGAACTTGATGACCCCCAGGGTCCCTTCCAATTACAAGATCCTATGATTCTATACAGTAGTACCTCGGGTTACAGACGTTTCAGGTTACAGACTCCGCTAACCCAGAAATAGTACCTCGGGTTAAGAACTTTACCTCAGGATGAGAACAGAAATCGCGTGGCGGCAGCGGGAGGCCCCATTAGCTAAAGTGGTACCTCAGGTTAAGAACAATTTTGGGTTAAGAACAGACCTCCAGAACGAATTCTTAACCCAAGGTACCACTGTATTGTGCAACAGTGCTATCAGTGCAATAACTGCTATAAATTATATACATGCCATTACACAGCAACATTGCTGCTTTTGTGTCATTTTGCAATGCAATACAATGCCCATTTTCCTTGTCAAATTCACTCTGCACCCATTAAGTAAAACCAAGAGGATTAGATCTTTTTGGAAATTGGTAGATCATCACGTCTGAGGAATGCAAAGAGGTCACTTCACCTTAATTCACAGAAGAAAAACATTTCATTTCTCATTTTCACAAGTAATGTAAGGAAGCAAATTTGTCCAGTAAATTGATTTTTTGATACAAACTACTGTGGGAGGGAACTTGAGAAACACTTAACATTCAGAGCAGCTTCCTTTTGGTGCCGTTTTGTCAAACTGAGTGCTCAGAATTCCTGAAAACCCCAACACCGCTAATTTGAAGTTACGCTCCTAACACCTGCGATTCCAAAACTCACTGTTTATCCTTCTCAGAGCAAAATTTTAGTTACCTCAGGATTCTTAAGACAGAAATAAATGGCTCAAGTTATGTTGGTCGCCTAGGCAGAGGAAGGGAGTTCTGTGGTATTCACATCAACACAGCGAGTAGCACTGCTAAGGGAGGCATTTCAGATTGTGGTAAGGGAAACTCATCAAGATAACCAGGAAGCTGTAGTGCTGTTACATTTCATATACTGATCGGAAACCTTCTGAAACACGGACTTACAAACCATGAGTTTGATTTTCTTCTGCTTCTTTCAGCTGTCACTGTTCGTGTGAGATGAGGAAGGCCATTTTGTAAAAGGACTGCAGCCTCTGTGCCACTCTATAGTAGTATCCTACCACACAACTTTAAAGACTGAAATGCATCTACTAGACACAGAGGGCACAATGACTGGAATTGATTTCCTTTTCACATCAAGACAAATGAACGGGCTATATCTGAAAAACCAACAATACCATTAAAAACTATTATGAGCAATTAAATAAAGATCAAAGATAATATAATCAAATTAATTTACAATACTGTAAGAGGGACATCAGGCAAGACAGTCAAAGGACAAAAAATACAACTAGAAGGTACCCTCATTCAAGCCAGCAGCTAAATTGTAAAAAGTTGCCCACACAGGCAATTTCCTTGGGAAAAGACAGGCATCCAATTACCAAATACTGTTTTATTTATCGTGCTGATATATTATTCTGTCTAATTCAGTTGTTGGGCTCCAAATCCACAGTGCAAAAAAGGTACCCCAGAATTGTCAACATGAATTTATTTTGAGACATTCTTATACTCCCAATTTCTTGTACAGAAAGATTGTATGAAACTACCCAGCGTTAAAGTCCTTTGAATTATTATTCCTGTTTGAAACAGAGCCAAAGCACAATTCTTTTATTATGACGCCAACATGCATTACTTTTACAGCCCCCTTAAAGCATTTGTATTGTTTAATCCATTATGCTCCAAGACAAACTCAGCAAGTTCGAAGGAATGACCCAAAGGGGAAAAAAAAATATTGGCATACAAAAAAGTTGCCTGTCAATCTCACTTCTGTGACAGGCACATGCCAGAAGGAAACAAAGACATTTTTAGAGGCTTAGATATTATTACAATCCAGCATAAATCCTGGATCGTTTGCTAAATGAAAATATATTTCACATTCCTGAAATGATAAAAATGTGCAGCTCGTGATTCCACCTTATGAAGCATAATGCATTTCACAAGGATACTAGATCTCTACAGATATTTGGTCAAAGAGATGCTCAGAGCACATGTGAAGACCCCCAGTGCTCAAAATGTGGGAGGAAAGTAGGAGGGCCCTATATGAAAAACACAGTCCACATGGCAAAAAGTTAAGCAAGAGGGCTCCAAGGTAGTTGTTCCTGGCGAACCCATGGTTAGTTACCGTCCAAACCATGGCTTGCAGTATGCATATCACTAACTGCAACGTCATACTTGACTTTCTTCACTAATGTTTTATTCTGTGTTGTTTCATCTGATGTTTTAATGCTTTATAAGCTGCTTTGAGATTTATTCGTAAAAATATTAAGCGGTATAGAAATGAAATGAAAATTAATGATGACACACATATGCAGAAGGGCACAAAAACAAGATACCAAATGTTTGGCTGCATAGTTGCTGATTTACTTCCAAGCTAAAATATCACATTGCAATAGCATTCAACGTTGCTTCTCATGACAACTGAGTCTGGATTACACAAAAGTGTAAAGGCACTGCTAAAGTTGTGAGCAGAAGGCATAATGGTGCCTTCACTGTATAATTTTCTTGTGGACGTCCAGTGAGAACACCTAGCTCAGGCATGACCAAACTTGGCCCTCCAGCTGTTTTGGGACTACAACTCCCATCGTCCCTAGCTAACGGGACCAGTGGTCAGGGATGATGGGAATTGTAGTCCCCAAAACAGCCAAGTTTGGCCATGCCTGACCTAGCTGTTTGACACTGGTAAAATTCTGCAGCAAGAAAGGAAGAGCATAAAGATGAAAAAGATATGAGTGTAGTAAGGTGAATTAAGCTATACGACGTCAGTTCACAAACAGAAAATAACCCATGCATAGGAATAAGCCTCCCTCTTGACACTATTGGAGGCCTCAGGCTCCACCTCCATTGCTCCCCACCAATCTGTCTGCAAACTTATTTTCTTAACGACTCCACCTTTGTTTCAGCAACAGTCAAAGAAGGGATCACCGCGTCAGAAGAACAGGTTCAAATGCTAAAGAAATAGGTTTGTATATAAGGAGCAATGGCTTCTCTTTTTGAAACCAAGCCAAGCACCTTGCTAACCAGTCTGAAAGCTGACGGAAGGATGAACCTCTCTCCCCAAAACCATCTCTCAGAATCACCAGCAGCTAGCGGAAGACTGCCATCCATCACAAAGCAACTGTAAATCAAGCCAGAGGTAACCGCACTAGCTCTTTTTTGTCTATGTTCCAAAATAAACAAGCAAACAAAACAACAGGCAGAGAAAAACTGGTGGAGGGTAATAAGACAATGTCCCTTGAGGCTGGAACAAACTCCATTGTCAGGTGGGGAGTTCACAGGTTTGAAAACATCTCCGATAGAAACTTGCTATTGAAGGGAGACTACAAGGAGCCTTCAAAAAACCAATTTAACATCTGAAAACTGTGATGATGCAACTGCAGGGAAGGACTGTGCCACTTCGATGGCTGAACGTGTGAAATGGGCCCTCCTTCACCATCACGAAAACTCTTTTTTGTAAAAGAAGATGCCACCTTAATAACTTGAAATGTTTTGTAATGAATTTATGGTTTCTATATTTAACAACAACAAAAGAGGCTGGTTTTAAAACCCCAAACCTTTATGCCTGCAAAAGGACCATTTTTTTTTTTTTTGAGATTGATACCAAAGTGGTGAGGAACACCAGGAAGAATTTAAAACCAGTTCAACTCAGTTACTGAATTCAGTGCTGACAAAGTCAAGCTGTTACTCACTGGAAGAAATAATCTGAGCTATTTATTTTGCATTTGAAGTGTGATAAATTAAGCTACCAATTATTTGAAGAAAAAGGATTCACATCTCACTATCAAGAGCTCAATCAATCAATGCATTTTTACAACAAAGGCAAACATTTTGTCGTATTGAAATAGAAAGCAACATGGAGAACAACAACTCATTGTATAAAACTTATTGCATCCTGTTCAACTCAAGTAATTTGTAGAGTTCAGTACCCCAACCTCTAGAGGGTTTTTTTTTTTTAAGTAAGTGTTCAACATAATTAATAAGGAACTACACAAGCACTGTTGCAATAAAGTTCAATAGGGCTGAATCAAAGTTTTGGTGAACTGCATTCTTACTCATTCATAAATATTCTCAACTACAGTGCTTACTCAGACTATTCAACTTGAATAAATATAAAATAGCAATTCAAAAAGAATGTATCAGATAAATACAAAAAAAATTGAAATGAAAATAGTGTACTTAAAAGCAATACAATTTAAAACTAGTATTGTTATTTTTAAGCAAACAAACCATGGTGAATGTCTGTGGATCTACCTCTGTACGAAGCCCATGAACTTATTCAAAATACATTAGACATTCATAAGACTAGATCACCCACATTCATATCAGATGAGCTGAAATTGTTTTCACTAAAGTGTTTATTGCATGTATAGCTTAATCCTGTCCTTAAATGGTGGAAGAAATTTGCCCTGTGGAGAAAAGGATCCCCTGTCAATTGATTTTCATGTGCCTGCCACCAGCTTCTGCCAGGCTAAAGGGGCAATTTCCTGGTTTGGCTTCAAAATTTATTTGTTCCTGACCCTTGGCAATGGAGCACATTCACAGCTGTGGCACATAAGAATGGTGATCATACTTGGACTCAAGTCTATTTAGCACCACTGAAGTTTAAGGCTGTAAACATCCAGCCTTCCTTCAACTGTAGGGAAGTTCTATCAACATCAATGTGAGCGCTTCAGAATAAATTACTGTGGCCTAAATATGTTTAACACACATACTCTGGGCTAGAATCTAAGATGACTCCAGTGAGCTGTGTCCCAGTAAAATTCAGATGAATGTCACAGCTGCTCTGTTGGATTCTACCAAAGGTCCATCTAGTCAAGCATCTTCTTTGCCAGATTAGCCAACCAGATGCCTCCAGGAGGCTTGCAAAAAGGCAATCATGTTGTGCTACCGGTTTGTCCTCCTACCTTTGCACAAGCAACTGGTGTCCAGAGGAATAAGGATGGAATATGGATTATCCATTTAGCCACTGCAGCAAATGGACCCATTTCCTGTGAAATTGTCTAATCCCATTCTAAGGACATCTAAGCCTATTGGAACTAATTCAAGAGTGGTGGGCTTTTAATCAACTTGAGAAGGTAACTTACATATAGAAAAGACCATCTGGTACAATGGCCATTGCTGACATGAGTTAAAAGAACCTGAAAGACTACTGCAGCGAGAGGCCCAGTTCCCGAACGTGAGTATTATATTAGAATTCAAAGAAATCAAACAAAGCAACTGTCCATATATTTGGCATGAATTCAAGATTTAAATACAAGAAGAACATTGCAATTTGTTTTGGCCGATCTGATCAAACTACCTAAATCTCACGGTCAGTATATAAGTGGTGACATTTAACCACATTTAACCACCATGCTATAGGACTCTTAAGGTCATCACCCAAGGATAAATTCAATACTCCATCTTCACATGATACCTTTTTTATTACAATATCCAAAAAGCTGGGTAAGCAAGTTTCTGGGATCATCAAGGTCCTTTTTTTTTTTCCTTTTCAATTTTCAGGAATGTGCCATCAAGACTATATTTAAAACCATAAGAAGGTTAAAAGTAAAGGAAAAGGAAAAAGAAAGCATTTTCTTCATATAACATTCTGTGTGTCTTACTACCAATCACATCACTGTTTGTAAACCCTGAATTTTTGTTCCGTTATGCATATATAAAACGTATGCATGTTATGTGTTGGAAGCCCCACCCGCCCATAATTAGCTATGTTTATTAAATGTCTGTATTAGTGTCAATCAGCTACAGATACATATTACTTTAAGAATTAAATACATAATTGTTTAATTCAAACAAGCAGAAGGGCAAGAAAAGAAAGCATTATGTAGATGGCACATTTGGTTGTAGATTACCAAAACATTCAACCATTACAATTCAATGATTCTCTAAGTAATCAACTTTCAATGAAACATCTCTGTTGCAATTACATGTCAAAGTATGCTAGATAGTTTTCTTATTACTACAATTTTTACCGTAGTAGTTTAAGAAGTACTATTACAAAATGCTTTAGTTAGTGTACTCTTCACAAAGAATCAAGGAGGCAATGTAATAGCTGAGTAGAGAATGTAAAGAGTGCTTCTAGAAACTAGGAATTTCTGGAGTATACTACTTGGTAAGCAAAATAGCTACAGAACTCACAGCCACAATTGTTATGTCTACTATATTTCACTTAGTTAGCTGCAGGTTCAGTGCATTCAAACTGTGCCCAGTCTCTTAATGATGAGTTCTGCCAGCGTGAGCTATCTGAACAAGTTAACACTGTTTTTTAATTGAGAAAAGAACCCCTTGTTTATGTGAACTAACTATGTAAACGTACACAGAAGAGAGGAGCGTAGAACCCAGGGAAGAATGGCCACTTAAGTGATATTTTCAACCTGAGGGAAACGTGAAGCAACCAAATTTTCGAGAGAGGAAAAAAAGACAAAGCAAAAAAAAAAACAAAAAAAAAAAGAGAGAGAGAAAAATGGGGTGGGGAAACAAAAGAGAAAGAATATAATCAACAGAGCAAATACTTTAGAAAGAGGTCATTCTCTGAAGACTGTCTCAGACTGGCGTAGACTGCTCTGCTCTATAAAAGTGAATTTAGGACCTAAGGCTTGCAAGTTATAAGAGGCCCCCAATAGGCCCAAGTCCATCTTCAACGTCACTGAAGTGCTTTCACAAGATATAACTTTTCCCCATGTTCACTGGTGAAGATAGGAGCCTTTTTGTAGTGTTCCACCAACTCATCCATAGTATTAAATCGACGCTGCCCAATGCAATAGACACTGTCCACCAGCTGCACCTTGAAATGTTTATTCTTCCCCGATGCCTTTAGAGATACTGAAAAGTCACTGGGCTGCAAAGAGAAAAAGGAAAGGAAGTGTTAAAGGATAATATCAAATGTGCAGTTTTAAAGCCTGCTATGTGAATGAGCTGCGAGTGAGCTTCCCCCCACTGGGCTCAGCGCACTGGGTACTTTAAAATACGAATTACTATCATCATAATCAGCATCTTCAGTTAAGCAAAAGAACCTCAACAGCACCATATACAGATATAAATTATGCACCTTCAATGCAAACATTGTTGGTTTAAAGCCAGAGGCCGACAAGTGTCAAGAGAAGTATGTCTATATGAATTCGGAAATACCAAATATTTCTATGCAGAAAGAGCCTAGTTAAAGCAGCATGCCGTTTGAATTCATGGCCACAAGAGGGCCTTTCTTGATTTATTCTGTAGCAAGTAGCTTTTATGCATATAAAAAGATCTAACAGTTCATCCTATTTAACTTTAAACAACATGGCACATCTGCAGTACTGTATTACTTCCAAAAAAAAAAGGTAATTAAAATCGGTGTCTCTTATTCCACCATAAACTGAGCTGCCAACATTTCTTCAGGAATGGGTGTTTCAAACACCTGCTTTATTTTTTAGTGTGTATGTTATATACTTTTTTTTGCCTCTTTTTAAAAGTAGACGAGTTCCCGATATGCATTTCTGTTGCAGATTTATTTTGTTTACTACAATTAACTTCCCATCTGCTTTTACACATTTAAGGCCAATGTATTAAGCCAGGGTTGTATAAATGAGGAGAAATAGCAGTGTTAAATACTAGCAGACAAAACATTTCATTTAAGTTTGTGTGCCCAGCCATGGGTTGCCAAGAGCTTCTTTCAAGCTACAGAACTAGGTAAGAAACAAAAGAATATATCCATTACTTAGGATGCTTACATTAGGAGGATATAAAGAAGCACCTCTTTCCCTACTAATTTCAATTGGCAGTAACTACTGAAAAACAACACAGTGTTAATTGATAATTGCCTATTATTTCAAATATTTAGCCCCACCTTAACAACGAGGTCGACCAAGCTATATATTGCTCTTAGCTAAAAAGCAGTAACATAAATTTTACTGGCAGTTATTTTGGATTACACTTGGTTCATGGGTGGAGGTTTTCCACTACACTATCCAGGCAATCTGGAATTTCCAGTGATTTAGACCCCTCTGGTTGTAAGCTGTCTGTTCCAGACATTTTGTCTTCCACATCCAGCCCAATTTTCCTAAATTGACAGCCAGCCTACACACTTCTGGCTGATTCCCCACACCAGGAAGAAATAAGTACTCTTAGACAACCACCTGGAACCAAGACAGAGAACATGAACTGTAACATCAAGTTATAGTTGTACCTTGGAAGCTGAACGGAATCCATTCTGGATGTCCGTTTGACTTCCAAAATGTTTGGAAACCAAAGTGCAGCTTCTGATTGGCTGCAGGAAGTTCCTGCAGCCAATCGGAAGTCCCGTCAGACGTTCGGCTTCCAAAAATAGTTCGCAAACTGGAACAGTCACTTCTGGGTTTGTGGCGTTTGGGAGCCAAAACGTTCAAGAACTAAGCTGTTCAAAAACCAAGGTATGACTTGGTGTAATCCAAGGTGTTGTGTGTGTGTTTCAAAATATGAAAATGAGATAGGAAGCAAATGTCTCAGAAGAATCAATAAAATTTCTAGGCTTTTCTATTTAAATAACTAAAACGGCTTAACAATCTCTGTCATTTTCCAGCAACAAATTCTATTAGGAAAAAAACATATCACTGAAATTACAAGGGATTAATTTATGGAAATCATAACTTAAGTACGAGAAGTGACATCACTGGCTACTGGAACCTAATTTTTATATTATATTTATGTGACAACAAAAATTTAAGTTATGTGTCATTTGTCAAAATAGGTATCTGACAGATGAATAGCAGGGCAAAAGACCAGCTCCCCCAGTCCTCCCTTCGAGCGCTGACTGGGTATGAACTGCCTTAGTGCTCTCCCGAAGACTGTGGCAGTGGGAAAGCCTTAGAGCAGCCATTTATAATATTAAAGTAAAAGTAATTATAGGCAGAGCTGTAAGGAAACAAGACTGCAAGCCAGAGACACCTGCACCACAATTGCATTGTATTTCCCACGGTATTAGGGCAACAACATCAGCACTGTGCTGTGGCTGCTTTCTATGGTGGCAGCAGATAATTGTCTGGGAAAGAGGGTGGGAAGGGAGGGAGAGAGAGAGAAAGAATACCTTGAACAGGAGATGTGCAACTGCCCCAGCCTAATTATTAGCAAGGCAGACAGGGAAAACGTAATAGGGCTTTTCTGTCACTTGAAATGAGTTCCTACTCAAGGACTGACATTAAAGCAATGATCATCTTCCCAGATCCAAGATTTACTACCTAAATTTACATATAAAATACAAGTACGTGTCACTTTTCTTCCATCAGGCTACAAAAATGAGATCCTTTTGGGGTTCTTACGCATTTTTTAAAAAAAGCAGCGAAAAGGCACTTTAGTTCTTTTGAGAGAGAAGCACAGTCAAATAGGAGAATCTGAAGAACTTGAACAGCTGCTGCAAAAATGTCAGGCTCCTGCTCTCCTCCTCCCCACCACAGGCTCATATTTTAGGTAACACAGGAAACTTGAAGAAAATGTAAAAGTAATTCAGCTTGTTTATTACTGTTTTCCCCTACAATGCAAATAGTTCCACTAAAGTCTAAAACCTCTTTTTTTTTTTTGCATCTTAGCACTGTCATCCTATATACTGCACTGAAGTTAAAATGCAGCCTAAAACTACCGTATTCCCTGCTGTCTGCCTTGAACTTGTTCCAAGAGTGTTTATTTTTATATTTTGTGTCTGTTTGCCTTTTTCGTTTCAGCTCTTGGCAGATATTTCTGCTCCTTTTCCCACTGGACATAGCTGCTACAGTCGGATGGCTCGCACGCAATCTTTCCCATGCTTGGGCTTCTGGAGTTGTATAGTAGCTCACAGGCACTTTTAAGGGCACATCTGAACTGGTTATTTGCTAGGGGTCAATGCCTCTAAGCGGCACCTAGAAGACTCTGCCTGCACTATAATGAAGAGCCAACCTGCACCATCCACACTGGCCTAATAACCTAAACAAATATGTGTGATGATATTGTACAAGGATTAACCAAAACACAATGAAAACCCACCACCTGCTACTGTAAGAGGAAATTGCTTCATAATAAAATTGTTAGAAAGTGCTTGAATATTATAAATCGTATGGTGCAAAAGGCACACGGGTGGTGCTGTGGGTTAAACCACAGAGCCCAGGACTTGCCGATCAGAAGGTCGGTGGTTCGAATCCCCGCGACGGGGTGAGCTCCTGTTGCTTGGTCCCTGCTCCTGCCAACCTAGCAGTTCGAAAGCACATCAAAGTGCAAGTAGATAAATAGGTACCACTCCGGCGGGAAGGTAAATGGCGTTTCCATGCGCTGCTCTGGTTCGCCAGAAGCGGCTTAGTCATGCTGGCCACATGACCTGGAAGCTGTACACTGGCTCCCTCGGCCAATAAAGCGAGATGAGGGCCGCAATTCCAGAGTCGGCCCCGACTGGACCTAATGGTCAGGGGTCCCTTTACCTTTATGGCACAAAAGGTTACTTATGCACCTACATTTTCTGCATTCACTTTTTTACACTCACTTTTTCATAGAAAAAAGGTAATGCTAGTCACATTATGATTTTTCAGAATGCGTGCCCTATTTTGCACCTCTTCCCACTATTTCTTGTAGACTAAGGTAAAACAGAAAATTTCATTCCAGCCCACGATTCTGCTGTCTGCTTTCTCACATAACCATGATCTTCTCAGCAAAAGCCTCAATCATTTCCTCATTTTGTAGACAAAGTAATGCACTAAGTCACTTCTGGAAGAATCGAAACACTGAAAATTGCATACTGTAGTCCAATCCACTCAGTCAAAATGTATTTAACCTCTATCTATGTACATTTAATTACCCTCAACTGTGGTATGAGGCTTTGCTGTAGATCCTTCCAGTGTATGTGGTTCTAAGATGTAGAATAAAACTTTCCTCCCCATATTATTTTAACGAAGGGAGCAGCTATAGCTCTCTGTTCTGTTTTTGAGCAGTGGACAGTTCTTGAGCTACCAAAGTATACCATGGTCCAACTTCCAACAGAAAAGAACATTGCCTTTGCCTTTGTACTTAGACTGATTCTTAGACTAATTTCCCACACAACCAGCCACTTTCAAGGAAGTTCCTCTTGATAGCTGTCCATCACGATGGTTGTGCAATGTGCATCTAGTTTGTAAGAGCAGGTTCTGAACTTGGTCGTTCCGTATTTGGAACACTCTGGTGACATTCTTAGTCAGCAGAGAGAAGTGAGAATTCATAGGTAGCAAGTTGCCTGAAAAGCAAATTTGGGAACTTGGAGCCACAGCTGGTTTCCTGCCCCGTCTGAAATTCAGTGGGAAGGTTAAATTTGCCTTGTAACTAAAGGCCTATGGAAGGATTATTCTTGGGGGGTTGCAAATGCATGGACGTGGGCAGAAGAGATTTATGAGGCAGAGACCTAAGACATGGGGAGCATCAATGGATAGAAAATGCTCACCACTTCATACAACTATCTTTTGAAAGGCCGTGGCGCAGAGTTAGAGCATACACACAAACATTTAAGGTCTCCTAACACCTCCACAGATCTTGAGCTGCTGGCAGGGACTCCAGGAGGAAGTGAAGGACTGTAGATGCCTCCATATTTCAGGATTCAACTCCCCCACTTCACATTCTAAACCCAAGCTCACAAAAGGCAGTGTTTTAATTATATTATTTATTTAATTTCATTAATTAATAGTTTATCACGAATGGCATAGAGCCTGGAGCTACGTATGAACAGTGAATGGCAACTTAAATGTCATCTTAGCCATGGACTCGCCAGCTACTGCTGTCTTGTTCACCCTCTTCTTATCCGAAAGAAGGGATGGCAATAAAAAATCACCTTACAACAGGGTTTTAAGGACCAATGAGAGGATGTACGTTAAAGTGTGCTAAACACAAAAAGTTGCAAATATTATACGTTGCATAATACTTTTGGAGCGATTTAATAACAAAACGGCAAATGCTGTGCTTGTGTTGTTACATGCAGTAAATTTTATTTATACCCCGCCCTCCCCAGCCAGGGCTGGGCTCAGGATGGCTAACACCAAATATAAATTACAATAAAATGTAATGGGAGGGAAAACAGTTAATTAAAATACGGCTTAAAATGCAACCTCATTTTAGTAGTAGCCCAGTAGCCAGAGGAACACTAGCTTGACCATAAGGGAAATACTGGCTCAGGAGCAAAATGAATCACAAAATGGGATAACCTGTGTAGTCAACTACAAATTTTACTTTACATCTGACGAGGGATGCTAGAGCAAAATTCTAAAAGGTTTACAGCAGTGCTGCACGAACAGCTAGTTAAATCAATTAATCTCATATTTTATAGGTGAGGAACACAGAGTATGAGTGAGAAGCAATTAGCACAAGGCTAGATTTTTCCTTAGGGGACGCGGGTGGCGCTGTGGGTTAAACTACAGAGCCTAGGACTTGCCAATCAGAAGGTCGGCGATTCGAATCCCCTCAATGGAGTGAGATCCCGTTGCTCAGTCCCTGCTCCTGCCAACCTAGCAGTTCGAAAGCACGTTAAAGTGCAAGTAGATAAATAGGTACCGCTCCGGCGGGAAGGTAAACGGCGTTTCCGTGCGCTGCTCTGGTTCGCCAGAAGCGGCTTAGTCGTGCTGGCCACATGACCCGGAAGCTGTATGCTGGCTCCCTCAGCCAACAAAGCGAGATGAACGCCGCAACCCCAGAGTCGGCCACAACTGGACCTAATAGTCAGGGGTCCCTTTACCTTTAGATTTTTCCTTGCTTTTCTAGCTGCCCTAGAAGGTTCTGGGGAGCCTCAGTATCTTGCAGTCCTACTTCATGTCAAGCATAAGATCTAGCTCCTTCCTTATCTATCTTCTGCCATCCCTTTCATAGGAAGCTGAAAGTCTAACTTCAGATACCAATGTAGAAATATATATTTTATTTTTGCCTTGGAATTTGTAAATTTCAGGCCAACGTACATCCTCACACATTTATTCTTACTCCTTTATGTTGTATCCTTTTTATTGGCATTGTATACTATGTTATTTCACCTTACTTGTTTTAAAACAAGCAGTTAAAAAGCTAAGTATAATGATTCATCCTGGATAGGGGAATGCAAACTGAAGAGAATATCCTGCTTTCCCAGGAAGCAATCTTAGGCTGGTACAAAGCACATCCGTTGCCCCTGGGAGGCTGAAAGGGTCAAAATAAGATCTCTTGTTTATATGCTCCATATTCTTGCTGTGGAATAGAAGCCTGACAATTTTTTCCCTTGATTGCTTCTACTGCAGCTGGACTCAGTTTCGTGCCCTGACCACTCAAGCAAAGCTATCCCCTTAAGATGACTTCAAAAAAAAGAACACACAAAGTCTCATGATGGGAAAAGCAGTAAAACTAGGCCGTTGACTATTTTAGTAACTCTGCTAGTGCAAAAAACCCAAAGCAAAAAAATATGCAGGGGAGAACAATCAGATTGAGCTGTCTTGTACACGACTACTGAGAAAATATTACCAGCTGGCTCATACATAGGACAGCTTGTGCAGCGGGTCTGGCAAACTAGTTGCCTGCAGAAATAGTTAGCTGCCCTGGGCAAAGAGCTAATTGCAAGGTTGCTAGAGAATGGTTATTAAAACCACCAACTGCTGCCAAAGCCAGCAGCCGAGGAGACACACATGATAAATGATACAGGAAATTCAGTAATCCGGCTTGACACATGAGAGAATATCTCCTGTTTATAATATACAAACAAAATTCTCGAGTGTGATATAAGGTAGCTAGAACAAATTAAGAAATAAGCGGGGGGCGTGTACAGATTTGTAATTCACCCAAACACACTGGCTTTTTCATTCATTGTTATTTGAGATCCAGTCCATCTCAAAGTGGTAGCTGGGGAAAGCCTGTGTGAAACCCACAGGAAGTGGCGAGAATAAAAAGCCCATCTGAAAAAGAGCTGAAGGTTATTCAGCTGCATCCAATGGCAGCTGTTGCTGCAATAAATTACAGTGGTACCTCTGGTTAAGTACTTAATTTGTTCCGGAGGTCCGTTCTTAACCTGAAACTGTTCTTAACCTGAAGCACCACTTTAGCTAATGGGGCCTCCCGCTGCCGCCGGAGCACGATTTCTGTTCTTATTCTGAAGCAAAGTTCTTAACCCGAGGTAATATTACTGGGTTAGCGGAGTCTGTAACCTGAAGTGTATGTAACCTGAAGCGTATGTAACCCGAGGTACCACTGTAGTCCGTTTTGAAAGGTGCCACAGGACTCCTTAGCTATGCGTAGATTTCAGGAAGATTACTCCCAAATATGCCTAAGATCGTAATTCTACCCTTTGCTGCGAGACCAAACATGGCTGTTCTCTTAGATCAGGAGTCAGCAACCTAAGGCCCATGGGCTAGTAGCGGCCCACAAGGTTTGTCTAAAAGTGGCCCATGGTGACCCCTGCCGCCCCCACTCTTACCGGTGTTGTGAGCGACTTCCGGGTTGATGGTGCCTGTGTGCATGCGCACGGGCGCTCCTCCGACCCAGATGTGCGCCGGAAATGGCGTGTGCACACGCATGTGGGACGCAGAAGCACTCGTGCGAATTCACACACACTATTTCTGGCGCACTTCCGGGTCGGAGCGCAGGAAATAGTGTGTGTGCACGCATGCTCCTCCAACTCAGAAGAGCGTGCGTGTGCCCACACTCCGGCCCATCCTTGGACGGACGAGCATCGGCCGGCCCATCCTCTGATAAGGTTGCTGGCCTCTGTCTTAGAAGCTTTCAAAGTTACTTCGATGAAGAAGCCAGACGCAAAGGAGAACTTAACTGAGATAACTTTTACACAGTCTGCTCGCATGTAGAATACACACTGCAATATTGGAATTTCATTTGTATTAAGGAAATAATTCTAGTCGAAACAAAACAAAACCAAGAAAATTGTATTAACAATCCAACTCAATTAAAAGTTTCACGTGAATATTTTGTTTTGACCTCAGGTGCATCGGCATAGTTAAGATCTTGTTTTGCGAAATAATTTATAGGCTCCGAAAAGTCGCTGTAGAAGCTTTAAGCAGAACCTCTACCTGCATTCAAATGTTTTTGAAGTATAAAATGACACCAAAAGTTCCATTTGCATTTCTCCTTTAAGATGTACTGCACATCATATATTAGATTAGTTTGCTCTGTTTTTCTCTGCCTGTGCATATAACAAATATATTTATATATTAGTTTTAACCAATATAAGGTATTCTGAGATGTAGGTCACTTTCTTTAGCGTAAGAGAAATGGTCACTTTCCATACTATTTCGTAAGACCTGCACGATACACTGCAAAATTGAAATACAGCACTTTGCAAAATTTCAGATTCTGAAATGGGTGCCACTTACCGAAGATTCGCTGTCTCTGACAAGGAAGTCCCCTTCCGCTCCCCGTTCGTTTAGAGCACATTCTGCCTGATGCCGAGTAACATTCCCATAATACCATTCTCTTCCTGCAAACCGTCCTGTAGTAGAGGGCCCTGTGTAGCTTATCGGAGGCGGGTGGGAACTGTTACTTGTAGGGCCATCACTTAAGATTACTACATAGTTTTTCGGAACGAGGCCAATTTGCCCTCGGGAATTTTTACATTTCCACCATTCCGGATCATTCTCAGGTTTCTCTATCACTTCCATGGTTTCGCCTTTCTCGAAGTTGAGCTCTTCTTCTGTGACAGAACTGAAGGGGTACAATGTCTGAACAACGTGAAGTACTTTCATGGCTTGGCCATTGCTCATGGAGGCTCCCTTCCTCAAGCTGAGAAAACTTGGCGAATCGGCAGTCGCTTCCTCGACTTCTTCTACCACGTAGTTTGAAGGAAACCATCCAATTTGTCCGTTGTAACTCCCTCTCCACCAGCCATCGCTGCACTTTTCCATAACAATGACTCGAGATCCTTTCACGAGAGAGAGTTCATCTTCCCTTTCTGCCACATAGGCAAATTTAACGTACGCTGGGATGTTCAGATCATAAATCCGATCGGCGTTGCTACCGTTAGATGGGTACTCTGCATCAGTACTAGGGGTCGGTGAGGCGTCTCTGGCACTTGTCTTCCGCTTTGTTTTCCCCAAACCTGTTAAAAATAAATAAATAAAAGTTTCTGAAAAGCAGTAAACAAAACATGGTTAAACACATTGCAAACTTTGCATGAGAAAGCAGGTTGGCAAAAACAGAACTCCACAGCGTCCTCTGGTGACACCATGTTAGAATGCATAAATAACGCACATAAAATGTTTTTTCTTTGCCAATGTAGTCGAGTCCTAGATGTGTCAACAAAATAATGAAGACATAGAGGAATTGTTCTATGATGCCAGAAAACTGCCAGAGGGGGGAAAAGTAACTTTTTAAGAAGCTTCTTTTCTTCTCAGAAGGGTAGCTACTAAATGAAGCTTTGATGTGCCCTTTCAGTGCATTTCTTTCCGAAGTCACTAGAGAATGAATACACACAGAATTGTTGGCAGCATAGAAAAGGAAATTACTCTTTTTATAACCAGTTAGTATTGCATTGTGGGATTAACAATTCTTTAAAAATGCAACCAACCGATTTTCAATCCATTTTAGTTGCAGAGAAAGAAGTTGAAACAAGGTACCAAAAGTTGGTTGTCTGAAGGTTCTGCGTGGCTCCCATTAACATTCAAACCTATTCCACTGCAATTTCATAGAATAAAAACCATTTAAACCAAGAAATGGTGTGATCGTGCGCAATACATATACGAAATTATTTGTGCACATTTTATTGGTAAATTTTGACACTAAAATATGTACATGACCTACATTATGACATGCAGTAAATTCGTGGAACTTGCTAATGTGCAGCCAAACTGAGATCTCAGTTGCAGAGTACAGCAGTAGGGCAATTCACTAGGTATGGTTCTGGATAGGAGTCAACACAGGATATTAAATGTCACAGCATTTCAGATTTTAAAGGTACTGTGCACCTAATAATCTCCTATTCTGCTTTTAGTTGTGTCTGACCTGCAGCAGCCAAAGGAGCTCACAATTACTTAAAATAAAATAAAACCCACAGGAGTGCATTGTTTTGAAGCACAACACTTTCAAAACCTGCAACAGAGTACCAAGGCATTTATTAAACAGCTAGCAGCATAAGGAGTAATACAATTTTCACCAGCTCAAACAATAATATTAAATTCAAATGTTACTGTGATAAAGATCTAACACAGGAACTATTCTTTAATGCTCCCTGTACACACACACACACACACACACACACACACACACGTTATTTTGCTTGTAAACCTCTGAAGGTAGCGAATTTCATTATGGAATTTCAATTAGGTTGCAGGCTCAGTTTATCTGGGACAAGCAGAATTCAAGCGCTGTTTGGGATTTCAACTGTGGAAAAACAAGGACAACACATAGAAAAAAAACCATCCAGCCATAATCTTACACATATATTTGGAGTACAACTAGAGTGGGAAAGAATCCGACCCCTCCCCAGGCTTTCAGTTTGATACAGGATCTAGTTAAAGTGCTTTGGTTAACATAAAGGAAATAATTCTGATACGAACAGACAAAAACACAAGGTATTTTAAAAATAAATCCTATTCTAAACAGTTGTCTCTCGCACATGCCATTATGGGTTGACCACATCACTGCTTAATTACACACCGAAAATAGTTCAAGTTAAACGCCTGTCTAGGGGTAGCTGAACATACCTGATGCGTTCTGGCAGATTATTCACCTAAATGGCATAAACAAAAATCTGCTGTACCAAACCCAAGCTGAAACTGCAGCAGGAGGAATGGGGTGGGTGGGAATGACACACAAGGATGCTTGTCAAATTAATCTACGGAGCTTCAAGTGTCACATTAACTAAATGAGGAAAATGTCAGTGATTCCTCCCGATACGTTCCACAGCTAACTCCCTTTCCTATCTTTCCGTGTGCTTATCTAAAGAACTGTAACTAAAGACTTCCCTCTAGCCTAAAAGTCAGTGGCCATGCAAGCTGGCAAAGTGACAGCAAAGAAACCAAGCTATTGTGGTGTGTGATACAATTGCAGGAAAACAGTACTTCAGTCTGCAGTAGAAGTTGGCCACGGTCTGATCTATGAGGAAAACTTCCCGACCGCCACTGAACAATGTCTTGTGTATCAACATACACAGCACTATTAAAAGGAACCAGAGATGGTAACTGGAGAGATATTACTATCAAGAGAATGGGTAGTAATTGGACAAAGTACATATCTCAGGTTAATGACCTCATTATTTCCGCATTCAATGGCAGTGACTAAGCCATTTTCCACTTCAATGTACACTTCTAGCAATTAAGATTTCCAAATATTTATAACAAGTCCCTTCTAACAGTGAGAGAGTGCAATTAACATCAGGAACCAGCCCTAAACCAACAACAAAAACCCATGAACCAATTTCAACAAAACAAGGCACTTGATATGTTCCAGTAACTAACAATTCAATAGTGAAAAAATGCTTCAATTGAAGATTGCAACCTACCTTCTATTAAATGCCTCGACATCTGCAAACATTTGACCACTGTGAGGACTACTTTTTAAACTTTTCAACATGGAAGAGAAGGAAGGAAACTCACTGCTTGTAAAGATTTCTGCAATACTAGCAAAATGCTCAACGTTATGACAAGCAGAGCAAGAACCAGAGGCCTAGCATACAGCAAGGACCATGGTGGGATTCTGGTCAGCTCTGATGGGACCACACACTGTCATGGAAGGGAATGCAGCCCATGACCATGTTTGCTTCTGTATTACAAATAAAAGGTCAACATTTAACTGAACTGGGAGCAGATGCATTCAATAAAAATTCATGAAAGCTTATAACAAATTACGTTTCTTAGTACTGAATCTTCTTACAAATAAAGTTTCAAATACATTACAATATTGGTTCAGAATTTGGCATTCAGGAGTCATAATATCTGAAATGGGTTGCTGTCAGGAGCACCATTCAAAATTTGCCAGGTGCATTTTTCACCTGGCTATCAGCCACTTGTGACCAAGTGAAGATGCCCAGGCACCATGATGCGCCTGACATATCCACCATCTGGAGGTGCGTGCCTGGGGATCCTTGGATCTTGGCTGTTTTCACACACTAGCAACACATCCTGTAGAATTCTATCCCTGGTATTTTATCTGCCCAATCAGAACGAATTTCAGGAACCAAAAAGTTGTACTGAAAAATAGGACTTTTGAGCCGTCTGGTCCCCAAATGGCAGCTAGACATTCCGTTTTGGCGACCGTAACCCTGGTTTAAGGAGCCATTTGGCACCTAGCTTATATATCGGAGTTTCTAACACTGGTCGAGAGTCAGTGCCTCCTGATCAATTACCCCCCAAAACAAACAAACAAACAAACACATCTCAGCAGCACTGACATAGCTGGCAACATTCAGTGCTATGAAGAAATCTGTACTTTTCATTCCATATATTTTGGCAGCAGATAAAGATACCTGTTTCTGCAGACTTCTGCCATTTTCTAATTATAGTTTGCAACACTCGATTTGCAACGAAAGCAGGTTTATACCAAGCCTTCACATGTTTCTGCACATTCACAGGCTCTGCTGATTAGTTACTTCATTTCAGCAATTTAAACTCTTGGTATTCTCTGGATGAAGGAACAGAAATTCTGAAAGCAGTGGCTCTTCTGTTAGCCTACAAAACCCCTGGTATTTTATCTGTTATGTAGGAGAGAGGCTGGCCAGCTGTTTTACCGTATTTTTCGCTCTATTGGACGCACCGGACCACAGGACGCACCTAATTTTTAGAGGGGGAAATCAAGGGAAAAAATATTATCCCCCCCCCAGCCCCAAAGAGCAACGGACAGGCTGCGCACTTCCTCTTTAGCCTTGAGCAGCATCTTTAGCCTTGCACAATGGGATGGATCGTGCCCGCTGTCCACCGGGGCTGGACTAGATGACTCCTGGGGTTCCCTTCCAACCCTGCAATTCTGTGACCTCGGAAGTTGTTGGGGGTCTCCACCACTGGAGGCTTTTAAGCAGCGGTTGGGGGACCATCTGTTCTTTAGCTGTGATTCCTACATTGTGAGGGGGCTGGGCTAGATGACCCTCGGGTGGCCCTCCCAACTCTATGCAGTCCTACACTTCTGCGGCAGGAGATCCACAGCCACTTCACACAATGCCCACTCCCAATTTTCATTGGAGAGACATGTGGCTTCACTGTCTAGGTAGGTACCCCCCTACCTGCCACTCTTCCCCCACCCCACTTAAGCCGAGGGAATTCCTGCCCAGAGAAGCTCCCAGGTGAGGCAAGGGTTAAGATCTACCTCTGGTAAATGGCTTTGTATCCTCCCTCTTTCCCTTTTCTCTTCTTCTTCTATGCTAGTTCCTTCTCTTGTGTTTTGTTTAATCTGTTTTTATTATAAAAGCTGCAAAGTTTCCTTTTTTATAATATTCCCCCCCCTCCAAACTAAAACGTTAATCTAGATAAAAACACTGATCCAGAGGAAAATAAGGGGGTGGAGAAAGGACAAAAAAAGAAAAAGAGGTAGAGATAGAGAGATTTTTAAAAAGTTGGCTTCTTTAGCCTTGTGCAGCTGGAGAGGCTGTTGGAGAGGCTGCTAGGCAAAAGAGGAAGCCCGGGCAGCGAGTGGGATGGATCGCGCTCGCTGCCTGGGCTTCCTCTTTAGCCTTGCACAGCCTCCCACGGCTAGAGAGGCGCGCACGGTTAAAGAGGAAGCCCGGGCAGCGAGCGGGATGGATCGCGCTCGCTGCCCGGGCTTCCTCTTTAGCCTTGCACAGCCTCCCACGGCTGGAGAGGCGCGCACGGTTAAAGAGGAAGCCCGGGCAGCGAGCGGGATGGATCGCGCTCGCTGCCCGGGCTTCCTCTTTAGCCTTGCACAGCCTCCCACGGCTGGAGAGGCGCGCACGGTTAAAGAGGAAGCCCGGGCAGCGAGCGGGATGGATCGCGCTCGCTGCCCGGGCTTCCTCTTTAGCCTTGCACAGCCTCCCACGGCTGGAGAGGCGCGCACGGTTAAAGAGGAAGCCCGGGCAGCGAGCGGGATGGATCGCGCTCGCTGCCCGGGCTTCCTCTTTAGCCTTGCACAGCCTCCCACGGCTGGAGAGGCGCGCACGGTTAAAGAGGAAGCCCGGGCAGCGAGCGGGATGGATCGCGCTCGCTGCCCGGGCTTCCTCTTTAGCCTTGCACAGCCTCCCACGGCTGGAGAGGCGCGCACGGTTAAAGAGGAAGCCCGGGCAGCGAGCGGGATGGATCGCGCTCGCTGCCCGGGCTTCCTCTTTAGCCTTGCACAGCCTCCCACGGCTGGAGAGGCGCGCACGGTTAAAGAGGAAGCCCGGGCAGCGAGCGGGATGGATCGCGCTCGCTGCCCGGGCTTCCTCTTTAGCCTTGCACAGCCTCCCACGACTGTAGAGATTGCGCAAGGCTTTTCTAGAGGAGGGAGAAGGGACTGACTGGTCGCGTCAGTCCCTTCTCCCTCCTGGGGAAAAGCCTGCAAGTGCCGCGCGAAGCTTGTGTGTGGCTCTTGGGGGCTTTTCCTGCTTGCCTCCCCCCCTGCATTCGCTCCATAGGACGCACAGACTTTTCCCCTTAGTTTTTAAGACGGAAAAACTGCGTCCTATGGTGCGAAAAATACGGTATTATTCAGTCATAGTTTTGGGTCATAGAAGTCGGTACTGTCAGTTAATTGCAGAAGTTATTTGCCGAATATGGTGATTAGGAATAGACTTTCCCCAAATGCAATTCAATACGTAAAATTCCAAAAAGAAACAGCTGAAAGGAAATCAGTAAAAGGTACTTTATACTTGGGCACCCAGCAACAAAACCGGATCAAGTAACACCCCAATTTGGAAACTTGGTCCATGAGAAGTGCACAGCCATCACAAACAGATGGAATACCATCTCTCTGAATCTGTGAACTGTTTACCCACAGAAACTCAACGTTGTTAGACTGGAGTTTCCCATTACTGACCATCATCCAGCTTTGCATTATTATTTTTTAACAAAGTCCAGACTTCCAGCACTTCACCTAATTCTGATGTCAGCCAAATCCCCACATATCTGAAAGTACAAATGACAAGCGGAGGGTACCCCACAGCAGAAGCGTCAAGCAGGAAATGAAGCAAAAAATCTCTTCTGGAAACAGCTCTGCAAGTTAAGAATGGAACAACTATATCACCATGCCCCAAACTTCCAAATCACAGAGCCAATTCAGAAACTTATAATCACTAGATGGTATGGTATCAAAAGCCACAGCTGGACCACACTCCCTCATCCCTTTCCCAGCATTGTCCAGCCATTAGGGGAAGGGGTGGGGAACTGTTTTAAGGCAGAAAGCTGTTGGGGGGGGGCACATTTCAGTAACTGGCAAGGCTGGCTCCAAACATGAAATGCTATTTTCCACAGAAACAAAGCCCTATATTTAATTCTTAGTAACTCCACTCAAGTTTCACCTTCCCTTTTCTCCACAGATTTCTTTTAAAACTCAGTTTGGGTGATGGAGTCCCCCCCCCCCAGTTGGGGGCCCTTTCTCAATCCTGACAGGATTAAAGACAAATATAAACTCCATATTCCATGAAGCAACGTGCAGCTGAACTGCAAGCCCTGCTTTAGAAATGTTCAAAGCCTCCAATTCTGCAAATGCAATTGTATCCAGAAAAAAGTGCATGCTTGCAGCTGAAAAGTGCATGGATGGTTTTTGCATATCTCTTGCTGAGGTATTTCCCATCTTTGGGGTAGCAAATAAAATGTTATATGCTGACAATATTTTAACCAGAGTGATTCTACTACTCAGGAGTATAATTCCTCTGATGTATGGAAGTGAGAGCTGGATCATAAAGAAGGCTGATCGCCGAAGAATTGATGCTTTTGAATTATGGTGCTGGAGGAGACTCTTGAGAGTCCCATGGACTGCAAGAAGATCAAACCTCTCCATTCTGAAGTAAATCAGCCCTGAGTGCTCACTGGAAGGACAGATCCTGAAGCTGAGACTCCAATCCTTTGGCCACCTCATGAGAAGAGAAGACTCCCTGGAAAAGACCCTGATGTTGGGAAAGATGGAAGGTACAAGGAGAAGGGGACGACAGAGGATGAGATGGTTGGACAGTGTTCTCGAAGCTACCAGCATGAGTTTGACCAAACTACGGGAGGCAGTGGAAGACAGGAGTGCCTGGCGTGCTCTGGTCCATGGGGTCACGAAGAGTCGGACATGGCTAAACGACAACATATTTCCTCCCTCCCCTCAGAAAGAAAATGGGCCAGTTGGCTCACACAGCTTTTGTGGCAAAACATCAACTACTTAATGGAACAGTTGTGAAATTGGCAGTTTCTGTTTTGCTCCCTTGTTAGACACATGTATAAACCAGGCATTCATACAGGTCACTTACTTGCAACACTAAGTCTACAGTCCTACCCACCCTTACCACTGGTATACTTCTGAGTAAACATGGACACAATTATGCTCTAGCTTTCCTGAAGACATAGACAGAAGTTACTGGACAAAACAGCTTTTCTATGCCATTTGGAAAAGTAAATGTCACTGCTATTTGGTTGACAATAGAAATGGTCATAATTTGAACGATAAGAAGCAGAACACATCACCTATTGTGTCCTATTTTTAACAGTTGATATCAGGAGTTGTCTTTTTGTCTCTGGTTAATGCTTTTACAGGGGAAAGTAGAGAATGACTCAAAGGGCATTTAATCTCTTTAAAGGCACAAGATGTCAATGGAATAGGTAAGTATGTCCAATTGTTATTCTTAAAAAAAACCCGACCTTCAGTAACATCTTCAACTCTGCAAGGAGTAAAGGGCAAATAATACACAGACAGGATCAGGCTGAATTCTCCAGTTTGTTTTGACCCATGAAACCTATTTGAAACAGGCTGCAATTGACAGGACTCTTTTTTTTTTTTGAAGGGGGAGAGGAAGCAAAATCGCTCCCACTAAGGAACTGGGATTACCAAGTTTAGCTCCCATTTCAAGAAGTGGTGCTCTGCATGTGGTAGCAAATCTTGTTTATCATGCCAAAAATAAAGCAGCCTGGGTTCCATAGACAGAGAAGCCAAATGGCCCAATATTTCTCTGCTGCAGAAGAAATTTTCTCTCTTTTCTCCCCCTGAAATAGACATATCTTCCAGCAACCACACCTTCATTCTATATTTCCCCCATGATTGAAGGCATTTTGCTAGCTTTGTTAAAAAAAATAACCGGGAACAATTGTCCTAGGCTTGCTTGAATTATTAGGCTTACTTTATTATACTATTTTAGACAAACAAAAATTAAAATGGAAAGAAAACTTGAGGTGCGTGAGGGAGAGCAGTTTCAATAGCCAGGCCACTATTCTGAGCTTAGATGCGGAAAGAGAGAATTACCTTATGCAACCTCAGCCAGGGAAAAGTCGCTTAGAAATTCTTCAAAAAGCTGTTTGCATATGGTATTCAGTATTTGACAGTTTATCATGCTACACTCCATAAATAGAATTGCGTGTTTTATATCAGGCAACCATAACTTCCAAAAATGTCATCATTAACTACCATACAGAGCGATCGAGAGACTGGCATGCTTAATCATCTCTTTATTATTTTCTGCAGGGCTTTTACTGCATCTGGTTGTAGGGGGCACAGGGACACACACACACAAGAAACAAAAGCTGGAACAGTCAGAGGAGAAGTCCCAGATTTAACATGTTGCTATCTGTGTAAATCAGGCTGATTTAATGTCATATCACAACTTCGTTGATCTAAAAGCAGATTCCCGCCTCACCTTCCATCGTTCACATAGCAGCTACAACACAACATTTAATGTTGCCCCCCCCCCAAGTCTAGAGCAGATGATGTTTTGGGATAAAGTTTGCTGTCGGATGATAGACAGATGGATAGATAACAAACTTTATAATTAAAGATCCTTAAGGCTTTGATTGACTGTGATGGCTGTCACTGTTTACAGATATTACATTAGCCATTTTGATTTAACAAACCTGAAAACAATTTGTATAAAGCTATGTGGATTAGGGCGGTTCATTAAAAACTTTTTTTGAAAAAGCCTGCTCCAAAGGTCTTACCTTACTACACTAGGGATTATATAGCTATATCTGAAATTTCATGCATATCAGTTAATATCTTGAGCCTCCTCCACAAAAATAGCTGTTTACTTGGCCGTTTTCCTATGTTGTGAAGGCTGAAATTTCAATTTAGTGAAGCAGGGTGAATCACTTTTGTGTGCTTTTAGAGCAAGATTATTCACTTTCCTGCCTTTACTTATGACTTTACTGATTTTTTTATTGTTGGCTATCCAACAAAACCCCACACATATTCCCAGTTTTAGAGTGACCGAATCACACTATTTCCAAGTAACTAATTTCTTAATATTTCAATAATTTAAATTTTGAAGTTACTGCAAATCCAGTTTTACAATTTTTGCAATTTTCTTCTTAAAGAAGAAAAATTCATTTTTGGTTCAGAAAGCAAAAGAACTTCATTTTAATTATTAAACGTTTTGAATAATGTCTATGTTTTAAACTTCATACAGCAGTAGCAGTTCCCACACTACGACAACCTGCCGCACTTTGCTCCTACCTTAGAAGCTGCTTGATGTACGTAAACACAAAACTTTTTTAGCGAATTGACTGTTAAATAAAAATTACTCATTTCAAACCTTACTGGGAATTTCCCCCTTTCACCCATTTGCTCCTATTCTTGGTTCCCAGGGAGAAATATGGCAACGTTAAGATCACTAGGAACTGAGGGAGTCTGAGGGAGTGGAAGGGGATTGTGTAGGTGCTGAAATGGGTCTTGTGCATAGTCAAGTGTCATATATTCCCACTGGCTGATAGATCTGTTATGGTGATGGAGTGCATCTAGTAGAGCAATCATGGCTTCAGCAAGGCACTCCAAAACGCCTCTGCCTCTGTAGCAAGGCAGCTCTCTTGGCGATGCACCGCCCAAAAGCAGCATCTGACTGCCTCGTAGCTGTGTCCATCTGTTCACCAAACACTTGTACTGACATGCCTCATGCACCAGGCTGAAACTTGTCTGTCCTGAAATCTGTGCTCAGCTTCACATTTGTCCAGCTCATAAAAAGAGCTCTGACTGCCCCATTTCCTGCGTCTGTGGCAACATTTGCTAAGTTCTTTGTGATCTGTACACAATCACAGTCTTCTTCCTGTTCCTCAGCCTTGCTATCCTCTGTGCATTGGTTAATGGCACCTCTTCTAGGACTAACTCATGTTGCTGTGTGTGATTCTTGCCTTCTAAGTGTGGGGGAAGGGTGAGAAGGGAATTGTTAGAACTCTCTTTTCTTATGAGTTGGGTGCGAAGTTATGCTGGGAGAGTAAAGTTCAGTTGGGCTTAGGGGGGATAGGAACACACTGGCAGTGAGTGTGTTGCCTCTTTGCTTGAAGTGGAGACGTTTCCTGAAGAGCGGCATCAGCTATAGTGACCATTTCTTTCCTCTACTCGCGGCCTGAGAGCCAATTTGTAGGCCGGCCTTAGTGAGTCACATGTTCCTGGGGCAGCTGGAGTCTGGTCTGGATATAGTCACGGTACTGATCTGGGTCTATTCCACTGATGCTGGTCAGAAACACCGATGCCAAAAACCACAATATAGAGGACCACCCTAGATTCCACTCCCAAGTGATTGTGAGTGGTGACCTTCTTCCAAACATTCATTTTCTTCTAACAGTAGGTGGCACTGCAGTGGCAACTCCACGGGCACATCTCCTTGTTGAGCCAGGCAGAAATGATATATCTTGGTGAGACCAATGTGCTAGTCCCTCTGCATGTGTGGCAAGATTCAGAGGTCAATGTACACTGAGTGCTCTTCAGATGACCAGAATTCTGCTCTTATTCTCTAGGATGCCATCTGCTGAGAGTCATGGACTCTCATGATGGCACATCTGCTGGTTCCTTTTTTGCCAGGGAGATGATATTATATCTCCCTAGGAAACACAGGCCTGCGAGCACTCCAACTGGAGAACAGCCTTTACCAAAGATGTCATCGGTTTTGAAGATGCTCAAACTCAGGACGAAAGGGAGAAACGTGCTAAGAAGAAGAGGAGTTTGGATTTGATATCCCGCTTTATCACTACCCGAAGTAGTCTGAAAGAGGCTAACATTCTCCTTTCCCTTCCTCCCCCACAACAAACACTCTGTGAGGTGAGTGGGGCTGAGAGACTTCAGAGAAGTGTGACTGGTCCAAGGTCACCCAGCAGCTGCATGTGGAGGAGCGGAGACACGAACCCGGTTCTCCAGATTACGAGTCTACTGCTCTTAACCACTGCATCACACTGGCTAGGACAAAGGCACATCTGGCAAATCCTCACCGTGATCAACTCCCACCTGGAAACCTACGTCCCTACTGTGGAAAGAAGTGTAGATCCAGAATTGGTCTCCACAGTCACTTACGGACTCACTGTTAAAGCTGTGTTTATGGAAGACAATCTTACTCGGCTACAAGTGATTGCCAAAGAAGGATTGTATCATTATCATCATCGCCATCATTTATATCGCACCTATTTTGACAAAAACATGGTTATCCCCTTCCTCATTTAATCTCCGCAACAACCCTGTGAGGCAGGGTTGAGAGGCAGGGGCTGAGCTGAAAGGTTTTCACTCTAATTCTACTATGGGTCTGGCAACCCCATATCTAAAAATATATACAGGACTGCACATGTTCCGCAGTTTTAAAACTTTCTCAGTTTTATCCATGTGAATGCCTGATTTTATTTCTTCCAGATGACTGCACGTATAAATTGTTGCTACCATTTAATAAGGTTAAGTTGGAATATCATTATATCCTGTTCATTAAACTTCATTGCTTTGCTATTTATCCCTCTACGGATGTTAGTAAGAAGTAGTGAGCTATGCCTGCTTTGGGTTTCCTCTCCTTGGCAGCATGACACCTGCAATGCAAAGCTGTTTCTTGTGAGGATGGGGAGGTAGAAGAGTGGGGTGGGGAAAGAGCTCCTTGCCAAGCAGAGTTAGGAGGAAGTTCTTCAGGCAAAGCACCACTGAAAGTCACTTGGACTTGAGCGTGATTTTTGTTTCTACACTGCTCTTGCAGCCGTGCTGACGACATGCCATATTAGGACACGCCACAGTTCACAGACCAACAACAAACCATAGTAAATGGTTTGCATGACGAGACAAACCACAGTTGGGTAAAAACCAGCTGTGTGAACCAGCTCAACATCTTCATTCCGATATCACTCCATTTGACAATTGCTTACTAGAGATTTGTGTAATCTTTGCCTATCCTTTCCCGAGATAGAACTCGATAAATACATGCGTGTGAATCAGCAACTGATAGCTTATGATGCAGCAGTGCCATTAAAGCCTATTGAAGAGAGGGCCTTCTCTGTGGCAGCCTCGAAATTGTGCACTTCCCTCCTCCTCACAGAGGTGTCCTTGGCATCAACATTACGCAGTTTCCACCACAAGCTCTTTACCTGGGCTTTGACACCATATCAATAGATAGGACCCACCCTACACTCTGAGTAATTCACTTCCAATTGTTTTAGCTCCATAAAGCTGGGTTAGCTCAGTTGGTGGAGCATGAGACTCTTACTCTCAGGGTTGTGGCTTTGAGCCCCACATTGGCCAAAGAGATTCCTAGATTGCATGGGATTGGACTAGATGACCCATGTGGTCCTGTCCAATTCTACAATTCTATGATATTGTAATTTAAGCAACTGTAACACTCCATCTTTGGACCCCAAAGTAAATGGTGGGCTGTTGTTGTTGTTGTTGTGCCTGAGCTAATGTCAGGGGATGTACAATCTCAGGCTTCTTGACTATTGAAGGATAGGAACAAATTTTAGAAATAAGCAAATGGATTACTGCATGCTGCACCTATTGACTGATATCTATCCATGCATGCATGCAATTTAATAATGCCAGTGATGACATCCAGTGTGAAGCAGCTCTCAAAATCAATTGGAAAACAAGAACCCTGATTTATTTCTGTACCTGAAACCAGATATCAGAACCGTTTCTTCTGGACACCTTGGAAACAGGACCACAAAAACCAATCGACCAATAAAAATAAATGGGTGCTTTTGAACTGGAAAAGGCTAATAAACTGTGTACAAAATGGAGGACCCTCAAATTTAAGGCTGTAGGCTCAAGAATTATTTGTAAACATTTGGTCACAACCCTATTAACTCCAGACAGAATGGCCATGCAAACGGAGACTTAAAAAGAGGTGAGTGCACATAACAGGATAAAAAAGTCCTATAGCCTAGTGAAAGTCCTCAGACAACAAAGCCAACATCTGAACAAATGCTACATTTCCTTTGGTGGTGAAATGGGGAGGGGTGGCACATGAGGCATCCTGGCTGCTAACAAAAGCACGTTGCTTCAAAAAAGGAAATAACTGACAGTTTCCAGCAAACTTTCAAACAAACAGGAAGCTAAGTGAAAAAAGAAAAAAAAAAGAAAAACCAAGCAACAGGCATACGGCGTATTTACGCTAGCTTCAAACAATCATAAAACTGTAAAGACAAGAACTGTGAATATCTGTGCTACCAAATCCAAATATTGCTGAAATAATTGCCATGCTCAGTGTATTGGTGCATTTAAGCGCTGTTAAAGGGCAGGGACGTCCTATTATCAACAAAGACTCCACATCAAAAATTAGAAACAAATTCTGGAAATTTTTTTAATATATATATATCTCCAAAGTGTTTCAGGTACAGTTAATTGTTGTGTTTTACTGTCACAACATCTGACAAAACCTACAGTCAAGATTTCAGAGTGCTGAAGGCCAGGAACAATTTTCACCGACACTATCTGGCTTTCAAAATTCATATCAAACAATTCATGCCCTCATGAACTCAAGGCTATAAATATATTTTGAGCAAGGCTGAAGCTACTGATAAATGTGGTGGGCCTTCTAACCAGAGAGGTCATTGCGAGCACACAGTATTGGCACGCTGAAACTCTGGCTTCCAGGCACAATTCATGAAACTTAGATTTGACCTATAAAGCATTTAGACCTAAATGGCAAGGGCACATAAAGAGGAACTTTCCATGGCTGACCTACCAATTACAGAATTCACTCCCCTAGAAGCTAAACCTATCTTGAATGTGGCTGAGCTGGAGGGAGACAGTGAAGTGGGCAGGAACACAGGTCAACGGATGGAGCCTTGCCATTTTTATCATTCCTTGTGTCTTGCTGCCTTTCTTCACATTTCTTAAAGACGCAAATACATGTGATCCATTAGGATCTCCATTAAAAAACAAAAAAAACCAAATAATTTATTAAGAACCAAATAATGGTTGGGTAGGGACTGCAGGAAGCGATTAAACCTTCCCTCACTTCGTGGTCTTCCTTCTGCTAGCCTAGCTATTAACTGGCATGGAGGGCAGGTGGGGAAGAAGACTGGCATGCTTTGCCAGTGCCAATCCAATTCAGGGACCAAGTAGCCATTATACTTTAAAAGAAAAAGAAAAAGAAAGAGTAGATCCTAATCATAGATCTCCCATCACATCTATTAGGTAAAGGTAAAGGGACCCCTGACCATTAGGTCCAGTCATAGCAGACTCTGGGGTTGCGGTGCTCATCTCGCTTTATTGGCCAAGGGAGCTGGCGTATAGCTTCCGGGTCTTGTGGCCAGCATGACTAAGCTGCTTCTGGCGAACCAGAGCAGCGCACAGAAACGCCGTTTACCTTCCTGCCGGAGCGGTACCTATTTATCTACTTGCACTCTGATGTGCTTTCGAACTGCTAGGTTGGCAGGAGTAGGGACCGAGCAATGGGAGCTCACCCCATCGTGGGGATTTGAACTGCCGACCTTCTGATCAGCAAGTCCTGGGCTCTGTGGTTTAACCCACAGCGCCACCTGAGGACACAGGTGGATAGATCAAATCTATTAAGATAAGGTAAAAGTTCACTTTTTATTTTTTTGAAATTATCATTCCTAATTCATTGGAAAAAGACATCTAAAATTGATGAAGCCATGGTTTATAAATAATTTGTACGCTGCTTGGATGAATACACAGTAATCTTTTTGGTGCTATATATTATCAGTTTACATACACATGCTTTGGTGAGCATTGGGATAAATGTGCCTTTTATTTATTTTTTGGTCAAATTTTCAGGAAGTGAACTGAGAGTGATAAAGGAAAAGAAACTATGTTGCTATAAAGAGGTAAACAAATCTTCGCTATTGGGCAAATGCTGTTAATTCCGGCATTTGCTCGGTTTTTCTGTTTAAACAACTATCAGCAACTACAATCAAAACACCAAACAGCACAATGTGTTCTGCTACATCAGCATCTAATTATACATCAGATCTATGTGTCTGAAGCCTTACTGCCTTCAAAGATATACAGCCTCATTTTCATTAAATGGAACATGAAGTCAAGACCTTTGATTGACAAGGCACTGATCACACTTCACGCAAGACACTCTAACCTAAAAAAACACGTCTCTGTTCTGATACAAATTCACACTCGGTTGCACATCTACAATGGAGTTCTCACCTAGGCCCTGTTGGATTGTGTGTGTGAGCTTTTTGAGGGGGGCAGGATATGTCTCCCCATTCCAGATTAATAGTTACCTACTACTAGGGCTAGACAGGGGCTAGATGAGGGTGGGGCTGTGGGTTAAACCACAGAGCCTAGGACTTGCCGATCAGAAGGTCAGCGATTTGAATCCCCGTGACGGGGTGAGCTCCCGTTGCTCGGTCCCTGCTCCTGCCAACCTAGCAGTTCAAAAGCACGTCAAAGTGCAAGTAGATAAATAGGTACCGCTCCGGCAGGAAGGTAAATGGCGTTTCCGTGCGTTGCTCTGGTTCGCCAGAAGCGGCCTAGTCAAACTGGCCACATGACCCGGAAGCTGTAGGCCGGCTCCCTCGGCCAATAAAGCGAGGTGAGCGCCGCAACCCCCGAGTCGGCCACGAGTGGACCTAATGGTCAGGGGTCCCTTTACCTTTACTTTACTAGGGCTAGAGATGTATCATGATGTGGTTTTTGTCTCACTATCAACAGGCAAAATTAAGATGGTTCACTGAAATACCAGGCAGGGGCATGGAGATTGGGAATGATAACTGGTAAAAACTCTTGCTTTGTGTCATCAAAAGGACACTTTTTAAACATATATTTTTATTGGTAGATGCTGGGGCATGGTGAATTCTTACAAGGAAGATAAGGGCACCATCTTTACAAGACTGTACACACATGAACGTTGATGGCTGGCTGGTGAAGGACCCTATGTGAGAGGCAGGGAAGGGAAGATTTCCTAAGGTGAGGGGGCTGGGAGAAGAAAAGCTCCCAGGTGAGAGGATCCACCCACTTCTCAGTGAGAAAAGTACTGAGAAAAGTACTACCTTTGAGTGAGGGCCTTCTATTTTCTTTGTTCATCTTTGTTTTTGCTTTCAATTTAGATTAGTTTTTTTTTAATTGTATTGTATGATGAAAAGATTCACTTAAATTTATTGGGGGAACTAGGAAAACTTATAATCATTACCCCAGCATCATTATCCTGTCTACTTTTCCGTTCTGCCAATCACAGCCAATTATGTGAAGTGGAAGTGGAGGAACACGGCAAAAAGGTATCAGGAAACTGTGTAAGTTTGGCAACTGTCTAGCACATTTAAAGCAAGCAATGAGTTGCATCATAAATAAGAAATCCCATATGCAAGAGAAAGACTATGTGCTTCTGGTACATATTGCAAATAATCACATGTAATGTGCCACCTCTCCCACCACAGATTTGCATTTCTGCTCACTCATGTAAAGATAAAAAATTAGGTCTCCACTAGGCAGTAACTGAATTCGGCAAAGGACAAAACATAGCAGCAACTAAATGGTAGTAATAAATATAGAAACATGGAGGGGAAGGAACACACAAACAAAAGGTATGGGATTATAACAGACAGGGAAACAGGCATCACTTAGAGGAGTGATTTTCAACAGGCATCACTTAGAAGAGTGATTTTCAACCAGGGTGGCGTGGCACCCTGGTGTGCCTTGAAGGGTGGTCAGAGGTGCTGTGAGCAACACTGGCCCCTGCCCCTCTTTCCTTCCCTCCCTCTTCTGATGCCCTCTTACGTCTCTGCCTCTCAACTAGGATTGTGGGGAGAAGTTCAGAGACCAGGGGTGGCAGCTGTGGCTGCCCAGAGGACTCCCAAGGAGAGAGGATAGGAGGCTGAGGGAACACTCCACAAGGGAGGGTGTTCGAAAAAGGGTGAGGGGCTGCCAGCTCTGCAGGCAAGGGGTGACATAACTGGGCTCCTGAGCCCCACAGGGGTGCCGCAGAAAGAATATAGTTGGTCAAGGGAGTCATGGACTCAAAAAAGTTTGAAAACTTCTGACTCATATTCACAATATTTATCCTCAAAGTACAAAACAAGAACTGCTCGGCTTCTTTGACGATCACATAAAATTGAGCAAATGCCACTTTTGGTTAAAGTAGAATAAAAAGCGTAACATGATAATTTTAAGGAAAGAAATTCCCGATGTAGCAATTGGAGGATAAATGGAGATCATTCAACTCTTGCCATCATTTTGGTACAAGACTAGAGAAAATTCAGCATGCTATAAAACAAAGGAGCCCACAGGCTGCACCACACGGACGTAGCTGGGGAAGAGATAGAGTGGTATTCAAGGCAGTTCAACTCAGAGTAGACTCACTGAATGTAATGAGCACACCCAAGATAGAATAGACCCACAGACATTAATGGGCCCAAGTATAACTTAGTCCAATACCACTCAAAAGTTTCAGACAAGTCTAACAAATTGAAAGTTACCATGAAAACAGGATCACTAGTCATTCTTCTTTAATCAGTGAAGTCCCAATGAGAAATTTAAACATAAAGGCCATTAAGAGATAAAAGCTTTTGTAAATTTCACAACTGCCCATGTGCACGACTCGACGTAAGTATACCAACAAAAAACACAATCCAAAGTGTTGGCGCTACCAGTACACTTGACATACTTTAAAGTCTTTGTTTTTGTAGGGGAAAACGGGGAGTGTGGCATGTGCATTCTTACGAAAATCTGATAAACAGATTAAGGACAAAAGAAAAATTTCTCTCTACTTGCATTTCCTCTTGATAATACAAAAATAGCTTCTTACAAAAACAAATTCTCTGCTACTTAAAATTATGAGCTCCGAATTAAGAGCAAATATCCACATTCCTTTTCATATGCAATGCAGACATGATGTTCGCCCTACAGGCGTTTTAACATAATTGGTTTCTGAAAAGAATTAATGCAAGACTCCAAAAGGACTTACCCAATGTGTCTTTCAGATTTTTAACCAAGGAACCCTTCTTCAAGCTGTTCTTCCTCTCAACATAATTTGATGGCACATATCCTGTTTTGTTGGCTGCGTTTCTTACCCTCCACCATGTTTTGGAATCATCTAATAGCCAGAGGCGTTCATTCTTCTTTATGTCAAGTTCTTGGTCCTGTTGTGCAGTGTAATCCCACTTTGCTATAACAATAACTTCTTCTGTCATCTTTCATGGAGTCCCTCTGTCATGAAACAAATACATTCATTGAAAAACTGCACATACTCCTCTGTTTCACCACTGAAGATTGAAAACATAGAGCAAGCTTTAAAAAGTAAGAACATCCTTGCAGAGCAAAAACGCTACGTTTCTGATGCAGCACTAAACCACATTCCCATAGAATAGGTCCAGATCAGCCCCTCACCCTTTTTCTGATCCACTTCCAACAACTTTGTGTGCATGTGGCACAGTCTAAGCCAAAATTTACCTTGCCACCACACAGGCTGACTACTTAATGATCCTGCCTCAAGGTTTTAAATCACACTGCATCCAATTTGTTGGGCTGCAATTCACTTCAGGTGCTGGAAATTTAGTTTCATTTTAGGGGAGAAGAGATTATAAGCTTCAGGAGGATGTGAAGATTAGAATCAAGACAATGAGATGCAGAGTGAAAGGAAATACAACTTAAGAACAGCAAAACCAGTCATTTTTGTTTTAATGGAACTCCCATAATATACTACTTGAAATCTAACCTGAACAATGAGTGTGGATGAAATATTTTGCTGAACTTCTCTAATATGATTGCCCATCCTTGACTGTCCACTGCTTGAATGAACCTGTTGTCATTCTTGGGTAAGTTTTAATTGGTTGCTAATGTTCCCTTTTAAAACAATACAAAGACTTAAAATGCTCCAGAATTACTATCCTGATCCAAAATCCAAAATTTTGTTTGTTTTCTCCCCCCCCCCAATTTTGACAAAGTAATAATCATCAATAAATAATAATAAAAATGTGCACCCCATCCCCGAGACCATTCCATTGTAACTATCCGGCCTCCCAAAATTTCAAAACCTCTTGCGATGGTTTGACCCCTTTCCGTTTCAACAGTACAAATTCTACAAACACCCTCCATATCTCCTCAAAATCATTTCTCCTGCATATTCCCCATTTACCTTAATGGCACACGTTAATTTATCATTAATAGCTATATCCCACACCTCTTTATAACATTCTTCCATTTGATATTCACCTTGCCCCTTCCACTTCCTAGCTATAATAATTCGTGCAGCTGTCAATAAATCTGTGAGCAAGTCCTTCATAGCCTGTAAACCTTCCGCCCCATCGTAAATTGATAATAGTGCAACCTCTGGACTTTTGGTCAGCTTTAACCCAGTGATTTCTTTTGTTTGTTTTCCTTCATCTGAGAAGGAACACATAAATCACAAGAGCTGAGAGTGCTAATGAGAACATAGAAATCCCCATCCCATTCATGTTACAATTGGTTTTCCCCAGCTAGGATAGCTCATTACAATTTCTTTACTATACAGCTAGTCAGCATGTAGAACCTTTGGCCCTCGCCCTCTCTCAGAATTCTGCACTCCTAATCGTCTACCAAAAAAAAATGCAAAACATTTCTGCAACCTGAATTGGGCTTTCAAAATGAGGTGATGCAACTCAATGCAAGGGCTGATAAGATCTCCAAAAGAGCCCCAAGGAAACAAATACTAACTGCTACTAGAAGAACATATGGCAAAGAAAGAGGAAACAAGAGGCAGGTAAAGATGGGGAGGTGTTTGGAGCAAATAAATTGATATAATAATAATAATAATAATAATAATAATAATAATAATAATAATAATTTATTTATACCCCGCCCATCTGGCTGGGCCTCCCCAGCCACTCTGGGCGGCTTCCATAAAAACCAAAAATACAGTAAAATATCACACGTTTAAAACTTCCCTGAACAGGGCTGCCTTAAGATGTCTTCTGAATGTCAGGTAGTTGTTTATCTCTTTGACAACTGATGGAAGAGCGTTCCACAGGGCGGGCGCCACTACCGAGAAGGCCCTCTGCCTGGTTCCCTGTAGCTTTGCTTCTCGCAATGAGGGAACCGCCAGAAGGCCCTCAGCGCTGGACCTCAGCGTCCGGGCAGAATGATGGGGGTGGAGACGCTCCTTCAGGTATACTGGACCAAGGCCGTTTAGGGCTTTAAAGGTCAGCACCAATACTTTGAATTGTGCTCGGAAACATACTGGGAGCCAATGTAGGTCTTTCAAGACCGGCATTATATGGTCTCGGCGGCCGCTCCCAGTCATCAGTCTAGCTGCCGCATTCTGGATTAGTTGTAGTTTCCGAGTCACCTTCAAAGGTAGCCCCATGTAGAGTGCATTGCAGTAGTCCAAGCGGGAGATAACCAGAGCATGCACCACTCTCGCGAGACAATCCGCAGGCAGATAGGGTCTCAGCCTACGTACCAGATGGAGCTGGTAAACAGCTGCCCTGGATACAGATTTGACCTGTGCTTCCATGGACAGCTGTGAGTCCAAAATGACTCCCAGGCTGCGCACCTGGTCCTTCAGGGGCACAGTTACCCCATTCAGGACCAGGGAATCCTCCACACCTGCCCACCTCCTGTCCCCAAAAAACAGTACTTCTGGGATTAGTGTTTAGGATATTGTTCATAGGCTATAAAAGATCATAGCAAGAGGCATATGCATATAACACACACCCCTGCACACACTTTCTTTTCATGCAGACAGTCGTCCATGTTGGTTCATTAGGGGATAAATCCAAATCCAACTGTAACATGCCTTTATAAGGACCAGATAAAATATCCAAGTAGCAGGCATGGTTCATCTTTGGAAGAAAATAACCTTCTACCGCCCATGATGGTACGTCGTTTGTTGGGAAATTAACAGGCCCGCTAACCACCGGATCACATCACACAATTGGCTTCTGTTGACTCTATGCACCTAAAATTAATATCCAGTTTCGCTTATAGTCCTTTTGCTCTGTCTTGCAATGTACTATTGCTGTGTAATAAATGCAAGAGGAAGATCTGAGTAACTGTGGGGTCATTCCACGTCATGTCAACACCGTCATGTCACACACCATCTTGGATTTTGGTTGAAGGAAACCCCCCCTAATTCCCCCCCTCTATCTCATCCTCTTATTGAGCTCTGTGTAAAATTTCAAAGAGATCTGATCATTGGTTATGGCTGGTGGGTGGGAATGTACATGTGCCGAGGGTCTCAAGAGGGACAGACAATGCAGATTTCATGAAATTTTGAAGTGCTATAAAATTAAAACCGTTTAAGATAGAGGAAAAAACTGTAAGGGGGTTTCTTTCAACCATAAGGGAAGGGTGTACACCAAGTTTAATCAAAATCCGAGATGGTGGGTGACAAAAACCCTTGTTTTTTGCATTGATTTGATGTGGAATGACCCTGTGACTTATCTTTTCAAAAGCAGAACAGATGTACTCAGCTCGCCTCTGCCTTATACAGGTTTTGGTGCCACTCAGTATTTTGTTGCTACAGTAATGGTCTGTAAGTCTGCAAGCACCTCCTCAATTAAATCTTAATGTATTAACAAACTGCAGGAATGGGCTCCCCAAAATGCCTACTGACATCAGCCGGGCCCCCATTCCTGCTTTCCTGACAAAAAGTTTTAATGGACTCGGTAACACCTTGCATTTCAACATAGCAGCAATAAAACTATCTGCTCAGTGAAGGAATGGATTGCAGAACAGCAGACAAAACAGCTGTAGTCTAGCTAAAATGACTGTTCTATTTTTTAGGGTTTCTTCCATGGGAGTTACGCAGAGCTAACACACAGTAATCACAAAATAGTCAAACCACAGGTCAATAAAATGACCTGGCCACAGGGAGATTACAATTGTGCCTGCTCTGGATCCTCTTACTGTCAATACACATTTAGATTAATTTAAATTATTCTGAACATGGGAAGCTGAAATTCTCCCATTAACAACTACACTGTCAGCATGGACAGTTGCTAGGCTGTCCCCTGTAAGGGGATCCACTCACACGACCAAAACAAACTTAACACTAAAACCAAAACCAAAACCATTTTGCGTATTTTAAAACAAAACTTTAAAAAAAGAAAACAAGTTGCAATGTAACATAGCACTCTCAGCTGAACCAAGGACACATAATTGTTAACCACATTTGGTCACTGCCAGAATTTTGTGATGGGACACAGGTGGCGCTGTGGTCTAAACCACAGAGCCTAGGGCTTGCCGATCAGAAGGTTGGCGGTTTGAATCCCCACAATGGGGTGAGCACCCATTTCTCAGTCCCTGCTCCTGCCAACCTAGCAGTTTGAAAGCAGGTCAAAGTGCAAGTAGATAAATAGGTATCGCTCCGGCGGGACAGTAAACAGCGTTTCCGTGCGCTGCTCTGGTTCGCCAGAAGCGGCTTAGTCATGCTGGCCACATGACCCGGAAGCTGTACGCCGGCTCCCTCGGCCAATAAAGCGAGATGAGCACCACAACCCCAGAGTCGGTCACGACTGGACCTAATGGTCAGGGGCACCTTTACCTTTAGAATTCGGTGATGGGAAGTGCCTAGTCTCCAACATTATTCTCAGCTTTGAAGGTGCTTGCAGAATCAATCCACAAGCTCCTTTTTTGTGTGGCTCCATACTATTGCTGTGCCACCACATTATGGACCAAACATATCTGTGGACATACTCCCTTTGACCTGATCTAGCAGAGATCCTGATCTGAACAAGCAAGAGTGTAGTGCAGAAACACAGAGACTATATACTACATGGATGGTAAAGCTATTATTAATGCTTTGCTGCTGCTACAGCAAAGTGACTGAGCAAAATCATATAATTGTAGAGTTGGAAGAGATCCTGAGGATCATCGAGTCCAACTCTCTGCAATGCAGGAATATGCAGTTGTTCCCTTACAGGAATCAAACCTACAAGGATAAGGTCCCAAATTTCCAAGTGATGCAAGTATTATTCATTTCTGGAAAAGGCAATCGGCTTTGAATGTCTACTTAGGCATATCAGCACATAATTATTATTTTTTAAGTTAAAGGCACAGTTGTTAATTTATGCAAAAACAGGCCAACTCCCACCATGACTTGGTGAAACATGCCACTAGCTCCCTCTGAACAGAATTTCAAATACGGATGTTCCCACCGCATAGGACTGAGCAATCTGTGAAACAAGTTTTCCACTAAACAGTTTGTTGACCCAGATTAAAGCAGAGCAGGATCTCTTCAAAACCATGGTTTGAAGTGTAGCACAGAAATAGGTCAGAAGTCGGCTAGCAGAGTTGGAGGAGCCTAAGTTAAACATCAAGAGACACCTGCAAAAACTCGTCCCATTTTTCAATGTTGCCCTATAATCCTCTCCACTGGTATAATATGTCTTTTGGCATGCTACCACATCACTATTAAGATACAGCTTTTTGATCTGTCGCTGGAGCAATGGAGGGGGTTACAGCAGAGACAAGAAAACCGAAAGACACACATGCACACAAGCTTTGTGTTCGTGCATTTTAACCTGGTATACATTACAAATATTTAGCATCCAATACACTGTAATATCCACCACCATATTAGCAGCAATTTGAATATGGATTTTATGAATATGAACTTCATTTACTCTCTTTTAATGTAAATGCACCGAGAAAGGTCTACAATCGCAACAGATAAAATTTAGACAGGATTATATCCTCCCTCACCTTCACAATTCTTCCACAGTTAGATACCATTCTTAGACTAAAAATTCCCATTTTACAATAACATGGTTGGACATACCGTGTCAAGTGTCTTAACCCTGTTCACATTGTTCCCCTGAAATGCAGGTGTTGGGTATGTAAAAGCCTGCTCTTTTGTCAAAGTGTGCAATGCAATGTGCACACAGCAAGCAGCCACTCTAACTTACATATCCTTTGTTAACAGGAAACCTCAAGTTATGGGCCACCTCAAAAGCAAAATATGCAGTTTCCTTACAAGACGAAAGGGTGTTGCACACACTACTACTAGCACAGAAGCTGTACATGCACATTGCATATATGTGGTTTTAAAACAGTATTGCTAAATGCATTCTGTACATCATATTGCTCAGCCTTAAATCTGTTGTTAATCATGAAATGATTCATCACAGAATGGAGTTGTTGTTTTTTTTGGTATTCTGATGTGTGACCAGAGTGAAAAGGGAAAAAAAAATCTGACTGCAGTACCTTCTTGACCGTATTTTGCCCAGTTTTAACAGAAAAACTTAACCAATCCTTATAACAGTTAACATAAACCCTGCTCACACAAACATACGACTGCATCACCAGCTGTCCTTTCCTTGGCCAAAATGCATGGTTTCTGCCCATGAGTTGTAGGACAGCAGCAAGCAATGAAAGTTAAAAAGCACTCTGAAAAAATAGGTGTGCTGGAGGTCAATGAGAAGGCAAGACAGATCCCATCAAGAAGACAAAAACAAATGTTTTTTTGGAGGCAGTGAAGATGGAGCAGTAACAAAAATACACTTCTGTACAATCCAAAACAACAAGAAGCTCCCCTATCCCTTCCAGCTAATTATCTGCAAAATCAACAACATGCCACCTAGAATACACATTGTTCTGGTGCTCTGTTTGCAGCATTAACTGTACAATTGAAATCAGTCAAATTTAAACTTGAAGTCTCCTGCAATATGCTATTGTTCAAAGAAAGCTTAGAATCACAGAATTGTAGAGTTGCAAAGGACCCTCATCTAGTGCAGCCCCTTGCAATGCAGGAATACGCAGCTCTCCCTTACGTGGATTGAACTTGAAATCTTGGTGTTATCAGAACCATGCTCTAACCCAGCTGACTTTAGTCTAGAAAATATTTCTTCTTCATCTTCTTTGGCGACCACTCGTAGCCGCGTAAGATTGTCTTCCATGAACACGGTCTTAACAGTGAGTCCATAAGTGACTGTGGAGGCCAATTCTGGATCTAAATGTTTTATGCAAGCTATTCGCAGGTCAGGGCTCATGGCCAAGTCCCTTTTCTACCTGTTGCACCACTCCTCCTTCAACCCTACTCAACTATACTACCACTTATCCCACTAGTCTCAGCCTCCAAGGCCATCCTAGGAGTCTAGTCCTGACTCAAGATGCACAGCGCAGATTGGCAGTCTCAAAAGCCCCATCATTCAGCCCGGACACTGAGGTCCAGCGCCGAGGACCTTCTGGCAGTTCCCTCGCTGCAAAAAGTGAGGTTACAGGGAGCCAGGCAGAGGGCCTTCTTGGTAGTGGCGCCTGCCCTGTGGAACGCCCTCCCAGCAGATGTCAAGGCAATAAACAACTATTTTACCTTTAAAATACAACTGAAGGCGGCCCTGTTTAGGGAAGCTTTTAATGTCTGATGCTGCATAGTTTTTAATATTCAGTTGGAAGCCACACAGACTGACTGGGGAAACCCAGCCAGATGGGCGGGGTATAAATAATAAATTTATTATTATTATTATACACATGCAATGCTCTCATTCTCCCAAGTTCTGCCTCTTCCCAAGTCATCCCAAGTTTTAGCACTGGCTCAAAGGACAGGTGGGTGAACAAATCCAGAATGCAGCTTCCACATTGCTACCCTGTATTAAAAGAGGCAGTGTTACAGAAAGTGCACACAGTTCTGTTTCTTGCTACAGGAGCAACATTGCTATGGCATCTGAGTATAACTTGCAGGGAACCTGTTCGGTGCTAAACTACAAAGGCTGTTGTGGCTTTTTAAAAGGAAGAATGCATGAACACTGATTAACCAGATGTTCCTTGTCAAAATTATCACAGCTGGGAGAAAAAAATGTCACTGATAAATATCAAACTGCCAAAAAAAGCAACCACAAGCACCTAATATATGCTTATGTTCTCATGCAGGAAAAAAACACTCCTGGAAACTTTGAACCTTTGTATCTTCTGAAGAAACAATGAAATGCCACTTAACAACACACACACACACAAACACACACACACACACACACACACACAGCAAGATACAACTTTATCCCAATCAGAAAAGATGTTTCTATATTGGACTATCTTCAACTTACTTCTGTGGGTGATAATTCAACTAAGTCACACTGTCGTTCTGGCCAGTAGAATTCTGTATCAATTCATTTTCAGTTCTAATTTAAGATTCTGGTATTAGTCTTTAAAGTCCTAAGTGTGGGTCAAGGTTATCAAAACAACCACCTGCACCTATATGAACCTGCCTGAGCTTTTAAGGTGTCTGGCTCCCTGCTTAGAGCTGTAATATTGACAAGCATTAAAGGACAAAGCCTTTTCTGTGGTGACCCCATATCCTTGGAATCACCCCCCCCCAAAAAAGAAAATACACATGGCATCTTCTTTGTTAGTCTTTAGGAGAGACTTGGAGACTTTTGTTGTTGTTGCTCAGGTCTTATTTTGGGTAATTTTATGGTGCTGTACTTTAATTATAGTTTTTACTGCTGCTGCTATTTTAATTTTGTTTCTGCAAGCAACTTTGAGACCCAGATGAGGTAGTTTTAAAACAAATAAATGATCCTGAGTTTTTAGTATATAGTTATTTATTACTGACTATGTTGTGAGATGCCATTTAAGGAAAGATAAACTTAAAGGGTGAAAAACCCAACAAGGCAAGTCTTGCTAGTGAATATGTAAACAAATTTAACAACTGCCATACCCTGACAACTGTAAAAACCTGTTACCTGAGAGCTTGTGTCAGAATGAGACTATAGAAAATGAGATTCTAAATAAGTTTATACGAAACACTAGAAGAATCCTTCAGGAGTGACCTAGCCAAATACCTTGCAACTACAATGGAGTCTCCGTGTGCCAACAACCTGCTACTTGAACTGGCTCTTATGGAGCTTGCTAGAGTGCGGCAACCAAGAACAGCTCTTGTTGAGGGGAAACTACTGCCCATCTGGGCAATGATGCCTCTACTATAGCTGCCACATTGAGTGGCTGGGGAAACCCAGCCAGATGGGCAGCATATAAATAATAAATTATTATTATTTATTATTATTAATAAATTATTATTATTACTTTAGGCACCCCAACCAGATCCTGAGCAAACCACAAGGGTCACAGTGTAGCCTACTTAATAGATTGGTTCTGCCTTACTCCAAATGTTCCTCACTGCTTTGTGGAGCAATCTGCTGAACAAACCAGGGAACTCCTTCCTTGATCCCTTGGAATTCAGCTTTTAAGAATGCCCATTGTCCTTCCTTCCACATTTCTAGGCAGAGAAAGGCAATGAAGAGCATTTGGCCACAGGTTCCATATAAACAAAAGAAGAGGGTGGACCTGAGAAATAAGAGTTCTGCTTGCAAAAGTACTTCTCCAAAGCAGAATCTGTGGCATTTTGGATATTATATAAGAAGAGGGGAAATGAGTGGTGTGTGTCAGATCAACCAAGTCCCATGGATTTCACATCTGGCAAATACACACTGCATAAAAACAGAAGAGAATATTATGTTTACTCGCCTTTCCAATACAATGTCTAAATCAAGACCATCGTGATCTGGGAATTTCCATGCTGGGTGCAGAATCACTGATCCTCTGTCTATAAGCTATCGTCACAGAATTTCAGTGTTTCACCCAGTCTAGTGTGGCAAGACACAATCCCTTTACAACAGCTAAGTCCTATGTTTAAAGGGAAAGAGAAATAAATACCCGACTGGTCACCTGGTACGTTGCAGTTATCCCCTCCAGCATGCAGATAATGGTTCATATATAGTGCAAGTCACTGCCAGTCTCAAAACTTTGAAGTTTGTATGAGATCTGGCCCTATCTGTTCTTTTGGCCTATTGATTTTCACATGAAAGAGCCGCTGCTCTTCTCAATTCACTTTTTCCAGAAGCACCACAGCACTTCTATCATTTGCGGGGGTGGAGGTGGGGGTGGGGTGGGGATTGGTTTCTAAACTGTGCAAATTTAACCTTGATCTTACCTACAAAGGACAAAACTCCGAAACTTCTAATATTGCAAACCCGATTACTAATCCCCTAGAAAGCTATTACCTGCTTTCTAAGGGAGTCTACTGTGTTGCTGTCTGTAAATGCCCTTCTGTCCTCTGAAAGGGAAACATGTATTCCAATCTGTATTATCAGAATACTGCAGATATTTTACAGTTTAAATAAAATTGCAAATTGGGCAGTGGGGGGGGGGAATCTCGCATGGATACAATACAATCAAGTTACTTATTTAGTTCGGACATCATTATGCATATAATGCAATACATATCCAAGCACCATAGAAACATGTACAGTGGTGCCCCGCAAGACGAATGCCTCGCAAGACGGAAAACTCGCTAGACGAAAGGGTTTTCCGTTTTCTGAGCTGCTTCGCAAGACGAATTTCCCTATGGGCTTGCTTCGCAAGATGAAAACGTCTTGCAAGTTTGTTTCCTTTTTCTTAACACCGTTAATACAGTTGCGACTTGACTTCGAGGAGCAACTCATAGAACGCAGTGTACATAGTAGCCTTTTTTGAGGTTTTTAAAGACTTTGGTGATTTTTGAAGCTTTTCCAAAACTTCTTTTGCAGCCATTTGGTAAGTTAAGCTTTTTAAACTTTTTTGGGGGGGTTGGATTTTGGGTTGGAGTGTTTGGAATTCAAGGACTTGGTGTTGGGGAGGGGTTTGCAAGAATCTGGAAGCTTGTTTTTCCCCCCTGCATTTTTATGATTTTCTGTGACCATTGGGCCACTCTGCTTTTTTTAAAAAAAATTCTGGGTTTGAATTTTGAAATGCAAGACGAAAAATTCGCTAGACGAAAAAATTCGCGGAACGAATTAATTTCATCTTGCGAGGCACCACTGTATCACAACTGGTAGTATTCGTAATTTTCTATTCTTTCACAGTAATAAATCTGATTGAGGAAATCGAGAGGAGTTAGGATTGCCAACTGGCCAATGAAATACAGCCTGCAACTTGATATGCATGAATAACATCAAGGCGCAGTTAAAAACACAGCTACGAAGGCTAGTTAAAACTTTGGCAACATTACAAGATTAGTGAAAGCCAGGCAAGGTTGAGAGTCAGGGATAAGGGAATGTAAATAAGATGGATTATGACTCTGCCTTTTGCCCCTCGGTTGAAGAGCAGGGGCAGCTATTTAATAAATGATATGGATAAGGCAAGAAAAGCTGATTTCTTAAATGATATTGAAGGGCACTTGAGCAAGGGATAGGGATAGTCTTACCAGATATCTATCCATCATGTAACATTACTTACAATAAATAAATAAAAAACAGGACTAGCAATTTGTTCTACGTTTGGAATTGCTAAAAAATAATAATCAATATGGCTCATGACTGCAGCCCACATAAGAAACAACAGGTGCAGTTTTCCCACTTAGCTTCAGAGACTGTTGAGAGCTGATCTCTTTCATCAACTGATGACAATGGTTAGTATCACTGTATCATTAAAAAAACCCAACCGTATCAAAATGAACTTAACAAGCATAACACTGCTTTGATGCTGGCTGGTACCTGTAGATGGCCCCTGGCTACAAGACAGAAAGTCCGTCTCCATCGTGAAAGAAAACTTCTGCAGTTTCCCTTTCACCTGAAACAAGCTGATTATGCCCCTTGGAGTAAAGAATAAAGCTTCTTCCTTTCCAGTTCTGGATCTTTGGAGATGGCAGAGTTTACCAGAGAAAATGAAGCCACTTTTTTCTAGGTTGATGGAAATCTACACAGGACTACTTAATTCTAATAGGTACTGCTCCAACTCCTCAAATTCTTGTTTCCCAGAAGAAGTGCAATGCACACTCAGATCCATTTTGCTTCTTTCCACTCCCTCCAGACCAGAGATTTCCATAATGGTCTTGTCCATTTGGTACAGTGGTACCTCGAGTTAAGTACTTATTTCGTTCCGGAGGTTCGTTCTTAATCTGAAGCACCACTTTAGCTAATGGGGCCTCCTGCTGCCACCGCACCGCTGGAGCACAATTTCTGTTCACATCCTGAAGCAAAGTTCTTAACCCGAGGTACTATTTCTGGGTTAGCGGAGTCTGTAACCTGAAGCGTATGTAACCCGAGGTACCACTGTATTCCCTTTCAGAACATGGCTACCTGCACAATCAGCTTCAGAGTCAATTGCATCTTCCCATCTGAATTACGGGGATTATTAAAAGTTACACTACAGTAATTGCTTCCCTTCTTACTAATGCCAGTGTTACAAATCAACTTATCTGGAATTATGGCGACAACATGAAGATAACCAATGATACCACAACTAACACTCTCATTTGCAAATCCAAGGAGGCACAGATAGATAATCAAACTTTGCTACTCAGAAAGGAAGCAAAACCAATTATTTTATACACTTGGTTAATTTTACAGGCACCAGAAACTGTAACCTTATGGAGAGGTGAGGGAAAGAAAATATGTGAGGAGGGAGGACAGAAATCCTTCCAAAGGAAGATTTTTGTCTTCCCCTTTCCAAGGGGAGAGGACAGAAATCCTTTCCAAGGTCTAGACATTTCTAAGATGGTTCCATCTCCACTGAGTAACACAACTGGTACTGCCTCCGTTGCTGTTCACTCAGGAATGCATGACATTAAAGACCTCCTGCACCATATCTTGGAACAAGTAGTTAAGGAGGCTAAGTTAAGGATTCCTCCCCATATTTAAGAGTGAGCACAAGCAACGTGACAGAAGTCACCATCCTGGAACTGATAGTACAGTCGCAGCCTTAAGCATACTACATGATAAAAGCACTTGAGAAATGGAGGCAAGACACAATTAGTTCAGCGATTTTAAGTGGGAAAGAGAGAAGTATTCTTAGTTCAAATGAAATCCATGTAACTTACCTTTGGCACAATTCAGGATCCAGACACAGAAAATTAAGTCTCTTGAGCAGAGTTACGCTTGTGAGAAGATTCTGAAACAAACAAAAACAAGCTTTCAATTAGAACGCTAAAGACAACACATGCTTTTAATCACTCTACTTTACTTGGTGTATGTGTTAATTTTAAATTAACGTAAACCAAAATGTAGATACGATTTCCATTTTCACAAGAAAAAAATTACACAGAAGAAATGTTAGGGAACTGTAGCCAGTTGAACTCAAGCAAACTTTATTGAGTGATCAGCCTTTGACCAAAGTATACTATACTATGGCAAAACCACACACACACACACACACACACACACACACACACAGTTAGTCCCAAAGGATGTACTTGCATTTAGTCTCAGGTAACTACATTGGCTCACATCCATGCCATAATATCCACTGTCTCACTTTCTCCTCTTTCACTACAGCTGGGAGCAGCCTTTGTAGCAACAGACCAGATAAATGGCTTCAAACTCAAGAAAGTTCAGAACCCATCAATACTGTAGACATATTGGATGGTATCCAAAGATGGCATTGCCATCATAGAAGCAGTTACTGATCCATGCTTTTCTCAGCTCTCCACGTCCTCACTAACCCCCTCCCTGAGTGGGGGGGGGGTTTACTTCTGAGAGTCATGGGCCATTGGAACAGAGTAAGATTTCATGTAGGGGTTGCAGTAAGCAAATCAAAACAAAACCAGGTGCCCAACTATTACTATTACTATTACAGTGGAACCTCGGTTGTCGAACATAATCCATTCCGGTAGACCATTCGACTTCCGAAACGTTCGACAACCGAGGATCAAAGGGGTGTCAGCAAATCTCATTGAAAAAGAGAGAGAAACGCGCTTCGGAAGCCGTTCGACATCTGAGGCGCGTTCAAAAATGGAAGCAGCTACTCCTGGGTTGTTGGTGTTCGGCTTTTGAAATGTTTGGCAGCCGAGACGTTCGACAACCAAAGATTGACTGTAATTCTATTTCTTACACACACACATCCCTTCACCATGAGGTCCTATGGCAGGTTACAGTAATGTAAAAAAATATGTATTAAAATCAGTTAAAAAAGAATTACAGTCAAGAGACTAGGGTGGATGCTAAACCATATACCTCAGGTGCCAAAGGAAAGAGTAAGGAATTGTGTCTTCAGTATACAACTAAAGTGATACCATTGAAGTGCCGGGTGACCTCTGTGGAGAGGGAATTCCATAACTGAAGGGTCTTCTGAGCCACCACTGCCATAATTTCCAAGGGCAGTGGTGCTACCAAGAGGACCCCCCTCTGCACATCATAACACTGTAGAAGAGGTGGTCTTTCAGATTGCTGTTAAAAGTTTTAGTTGAAAAATACCTAAGAATCAGTTACTGATTGCAACCCAAATGCTTTTCCTAGAAAAAGGAATAATATTAGAGGGACACAGCTAATCTTCCTCCACTCCCAGGTCCGGTTAATCTTTAGGTACCGCAAGCATATTACTGTGTATATGAAAACAGTCCATGTTTTATAATTAAATTAAATTAAGGCCATGGCTGATACGTAGCTTTGTGGGGAGCTGGTAAAAGAGAAAACTTCTCCTTCATAGTACTTCATTATACCACCAAAACGAAGAAACAACTATACTAATTGAATGTAAAAGGACCAGACAGGAAGGATGAAAGAAACTAACAGCTTGTGGGAGTGAGAGTAAGGTACATGGAGAATGGGAGAAAAATTACAGGAGATGGGTAAAAATATATTGAGAGACGTATGTTAGGGTGAGAAGGAAAAGAGTTAAATGAAAACATCTCTTTGAGGTTTAACTTAAGGAAAGCCAAGTTATTGAACTCCCTGTCAAAAGGGAAATGCTATGGTGAAGAATTTAGCAATTTCTAAAGATGGATTAGAGATCAGTTTAAAAAAAAAAAAGGTAAACACTGCCTCCATCTACCACCAATTTTTGAACTGTCACTGCACCACCATTTTGTGACTAGTGGACCCCAGTAATTTTTAGCTGCCTTAAGTGGACACTGAAGATAGGTTTTAAAACCTTCTGCACCTGACCTCTTCATGATCAAACATAATAATAAAAAAACTGTAAAAAGGATTAAAGAAATTGAAAAGCATGTCAAAAGTTCTTTTAAGTATTTGGAGACGCTCTACAAAACGCACATATTCTAAAACAATAATATACCTGAAATAAGGCATTTGCTCTAAAAAACAAACACTGCTGTGATGAATAGTTGAACATTACAGGTACATTTGGGATATTATTTCAACCATGACAGCTTTTACGGTTAAAATGCACCATTGCATTCAAAGGGAAGAAGATACTAAAACTCATGCTACATCTTTTTTTTCATGACCCTAACAAAAAGGAGATGGGTACTCAAATAATCAACCATCTCCCAAGGGAAAAGACCACATAGTTGCCCAAAAACAGCACTGAGAATGTGTATATAGAGTATTAGAGCATTTCAGATCCTACGTTAAGTCTACTTCGAAGTAAGCCTCGTTGTTCAGTGTAAATTACTCCTGGGTAAGTACATATAGGATTGCAGCCTGAAAAACATAGTGGACGTTGCAGAAGCACTACAGATTCACTAAGAAGGAGAAGTCATTCTCCCATATTATTCAGGTCTAGCCAAAGATCAAGCAAAAAAAAAGGTTTAAGCTTGAATTGGTGTAGCTTAAGAAACATAAGAATGATTAAAAAACCAGGAGCTGATCATAAAGAATATTAAGCAAGTTTAACAATGTGATTCTTTATGCTGACGCAGTCAACAATAGCTTATCATACCCTAAAAATAAACACAACAGGGTTATAAATCCAGCAGCAATATGGACTGTGCCTTGATTAAAAAGCAAACTTACCCCTATCGTTGGACTTCCAAGGCTCCCTCCTTTTTAAATTTTGCTATATTGTATTTTGATTGTTGACTGTACTACTGTGTCAAAGACTAATGGCAGAATGCTATAAATTGCTAAACAATATGCTGTTGCAGACTTGTCAATCTAATGGCACCTTCAGAGCTATCTGAATACAATATCTGAGCACGAATCCAATCATGTCGTTTCTGCTTTTAAAACTCAAATAGAGAGTCCTGCAGGATTAGATGTGGAAATCATTCAAAAATATGGATTAGTTTCATAAATAGTTCCAACTCTGACACAAACCCTGAGCTACATCCTGGTCTGCTCTCAACGTGGGAGGAAAGGAACATATTTTGTTCCAGCAAGAATGAGACTAGCTGTTGCCTGAGCTGTCTTTGGTCCAAGCCCCATTAGCATGGGGTAAAAATCTGTCTCACATGATTAATTATAATTTTAAAATGCATATGTATACAGAAAAAGAGAGAAAATAGCAACACAATCCTAACTATGCCTACTCAGAAGGCCTATTGGATTCAGTAGGGCTTACTTCCCAGATATTGGGTTAAGAACTTAATTTGTTCTGGAGGTCCATTCTTAACCTGAAACTGTTCGTAACCTGAGGTACCACTTTAGCTAATGGGGTGTCCTGCCGTCGCCGCGTGATTTCTGTTCTCATCCTGAAGCAAAGTTCTTAACCCGAGGTACTATTTCTGGGTTAGGGAGTCTGTAACCTGAAGTGTCTGTAACCTGAGGTACCACTGTACACTATAATCATAACAAAGGTTACTAAAATTTGCTTACAAAACAGAATATTTTGTAAATTCTACACTGGGATAGCCGATGCTGTGGACTATAATATTCACCAATCCCAGCTTCCATTGCTAATGGTCAGGGAGGAGAGTTGTTCTGGAGGGCACCATATTGGCTATTTCTGTTATCTACTATATATTTTGGAAAGTGGTTTGTCTGTTTGTTCTTCATAGGTTCAGCTGCCTACCCAGACATTGTTGCCAAACTTGTGGGGGGTGGGGAGGGGTCAGTGTTTGAGTGTCAGGCACCATTATGAATCAAGATGGTGCACTAAAAGGTGACTTGTGTGTGACGGTGCCGCTTTATTGACATAGGTTTGGCCACCTCTAGAGATAACATTTCCAAACTCTGTGAAGACATTCCCCAAGGAAGGGGAAGCAGATTCATTGCCATTGGTATGCTGGCTGCCATTTTGAATCAAGATTTCGAATCAAAAAGTCACTATGGCATGATGGGTCTAAGGTGGCCAATTACACAATCCATTTAAAAAACACAGTATTTGGTGGGTTCTTTAAAAATCCCAGGCGGTGTTGGGTACTCCCTGTTAATATATCTTACTTTCATGACGTTAATGAGAAGAACCTAATATTTTTCACAACTTTGACCTGTCTATCCATCCTTATTCGCACATACTCCTCTGAATATTTTGCAATTTGAGAAACCTTCCAAACATACATTTGGATGCCACTGATTTTCATTAAGCATGCCAGAATTTACTACTGTTAAAAGATTCCATGCTTGGTCATAATGCTCTTGAGTGAGCAATTAATTAAAGAATACATGCCTAATATTAATGGAAAGCTGGGGATGCTGTTAATATCCTCCAATAAAGAAAACTCTTATCTTGGAACAATCCTACCAAATATATAAAATCTGTCTTTAGTTAGAGATTATATATAGCATTTATGCTGCTGGAGCCTGTGTATCTGGTTTTATGTGGTACTGAATACCAGCAATATAAAATTTTATACGACTTTTCTTTCACATTAAAACATTATCAAGGCAATAATGCCAGTCCTTTTGTAAAGATTTCCTACCAGCTAATTTCTGCAGAGGCTATATTGATTCATAGAGAAGTCCTTATTAGTGAGTATACTTTAATAAAATTGTAAATCCAGACTTCCTTTAGTTAACAGACTTATACATTTAATTTTTGAATGTCACATAGAGCCTAAGTGATTCTGATGCTCAGTAAGAGTCTAGCCTACGAATGTTATAATCTAGATTGCTCACAGGAAAACCCTTCCACAAAGGCTTCCGAGATAAAATTAAGTTAGCTAGCTATGGTCACAGCTTTCCTTCAAACCTTTTCAGAAAGCTTATTTCTATTTCCTTTCTCTTTCTCAAGCCACTCCCTACTTTGCGTGTTTTGAAATGAGTACTGAAGAACAAGACCATGCTTAGCTTTCCTTACTGACGCCACTGCCTATAGAAAGCTTTAAATCCTGAACATCATTAAATCCTAGGTGGAAATGAGTGCTCAAGGTAATTTGTTATCCAAGGTGCACATCTTATGTCATTAAGCAAATAATGTTTTGAGCAACAATCAAACCAGAATGCTTAACCGTTAAGGCGCGTTACACAAAATTTCCAATCACTTCACTTTCAAGTCACTGTTGGCGTACACTTCCATCATTTCTGAGAAACACCGTTCAGAAGGGAGATTCCTAAAATGACAGTATCTTCTGTTAACAGACACCTATGGGCTCCACCTGAAGTAGAAATGTTCAGCAACAGACCAAATTTAAGCAGAGCACGAGCAGCATGGTACCAATCCATACAAGAATAAAGATCAGTAATTTGTTCCCAGGACTTGCTTGAACTTCGCATAACTGTACCAGTAGAAACTACAATAATCAATAAGAGATGGGAATTTGTCCTCATACAGCTCTATGCACTGTATTGTCTACCTGTGGCCCTCCAGATGTTGTTGGACCAGAACTCTCCAGCTAGCATCGCCAAGGGTCAGGGCTGATGAGACTCCAATAACACCATGGCAGACTGAAGGCCCCATCCCTGATTTTTTTTTTAAAAAAACAACCAAGGCTCTACACAGGAGTGCACACACCCAAACGGAAAGTACTCCAAAACAGTTCAATTCCACAAGCCCACCCAGAGGTGCACCTTCTCAAGTTGTCCCCATCTTCAAATGTTAGGTGGCTGGTGAGCCGACCTTTTCAGTGATGACACACAGTTGGTTTTATCAATAAAACTTTGTGGATTTCTTGTGTCGATAGGCCAAAGTCTGAGAGCAGAAGACAGGGCGGCAATTTAATGGAAACCAAGTAGGAATTCTGGCATATGTTCTTAGATAGTTACACTGGTTTTTAAATTTAACAAACATACATGCTGAAGATTATTCTGGTTTATCAGACTGATTTGCTGAAGCATTCTGCCTCACAAGAGAACAGGGAAGTTTTGCATTCCCTGTCCTGATATTTTGGGCAGCCAGAAGAAAGCCATGTACAGTTTCCGTCACCCACCTGAATCCTGCCTAAACCTTTTGGGGAAGGAAAGGCCTTAGAAACAAAAGTCTGTTTCCAGGCACGACCAACCTAGAAAACTGCCTTCTTTACATGCTGTTCAAGAGTAGCTCACGTTGGTGGAATTCCTTCCACAAATCCTCCTTGCAAGCGACTTCTTTCTGCCCTTGACCACATCAATGCAAGCGCTTGTTCTGTCCTAGGGCAGTACAACAAACCTCTCAGTGGTATGCATAGTTTCATTTGAGATGTTATATTGCACACATTCCACTCCTAGCAGAGCATCAGTAAGCTCCAGAATTTGAATGATGTCTGCTCCATCAATGAATATACATAACAGTGGGTGACTCATGCTGAAGCTGAGAAGTCTTCTATGCATTACATTAAGTCACTGTTTTATATCCGGGAGCATTCTTACCGCAAAAGATAGTGAAGGAGGGCATACCTAACTTCTGCGTTCAGAGAAACCATCAAAATTCCTACCCTGTGTTTGGCCATCAAGTTATGAAGAGTGCTTTTTAAATTAATGCCAGTCTCTTTCTTTCTTTCTTTCTTTTGACACCCCTGGTTGTTTAGCTACAAAATAATGTTTTATTGTTCTGACTTTTGTTCACTTTTCTCCATAGTTAAACATCTCCATAGCAGAAGGTCTCCAATTGTCTTTGAATAGATGGTCTTTATTCTTTAATCACTCTTCAATCACTAGAAGTAAACAAGCACCTTTAGCAAATGCTGTCTGCACATTAGACATCTGATCACAGCAATGTGTTTCCATTTGTTTTCTTGTGTGCTGATGGGCTTCCTTAAATTCTGTTATCATTCTGGTAATTCTGGGTCCAACTAAACACTGTTATGACAGAAGTAAAGTACCACGGCTGGGATTCTGGTAAACTACCTACGTTCAAACAGATCTTAAGACCTCTTAAAGAGCCACCGTGAAACATTATCTAGACTGTTGGACTTGAGATCTAGGAGACCCAAGTTAAAATGTCTGCTGAGCCATGAAGCTCACGATGTACCGTTGACTCAATCACAGTCAGAGCTAACCTATGCCACACAAGTGTTGTGATGATAAGTCAAGACTTCTACTCTTCTATTTCCTTGGATAGGAAAGCAAGATTAAAAGCTTATAAACACTATACAGTAATACCTCTGGATGCGAACGGGATCCGTTCTGGAGCCCCGTTCGCATCCTGAAGCGAACGCAACCCGCATCTGTGCGAGTCGCCGCTTCCGCGCACAACATCATTTTGAGCGTCTGCACATGCGGCGAAACCCGGAAGTAACACGCTCCGTTATTTCCGGGTCGCCGTGGAGCACAACCCAAAAATGCTCAACCGGAAAATACTTCAACCCAAGGTATGACTGTACAGTGGTACCTCGGTTTTCGAACATAATCCGTTCTGGAAGTCCGTTCGAGTTCCGAAACGTTCGAAAAATGAAAACTGAAAGCGGAAGCCTCAAAACGGAAAAGTCAAAATGGAAGCCACGTTTCCTGTTCGAGTTCTGAGGCGCGTTCGAAAACTGAGGCATTTCATTTACTTCCAGGTTTTCGGCGTCCAAGTTCCAAAACGTTCGACTTAAAAGGCGTTCGATAACCAAGGTACCACTGTATGTACATATAAATATGCAAGGTCTCCCTCCTGAAAACTAAACACACTAAAGGACCGCTACAGAATTAAAAAGTCTCTCAAATATTACTGGTTGAAAATATAAAAATGGGGTTGTCTTCAAAGAAGGTTGCAGGTTTGATCCTCATGTGGGACAACTGAATCTTCCTGCACTGCAGCTGGGTGGGGTAAGATGATCCTCAGGGTCCTTTATGATTCTATGATTCAAACCATGCTTACAGAGGGGATGGCAGCCCTTAAAAATCACTCCTGAGGCTCAGAAGGAATTTCCTAAAAAGGCTGTTTCATGCTAAACTGAAGCAGGGGGAATCACTAACCTCAACACACTATAGATCCAACTAAGTGAATGTACATAATCAGAACATTAATTCTTTAGGATCCTATGCACAGAGATCCTATGTTACCTTCATTAAGTTACCGCTGTCTTTCAAACTAATGTTATTATTGTGTTATAGATCAGTTTTCACTTAAGGAAAGTCCAGTCCATGAGAAAGCCTTCACCCACCACCACTACTATTCATTTCTGCATAGCAGTTCCGACCCCCACCCTCCAAAAACCGAATCCTCAGGCTGAATTCCTGAGTCTCAAACTTGCCTTGCCCTCCCAGAGCAAAAGAATCATGATGATATAAAAAGCTCAGAAAAAGGCAGATTGTTTTGAATATTTTATTAATAAACAGCTTATAAATCACCCCCTGAATCTAAAGAGACAGCAACATTCTGAGATTAATTAAAGCGTTATAGAATGAAATCTTATCTGACTCTGGAGTCAGCATACGTCCTAGGTGTTTTATCTTCTTAAAATTCCATTACATGTTTTGCTTTTATTGTGATATGCGATAATACCAAATTCCTAGCAAGCAGAATAGTAGCCCAGGGGCATAGCAGAAATGAACAAACACCAGACACTAAATTCTGCATCTAACCAACCCTTACGCAATGGCCCCAGGATTAGGCTGCTCTGCTGAGCAGTATAGTTACTTCTGAAAACAGTAACCCTACATCTCTTTCTACCCCAGTAACCTAAAGGTAAAGGTACCCCTGACCATTAGGTTCAGTCACAGACGACTCTGGGGTAGCGGCGCTCATCTCGCTCTATAGGCCCAGGGAGCCAGCATTTGTCCACAGACAGCTTCCAGGTGATGTGGCCAGCATGACTAAGCCGCTTCTGGCGAACCAGAGCAACCCACGGAAACGCCGTTTACCTTCCCGCCGGAGCAGTACCTATTTATCTACTTGCACTCTGATGTGCTTTCGAACTGCTAGGTGGGCAGGAGCTGGGACCGAGCAATGGGAGCTCACCCTGTTGCGAAGATTCAAACAGCTGACATTCTGATTGGCAAGCCCTAGGCTTTGTGGTTTAGACCACAGCGCCACCCGCGTCCCTACCCCAGCAGCCTAATAACTCACAAACACACAATATGACTTGCTGGGGAAGGAAAATTTGCAAAAAGACGTCATGCTATGTTGACCAAGCAAAAGGAGGCCTTTGGTTAAACCAGGCAAACTATCGTTCCATTTCATTTGCTTGTTTAGTTATAATATGACAACAATGAACATCAAGATACCAGAATGCAATCCGGAAGACAATGTGTGCTTCAAGTTCAAAACCTACACTAGTTTTACAAGGCAGGGAGAGCAAATGCAATGGGCAGGATTCAGTCCCACTGGTAGAAGTCCGAGCTTCCACTAGTGTAATGGGGTTCCCGCTCTCCCTTTCCCACTGAAATTGGCTCGGGGTGTGGGATGCGCTATGGGAAACCCCGGAACAGTGCATGGGGCAGGATGATCGTGCCATCTGGCAAACTGAAAAGGTTGCACCAACGTATGTATTCATTGAAGCCGGAAATACCAGATTGAAAATTATAGACATGCTCAAGATTCCACTCTAAAGATCAAGTTCAAATATCAAGGGATGAACCACAGAACAGTGGCAGAACACATGCTGCACATCAGTTCTTTTCATAGGGTCAAATCCTTCTTTTTTTTAAAGCATCAAGCAGCAAGTAAGACAATAGATTCCTGCACAAGATCCTGCTGTGCTACTTCCAGTTGGAAGAGACGTTATTGGCCGATATGGGCAAATAGTCTGGCCTAGTATTAAGGAGTTTGCGGCATGTGTTCTCACCGCAATGGTCCATATGAAGTTCAAACCCTTGCTCTGTGCTCATTTTCAAGTTGGGAGGAGTGGTTTTTGTTTTTAACGAAACAGAATGTTTTCCTGAGGTAAAACCCTTCAAATGCTTTGCCAAAAAATATTAGACATTACCAGAATAGAGGTGATAATGGCAATAGGGGACTGCTGTTTTCAGTGGCAGCCATGAGGCTCATATAACAACGGGTTAGGCCCTTACACATAAACTTTCTGCAGCCCTATGAACTGAAAGTGAAAAGGACTAGCTTAGCTTGTACCAATGCATACACGGAGGGTAAGAACCTCTGGCTTGTGGGCCAATCTTGGCTTGCCAAGGGGTCCTTGTTGGCCAATGAGGCCATTTTCTCCAAACAATGTCCACCTGCCCATCAAGTGACATCACTTGTGACGTCAGCCAATAGCAGGGGGTGGGGTTAAGCCCAGAGTTGACTGCTTGCCTATTCTCAGTAGGGAGCAAAGGCACACAACCATATCTGCAGGATTTAAGGTGATGAGCAGGGAGTTAAATCCTCTTTAGTTTGGCAGGATTTCATGCAAACCCTTTCATGATTCAGGAAACGTTTTGCATGAAATCCCCTGCTAAAATGAAGGGGGCGACACTGCCTTTAAGAAGGACCTTGCAAACTGCATTGAAGCCCATGGCCTTCAAAACATTTTGTACCTGATGCTGCTTCGACGCCAGGTTTTTTTGACAGGTGGGCAGCCCAGATCCACTATCATAAATTTTACCCACAAGACAAATCTGGGCCATGGAGCCACCCCTGACATACATGAATGGTTCAAAAATAAGCTGTAAAGATTTAATGGGAGCACAAAGCCAGCACCGTACATTTCACTGGTGAGAGGAGTTTTGTCAGCTATAAGGAACTTAAAAAGCACCTACTCCTTAGTGCATATACAGATGAAGGGAGCCAATACTATGGTCAGCCATCCTAGTTCAATCTGTTCCCACAAGAAATCCTCCTTTTAATGGACTGTGAAAGTGAACGTTATGAAGATGAAATATTGACATAGCTTTAAAGGAATTTGGATTTCTATAGATTCTTCCTGGGATAGAAGGGTAGATGCTGGCCAGATTGTGGATGGCATACATCTCTAAGTTCCCTGATCCTTCCAAGCATTTCTGGAATCCATATTTACTCACATCAACATGGGAGGAGAGGATTTCTTTTTCCTGATTTTAACCAATCAAAACAAGTGGCTTAGCATCTGCATTTTTATCCCCAAGGCCTATCAGGTGAAACAATCATTTTATCTTCTTCTCAGCTAAGCAGGCTTATTAAAATGTTTGTTTCTTCCTGGTATCTGTCATTTCGGAGCAGCTTTGTTACTCCCTCAAAAAAAGACTGCACAAAAAGCACAGTGAAAAATAGTTTACGCTTTGAGACCAAAGAGAAATGAGGTTTAAATATGAAAGACAATGACATACTAAGAAATTAAAAGGCAAAACAAGCTCCACAAACAGCTGGAGCAACGGTGTACTGACAATTTACTGTAAATAGATCACAGCTCTGTTACTGAGTGGGGGAAGGGAAGAGAGAAACGAAAAGGTGGAAGCAGCATCCGTTTTGATGTAAAGGATGAAAAAAGTCATTAAAATATTTATATAACCTGAACACTGTGGAGTGGAACTCACCACCCAGAGAGCAACCTATGCAATACTGAAAGCTCTTAGCTGCAGTATCTATCATTCTCAATTCACTGCCTAATTGGAACACAATCCCCTTGCTTGTCTAAATTTAGGAACAACTTTCACAATACTTTTTTTTGGAGGGGAGGGGGCAAAACGAATTCGCACTAAACACCTACCTTGCAGCAGGCCTTTTCAGTATTATTGGAAAATCACCTCCAGTTTTTATCTGCAATGTATTTGCCCAACCTATTTTAAACAAGTACGCAATTCCAATAATGTGGCATTTATACAGGGCCGTCACTGTACACAGATGTGAACCGTACAAAGTAAATATCAAACATGCATAAAATGATACCAAGTGATATCAAGTTTCATTATTTACGTGGACATTTTGCACTGGCAAATAGCAGAACAAGGCCATGGCGGTTCAAAACCCAAGTTAAATAAAGCACGTTGCAATGGGGAACTTTAATTAATCCACTGGTAAATACTAATACAAGGGCCCAATTTTTTGATATATTTTTTAAAAAGTATGTTAAGAACCTACCTTATTAATCAATTTTCATGCATACTTAAACACTGGGCAAAAAGTAGCAGCATTTCTCTGTGCTGGAGGTACATGTTTTAACAGTGGCTGAGGTTTTACACGAAAAATTATATATACAAAATTCAATTTTAAATTCCATTTTCAAGAAATATAGAATTTGGGGGTGGGGGAACAGGGACTGAGATGAAACCTCTTATCGGCACAGTAATTTATACTTTTATTCCCAAGGCAGGCAAGGGATTCATGATGAAGTGAAACAATCCTTGATCAACTTAATATTTTCTACATGACAAAGATCAATAAGTGGCAATCAAATTACATACCATTAGCTTCAAAATGGAATTTTTCCACAGACAGGAATTTCACAAAGAGAGCCCTCATCATGAAGTGCACACATTTGACGGCATCTAAATGACAGGCATCAGGGAATCCTGAAGAGAGATCTGCTGTAGCAGAGTTCTTCAGATCTGACACTCGAGTGCTCATATTACTCCGATCAGCACAGTAAATTAATGTAACAAGGCCTCAGGTTATTGAAAAGATTCAGTTTCAATTACTAACTTGGTTCTTTAGTCTCATCATTCAGGTCAGGTGATCCTCCAAGTTCAGCATAACTTTGGGACTAACACGCATATTACAGTTGCAAAGGCGATGGCACCAAAAAAAGCCAACCCTCAGGTAAATTATCCTCACTCCAGCCAAAAGGCACCAACTTGCTAATCGCACAAATCTCCATTATATGTATTTCTTTAAAAATTATGATAATAAACCACACATCATCTAAAAATAGATTTCAGGGTGGTATATAAAGAAATTTAAAGTTACAAAAACCATTAACCCACAAACCACCAACGCAATAAAATTAAGCAAAATAAAACCACTCAAAATTCTGCTGTTGCTTGTGGTAAGGTAAAGGGACCCCTGACCGTTAGGTCCAGTCGTGGCCGACTCTGGGGTTGCGGCGCTCATCTCGCTTTATTGGCTGAGGGAGCTTCCGGGTCATGTGGCCACCATGACTAAGCTGCTTCTGGCGAACCAGAGCAGCGCATGGAAACACCATTTACCTTCCCGCCGGAGCGGTACCTATTTATCTACTTGCACTTTGACATGCTTTCGAACTGCTAGGTTGACAGGAGCAGGGACTGAGCAATGGGAGCTCGCTCAGTTGTGGGGATTCAAACCGCCGACCTTCTGATTGCCAAGTCCTAGGCTCTGTGGTTTAACCCACAGCGCCACCCGCGTCCCCGTTGCTTGTGGTAGCATGCCACTAAAAATAGGTTTTGTATTCTCCCCATTCTGTGTTTCTGTCTTGGTGTTTAAGAGCACTACACCTAAAAGAACAAGCCAAAAACTTGAGTATGTGAGAAGTTTGGGGAAGTCAAGGGCACTGCCACTGTTTAAAAAGGGAAGAGCTAAGATTGCTAACAGCTTTCTCTCCCTCCCACCATCTTCTCCCAATCATATACACACACATTTCTCAATGAATAGTATAAAAATAGAAGGAAATTTTCTTATCTTTGCTGCAGAACACAGCTGTTTTGCTCCATATGGTAAGGCGGACTGTCACACCTAAATATAATCTCTGCGCTGCTCACTATTTGTTGTGAACCAAAATAATTGATCATTTGCATTTGTTCCTTCTCTAGATCATTTGTCAAAGGACAAATTCCAAGTATCTCTCTATCCCATCCTGAATTTGTGGGATTGCCAGATTTTATAAGTAATATTTGTTAAGTGACAAACTGGCACAATCTACTTGCACGTTAACGAAGTCCAAATTAATTTTGGTGGATGATGGGAGAAAAAGGAAGGAAGGCAGGAAGGCAGGAAGGCAGGAAGGCAGGAAGGCAGGAAGGAAGGAAGGAAGGAAGGAAGGAAGGAAGGAAGGAAGGAAGGAAAGGAGGAGTTTGGATTTGATATCCCGCTTTATCACTACCCTAGGGAGTCTCAAAGCGGCTAACATTCTCCTTTCCCTTCCTCCCCCACAACAAACACTCTGTGAGGTGAGTGAGGCTGAGAGACTTCAGAGAAGTATGACTAGCCCAAGGTCACCAAGTGCTGAATGGGAAAATGGAAGATAGAATCACATCTTAATAGTAGAAATGTAAAAATCTCCAGAAACATTTAAAGCTGTGGAGAAAAACTTGTTTTCCCATATTTCCCCACCACATTTCGTTGGGAGGGAGGACACACACAAAATGGGTAGTAGGGGAGATATGTGCAATATTTACTTCCTTATCCAAACGAAACTTTATTAGTTGCTCGAACAAATGAAATGCATCACTTTTAACTTAATTAAAATATAAAATGGTACCATTTGGCCTATTTAAAACCATAAATGACTTTGTTTCATACCCACAAACTTGTGAATATACCCAGTTGTGCTCCACTTCCTTGTAGAAGTCACCCAAATGGTTGAATCTTTTCCTCTGAGGTTTTGCCACCCATGAGGAGAATTTCTGCAGTTTCTGCCCTGCTTTCTTCTGACCTTTTTATTACCCAGCAAGGCAGGGCAATAACCTGATTGACTCCCAATGTGTAGGAGGGTGATTAGGAGACATGAAAAAGGTTAACCAGGAAGAGGTAGGTCAGCAGGAAAGCCGAAGCAGGCTCTTTGCTTCCAGCATCTCCAAACTAGATCAAAAGTCACTAGAAAAAGGCAAGAGGCACTTCATGTGCGATGACGGCTTTTTATACTCCTGTCAGGAAGAGGGCAGGACCCTTTAGGTACAGAAATGCATCTTTGACTAGTTAGCTGTATGCCAGGATTGTGATTCTCCAATGCCATAGAGTATTTTACATTTTTAAAAGTGTTTAAAAACATTGTACTCATTCTAAAAATAGATATTTCAAAAGGTGTTCCCCCAAACTTCCAATTTTTCAAATAATTCTGAGAAGAAACACAAATGAGTAAGGACCATCTCCCTCCTTGAATGTTCCCAGGATTTCATATCTCTACTCAACAGATGTGCAATAAGTTTGGTTTTTGTTTTTAAAAAGCCAATTGGCTAAACAGTCAACTTAAGACCCCTTCAGTGGCTAAAGTATCTGTCCCTTACTGCTTGTGATACTGTTCGAGAATGGAGTTTTGTCCTTCGCTTAATTAAAAGTAAAACATTTCAGAGGCCTATACACACTTTAAGCAGGATAAACTTTTCCCCACAGCTGAAGACTTTGATTATTGACTTCTGCTGTTTATCCTTGGACATTTGCCAGGAAAATGTTTTGACTGTAGTTAGGAGAAATGATACATCGCTACATTTCAACAACAGCAGCATAGAGGAATGTGGCTTTTGGTGTATTATTAAACTCGTCACTGTTAGCTATACATGAAAATGTATTGCTTCACAAAATACCCATTGTTGTAATTTGGCTATTTCACACACCGGCAATTAATCTCAACAGAATACATTCTAGAGATCTAAACACAATAATGCAGCGGTTTTCAACCTGTGGGTCCCCAGATGTTGTTGGACTACAACTCCCATCATCCCTGAGCTCTGGCCTTGCTAGCTAGGGGTGATGGGAGTTGTAGTTCAACAACATCTGGGGACCCACAGGCTGAGAAAGGCTGCAGTATTGGAACTGGGACGGCAGCAGAAATAGACATGCCACTAGAACTTAACTCCCCTTTGTCATAAGCTAGCTTAGTCAACTACAGTGGTGCCCCGCAAGACGAATGCCTCGCAAGACGAAAAACCCGCAAGACGAAAGGGTTTTTCGGTTTTTGCGACGCTTCGCTAGACGATTTTCCCTATGGGCTTGCATCGCAAGACGAAAGCCCATAGGGAAATCTCGGGGACCTTTTTTTAAATGCTGGCGGTGGGGAGCAAAGCCTTTCCCCCCCCTCCGGACTTCAGAAGAGGTCCAGGAAGGCCGGCGGGGGCGAAAGGCTTTGCTCCCCACCGCCAGCATTTTAAAAGCGGTCCGGGATAGCAGGGAAGCGCTTCCCGCTATCCCGGACGGCTTTTGAAGGCAGGCAGGGGAGGCAAAGACTTTTGCCCCCCCTGCCTGCCTAACCGGGGGCTTTTAAATCGCCCCGGGACTGTCTGGGGCGATTTAAAAGCCCCCGGACGGCTTTTGAAGCCTCCCCCCGCCGCCCGGCTTCGGGGCATCGTCCCGATGCCGGGAGGCGGGGCAGGAACGCCTCCCCCAGCCGCCCGGCTTCGGGGCATCGTTCCAATGCCGGGCGGCAGGGCAGGAACGCCTCCCCCCCCGCCCGGCATCGGAACGATGTCCCGAAGCCCGGCGGCGGGGCAGGAAAGCCTCCCCCCGCCGCCCGGCATCGGGGCATCGTCCCGATGCCGGGCGGTGGGGCAGGAACGCCTCCCCCAGCCGCCCGGCTTCGGGGCATCGTCCTGATGCCAGGCGGTGGGGCAGGAACGCCTCCCCCAGCCGCCCGGCTTCGGGGCATCGTCCCGATGCCGGGCGGTAGGGCAGGAACGCCTCCCCCAGCCGCCCGGCTTCGGGGCATCGTCCCGATGCCGGGCGGTGGGGCAGGAACGCCTCCCCCCGCCGCCCGGCATCGGAACGATGTCCCGATGCCGGGCGGTGGGGCAGGAACGCCTCCCCCAACCGCCCGGCTTCGGGGCATCGTCCCGATGCCGGGCGGTGGGGCAGGAACGCCTCCCCCAGCCGCCCGGCTTCGGGGCATCGTCCCGATGCCGGGCGGTGGGGCAGGAACGCCTCCCCCAGCCGCCCGGCTTCGGGGCATCGTCCCGATGCCGGGCGGTGGGGCAGGAACGCCTCCCCCAGCCGCCCGGCTTCGGGGCATCGTCCCGATGCCGGGCGGTGGGGCAGGAACGCCTCCCCCAGCCGCCCGGCTTCGGGGCATCGTCCCGATGCCGGGCGGTGGGGCAGGAACGCCTCCCCCAGCCGCCCGGCTTCGGGGCATCGTCCCGATGCCGGGCGGTGGGGCAGGAACGCCTCCCCCCGCCGCCCGGCATCGGAACGATGTCCCGAAGCCGGGCGGCCGGGCGGGAAAGCCTCCCCCCGCCGCCCGGCTTCAGAACGATGTCCCGAAGCCCGGCGGCGGGGCGGGAAAGCCTTTGTCCCCCCTGCCTGCCTTCCCAGGGGCTTTTAAATCGCCCCGGACAGCGGAGAAGTCCTCCGCTGTCCCGGGCGATTTTAAAATGCCGCCCGCCAGAAGAGGTCGGGGGAAGGCGGTTTCCATAGGAACGCATTAATTGATTTTCAATGCATTCCTATGGAAAACGGTGCATCGCAAACGAAAAACTCGCAAGACGAAGAGACTTGCGGAACGAATTAATTTCGTCTTGCGAGGCACCACTGTACTAACTTTTCATAAAATTGTTCATGGCATGAGAGAAGGAGCAGAGCCGTAAGGTCTGAAGACCCAGCAAAGGTCCAGGGCAGACCAATAGCCTTGTATACTTTCTGTCACCTCCTCCTGTCTCTGAGCCACTGCTGAGTCACTGTCTGAGAGCCAACAAGGCAAATCTAGGCTTGCCTTTAGGTCCACCGTGACCTTTTCTCTTGATGCCCAAAGGCAAAGGGGGAGAATCAGAGGATCTAAGCAGGGCTCAAAATTATTGTGGGAGCCAGGCAACAGGTCCTCCTGCAAATATACCTTGGAAGTCGAACGGAATCCGTTCCGGAACTCCGCTCGACTTCCAAAACGTTTGGAAACCAAAGTGCGGCTTCTGATTGCAGGAAGCTCCTGCAGCCAATCGGAAGTCTCGTCAGACGTTTGGCTTCCGAAAAGAGTTAGCAAACCGGAACAGTCACTTCCGGGTTTGCGGCATTCGGGAGCCAAAACGTTCGAGAACTAAGCTGTTCGGAAACCAAGGTACAACTGCAGTTGAAGGTTGCAGCGTGAATATAAAATCTAGGGGAACCAGAGATAGAAAACCTCACTGTGTGATGGGTCAGCAACTCATTGCATGTATGTGCACATGGCAATAAAGACTGTCTGCCTTTTATCACAATCTTTCACATTTTACATTAGCGCTTATACAGTATATCTAACAGTACATTCATACCTCTTGTTTTGTTTAATTCAGGTTACAGTGGTAGCTCACGTTAAGTACTTCATTCATTCCGGAGGTCCGTTCTTAACCTGAAACTGTTCTTAACCTGAAGCACCACTTTAGCTAATGGGGCCTCCTGCTGCTGCCACATCGCCGGAGCACAATTTCTGTTCTCAACCTGAAGCAAAGTTCTTAACCCGCGGTATTATTTCTGGGTTAGCAGAGTCTGTAACTTGAAGCGTATGTAACCCAAGGTACCACTGTATATTGTTCTATGCATATATTACCCTCTTTCTCCTTCCCTTAAAATGGGATGACAACGGTAGTGGCAAAACAACCACTGAGGGGGCTAACTCAGCCTTCAAGACAATGTACACCTTCAAGTAGCTTTATGAAGGCTGTGTTCAGATGGTACTTTTTATTAACCAAAGCTCTGCCAGTCATTCATTCATTCATTCGAAGGATCATTCTTCTATTAAAGAACTAGTCCAGGCACAAATCACAGCACCCCACAGGATTTCTTGGGTTTGCAGGTACTTGGACTTGTCTTGCCTAGTCTTGTCTTAAAGGGCTGTGCAAAAAAGCACTTACAAAGAGAAGTAAGCCGTAAAAACAGCAGTAAGATTAAGCTATCTGCCAGGAACATATTGTAACTTGGGAAGGTGACAATCCAAGTTGCACTTCCGTATAAAAATAAAGGCAGTTCCTAAAATAGGTGTGCTTTGGGAAATAGTTGCAGCAACGGTGCAGATCTGAGGAGGAAATAATAGAAAGGATAAATTGCAGCTTTTAAGCAGAAAACAAAAACAAAACACAAGCAAGCAAAAATAAATGATGAAGGCGATGCAGAAAAACGTCTGCTGAGAAATTATTCCTACATTTCTCCCTAGATCAGTGGTTCCAAATCTTTATGAGTACAAAGACCCCTTTCTCATCTCAAAAATGTTTTGTGAACCCCCCACATGCTAAGTGTTGCAATTTCAGACTCTGTTGAGAAAATACATAACAATAATAAACATGCAAGGATCTGTGTTACAGAAAACGCTCTGTCTGTCTCTCAGTCTAGATTTTAAGGAAGCAGAGGAAATAAAATAAAGGTGTTCCTCAGGAAGGTTATAAGCACTATCAGCAGTAGGATCCCCCAGAAATAAAAATTCCTGATATTTAAAATTGTACTTTAAATATTCAGGCTTGAAGTAGAGTTTGGTGTTAACTCCCCAGTTCAGTGAACGCTGGTCTGATCAATTATCTAATGAAAGATAATTCTTCTAACTTACCCTAATAATTCTGTTGCAATAAAGACCGCCTTATTTTGAGCCGCTTTTTCTCAAAACCCCAACCCATCAGAAGGGTCTTCCACACTAAACCCAATCTTCTCTGTGACATATAGACTATTATTCATCTTGAATAATTCTTTTCTCTGCTCAACATTTTATAAGGAGCAAAGCTTTTCAGAAGGATTCTATCTGACACACACACCTATCATCACTAGGAATTTGCATAAGTACTAACAGTTTATACTTAAAATAAAAAAAATACACTGGTTGGTCTAAATAAGGGATCATTTGAGGTATGTCTATGAATGCTATATTAGTAGCACCTGAGTCCACTTGCTTTTATTGTGCTTATATACAGGAATATTATACTTGTATTAGTCCATAGCAGCAACTCCCATTTTAAAAAGCATGGAAGTGCCCTTCAGCTGACATATACCCCTATCATCAAACTTTTCTATTTTTCTCTAATTTTATAGATAGTTCACTGAACAACCTATCATTCCATCAGCAAATCAGGCTCATTGGATTGGCTTTGGACTACGCTAGCCACCAATCACTCAAAGTGGGGCGACCAATTTCCCCAATCCTCCCCTACCTACGAGGGCACCTTACAATATCCCATACTGCTGCGACTTTCAGGAGGTGCAAGGAGCAGTGAAAATCAGGGGTCCAGTCTTGCACGAGTGTTTCCCACTAGCACAAAGCAGCCATTGTGTACCTTTGTGCACATTCTATTTTACCTTCTGATAAAAACAAGACTTGATCAGGAAATCTCTCAAACTTTCCCATCCATTTCAACTTTGGGGTTAAGATTTCCAAAGTGTATTTAAGATGGAGGCATTTGAACTGATTATAAAGCCAATAGACATGATTACATTCCCCCCCCCCCATCTCCTCCAAACATAGTAAGTGTAGGTGGTGAAGAGAACAAAATGTATTGCCATGCTCAGCTGTCAGGCTAGAACACAGTCTTCTCTAACTTCTAATTCTGGATCATTTCCTGGCTAACTATGAAGATGATTCTCTACTAATCAACTGCAAAGTATCAACTGTTAACAGTACCACAGATTAACTTGAGAGTTCACTGGGTTTTTAACTGGTAATTAGTGTGTTAATAGGGACGCAGGTGGCGCTGTGGGTTAAAGCCTCAGCACCTAGGACTTGCCGATCGAAAGGTCGGCGGTTCGAATCCCTGCTGCGGGGTGCGCTCCCGCTGCTCGGTCCCAGCGCCTGCCAACCTAGCAGTTCGAAAGCACCTCCGGGTGCAAGTAGATAAATAGGGACCGCTTACCAGCGGGAAGGTAAACGGCGTTTCCGTGTGCGGCTCTGGCTCGCCAGAGCAGCGATGTCACACTGGCCATGTGACCCGGAAGTGTCTCCGGACAGCGCTGGCCCCTGGCCTCTTAAGTGAGATGGGCGCACAACCCCAGAGTCTGTCAAGACTGGCCCGTACGGGCAGGGGTACCTTTACCTTTACCTTTAGTGTGTTAATGGTACTGAAAAGTACCTTATTTTACTTTCATTTGACATTTCAACCTATAGATTTATACCTGCTGATATAAATTTATCAACACTCTTACAAATATATACAGAAGAACACTCTTGGGATCCTTGCTTAGCCATACTTAATAACAGTAAACTTTCGGGCAGTGATTCATCAACAGACTAAAATACTCCTCGAAAGTTAATACAGTCGTACCTTGGAAGTTGAACGGAATCCATTCTGGAAGTCCGTTCAACTTCCGAAAAGGTTCAGAAACCAAAGTGGAGCTCCTGATTGGCTGCAGAAAGCTCCCGCAGCCAATCAGAAGCCCAGTTGGCTGTTTGGCTTCCAAAAAAAAGTTCAAAAAGCGGAACAGTCACTTCCAGGTTCCAATCGTTTGGGAGCCCATTTGTTCAGGAGCCAAGGCGTTTGAAATCCAAGTTACAACTGTACTGACATTAACCGTAACAACCTACAAGTAAACGAATTAGTTAAAATTTCAGAACCACTTAGAATAGTATTTTATAGACCACCAGATACAGTACCTAAATACCACAAAAATGTACTAGGCGCAAATAACCACGAAGGAATTATTCAGCGGGGGGTGGGGGTACGGGAAATATTGTTACTAACAGAATCAGACAAATTCTTAGTTAGCAATATGCAAAGCTGCAAATTTATTCTAGCTCGCTGTTTTATTCAGTTATGCATACGTTTTGCTTCCCTGATTGCTTCAAGCTTATGTTGGTTGATTGGCTGTTCCCATGCGTCATATTAAACTGTACATAATGTTTGATGTTCTGAGGATAAATGGGCGGAGGCAAGAGGGGGGAAGAAGAACCAGGGGTACTGTCTTATTGTAAGAAAATAAAGGTCCCTGCGGAAAGGTGGGACAGAAATGTAATAAACTCGTCACTGGAGAAACGGTACCCTTTGTTTCAACAATACTGAATGTAAAATGCATCCAAATGAATTGGGGACATTTTAGGATTGCCGGGTCTTCTGCAAGAGGCAGCACCCATGCATTTGGAAGAATTAAGCAAGGTTTGAGCTAACCGACCCAGTGCTCACGTTTCTTCTCTGCTCTCACTTGGTATGGGAAGAGGATACAGCAAAGTTATTCACTGAGAAAAGCAGCGGGAGGTGGGCTGGAACCACATTCCGTCTACTTAGAGGCATCACCTTTGGGTAAAGACCAGAAAGTCTCAGTGAGCATGCATTATACGGTGGTACCTCGGTTCTCGAACGTCTCTGTTGACGACCGTTTCGGAACCCAAATGCCCCAAACCCAGAAGTAAATGCTTCTATTTTCGAACACGCCTCAGAATTCAAATGGCTCCCATTGCGTGTTTTTCAATTTTCTCAACTGAATGTGCAAGCAGCCCTTTGAGCTTCAGTTTTCAGACGTTTCGGAACTCGAACGGTCTTCCGGAACAGGTTATGTTAGAGAACCGAGGTACCACTGTTCTACCTTTACAATTCAAATAAAAGTAGTGTTGTTAAACTGGGGGAGACTCCTTCACCGAACATGCCAAACTGAAGTGTGGACTACTTTGTTTAAAGTGCCTAAGCCTTGTGAGCCATCTCTGTATAAATTTTGAGTAGGGCTTCAAAAAACTAAAAAATCTTTGATCATCTGGGCACCTGGAAATCTGTTTCCCCCCTGTTCTGTTCTGTCTTCTAAATCCTAGCTCCGACACATAAAATTTGCAATATTTTCTAATCCTGATTTTAATGTTTTGCTCCAATTAGCTGTCTATTATTTTGATAAAAGCGGAAAATCCAATACTTTGTATCTTCTGCGAGACGGCAAGATTATCACAATGCAACACATAAAGCATAGACTGAATCCAAAGAAAAGGTATCTGTTTAGGTTTACTGTAAAACACTAGAGAATAATGCAGTGCATGACAAGATGATTAAATGTAATTAATTAAATCTGCAAGCGAATCTGGGTGAGTAGAATACACAAAATGGATGCTCATTCCTCGGTTCATGCCTACTAACTCTGAAAGTATTCTAAGGCTGCAGTCCAAGACACACGTATACCTGGGAGTAACCTGTATACGGTTGAGGTATTTCAATAAAGACCATGGGTGCTGTAATCACTCAGATCAGGAGAGCTCAGGCGCTTGACTCCTATTTATCTAAATTGGGCCACATCAGGTTTACCTCTGGCTTGCGCAAACATGCATAAATTCTATCCAGTGCAATTCTCAACAGTGCTATGCTGGCCTTTCAAACCCATTGTTGAAAGTATTTAAAACACTGTAGAAACTAAAGCAAACCACAACAAGTATGTTCAAAACTCATTTTGCTAGTTCAAGCAATAAATTCCTTAAATAGCATAAGCACTTATTGCAACAAGAAGTTTTGAGAAATACATTCCCACATGGAAGACTTTTGTAGACAATTCCCCCTCTCCCCGCAACATAATTGCCTCCCTAACAATGCAGGTTTTCTTTAACACCAAAACAATTTTGCCACATAATACCAAGCTTCTACCTTCAGAGGAAAAATAAGTTTCTGTCACCAAGGGCCTGGTTCACGCAACACAGCCAGCCAAACTATGGTTTACTGGGACAAACTGAAGGTGCAGACTCCACATACTGCTGAAATGACATCCAACACTTCCTCCCTCAGGAGGACATAAACCAGAGTGCTGGATTAATGTCACGTAATCCAGCTCTAAAGTTTGTTTCTCTCAAATCCAAAGAAGATAACAAAAGTAAACCATGGTTTATTCCGGGCTTATTCTCATGGTTTGCAGAGAAACAAACCCAAAGTGCTGGTTTTCACGAAATAAGGAACATCCTGGATTGTCTGTTCCCACTGTGGCAAAGGGAGAGGGATTCCGTGTGATTTGAGCAGTGTGCACAAGAAAGCTTGCTCATTCCTGGAATGCCATAGTTTAACTGTGGCTTACTGTTATGCGCAAACCAGGCCATAATCTGCTCATTGAAAAAATCGCAATCTTTAGGCAAAGAAATCTAAGCACATACACAATCACCCTTAGCAGCATTTATTTTGTTTTGAGAACATAGGTTGAGAGTCCTCTGTGGACATTGGTTTCCTGGAATCCTGCCCCCCCTCCAATTTACAGAAATGCATTATAGCAAACTGCTCAAGTGAAGATGCAAACTGCTTAGAAATTAACTACACAGTAGAAAAAATGTCATGTGAAGCAACTCCTTAAGATTCAAAAGTTTCAGCTCTAGCTAGGTCAGTAGCATAGCGTTCTTGCTTTATTTCCATTCATCTTTTATTATTTATACTTCTGTTAATTTTGTATTCATTTCTTGTTTTACAGAACGTTTTCCCCATCCCATCCATCACCTATTTACTAGCATTTTTCAATACTATTCATTATTCTTAGCAGTAATTTCCATTATTCTTGGCACTATTCTCCATCGCCAAGCTTCATACCATTATTTACCAGTTCCAAATTGTTGTCCGATTATCCTTAAAAATTGTCTCCTTTTCAATCTTCCGCTCATGAAGATGTTCACCAGCCCATACCACATGAAAACCATCAAATAGTACTATTACTACAATTCATTGCCCTTTAATAACAATCAATACCAAAGAGTGTCTTAAGTGCTAGATGGAGAACAAAGAAATACTATGGTACCTGCTCAAATGGCTTATAATGAATTCCATATTGTTTTGAGTAAAGTAGCTATTATTTTACAGTCACCCGTCCTAAATATAATTTACTTGTAAGTCCTACTGATTTCAAGTAAGCGTGCATGGGGTGCACTTGTAATATAAAAAAGGTATACTGCTGGAAGAAATGATTTCCCTTCTACAAAAACCTGCGCTAGATTGTTAGCTTAATAAATCATTGAGCAAAAGTAGCCTAGGACAATGTCTTGCAAAGCATTACCTAATGTTCGGTAACCAACTAGAGGCTATATATATATAAAACAGCATTTCAACGGATCATTGAGAACTAATGAATTTAAGTGAGTTAACAGAAACAAATTTGGAAAAGAAACCATGCTTCAAAACAACGTCATGAAGCAACTTTTAATAGTTGTTTTCAAATCAGTTGATGAATCCCGATATACAGGCCATGACTTTTTCTTTAAAAAATAATGCATTCGTTCCACGCAACAGAGAATACAAAATGCAACCAGCATCACATACCAATATACATCTGAAGTTCATATATAGCTACAAGGTGTTAAAGAAGTCCCTCAAAATCAATGTAGTTATTCCAGAGTACACAATCTGGTTACCTGCTGGTGAGTGCCTTAGCCCCATATCCTATACATCTGCACTTGTTATAGGAAGCCTGTGAAATGGGTTTTAATGAAGTGTTGCACCGCTGCAGCCATATGCCCCTTCCGAGTGAAGTACAGTGGTGCCTCGGGATGCGAACGGGATCTGTTCCAGAGCCCCATTCGCATCCTGAATAGAACATAAGACGCGACTGCGCGTCTGCACGTGCACGGGTTAAGGTTTATGCTTCCGCGCATGACGTCATTTTGAGTGTCTGTGCATACGTGAGCGGTGAAACCCGGAAGTAACGCGCTCCGTTTCTTTTGGGTTGCCACGGAGCGCAACCCGGAAGCGCTCAACCTGAAGCACATTCAACCCGAGGCATGACTGCATTCCAAGTATCACACCAAATTCCTTAAAAAGTGTTTTTTAGTTAGAACATATCCCTAAAAACTCAAACGAAACACCCAAGTGAACTGATCTATGCTTTATAAAAGCTACATTAAACGGACTCAAAACAATACATGTCACTGAACATATGCCCTTATTTACTAAACTAGCGAAATCATATCTGAGGAGAGCAAATAGAGGAGGAGAGTTCCTTTCCTCCAAAATCCACAATGACCATTGGATGACATCCTCACTCATCACACCACACCCACTCCTAAAGCAGAACAGCTGTCCTGACCTCACTTCCAACAACAGTGTTCTGCACAGTTCTTAATAAATGTTCATTACGGCAGCCAGGATGTGTATGAGAAGGGCCAGGTAAGTTACCTGCTACGAGGTACATATTTTTAGGACTGCTTGGCACAACCCAGTCTTCAAAATGTAGGCCCTTTGCTTTCGTATAAAAGGACAGCCCCCATTCTCCTATATGGAAGTAAGTAAAAAGACACAATCGGTACAGTGGCAAACACCCTCTGGTTACTCCTGATATAGGGAGGTATTAAACCAGTTCTGGATAGGGCAGTGAAGAACCAAATATTGGGGGGGGGGGGGGAGGCACACTCCTGAAAACATAAAGCAGTGGCCAGGTGTGCCTTTTACCAGTGCAGGCCTGTACACCAGCCCTATCTCACTTACCCATGAAACAGCTCCTCCAAGGTGGGACTACCTGTGTTGCAGGACTGTCTGGGAGATTTGGAAACTCGGGTCATTATAAAATGTAGGCATCCAGATGCTAGTGGGGGCCATCTGAACGTGTGACACCTGTGTTTGCCGCCTCTCTAATAAGCAATGCAACTGATGCAAACTGTCTTCAGCTCAAAGGCCGCATTCAAAGCTGACCAACCCTCCAACCAGCCACACGCCAGGGGTGATCATGGCCAAAATGGCCGGCAAAACATGCACCTTATGTATCATACATGCAGGTACACTCATAAGAGGTTTAAACATCTCAGCCTAGCACTGTAATGGGATGGTCTCCTGATGGAGAAGACAGGAGTTGGGAGATCACTAAAAAAAGACTTTGTGGACATCATAGAGACCACAGGTTTACTGCTATGTTTCCAGGCCCAACGTTTGCATATGAACCTTTAAATCAATTTGGAAATAGGTTAGCTTGCACATACACCAATATCAAAAGTCTTGCTGATGTAAAGTTTGACATGCATAAGAGACAAGGCCTTCTCAGTGATGGCTCCAGAGTTATGTGGCTCCTTCCTGGTTATGCCTGGCTCCTTTTAAGTACAGGCCTTTAAGTGGGGCTTGCAAACTTATTTTCACTGCTGCCTTTTCTCAAGTGTGCAAATGATGTGCATGCCTCAGAAAACAATTTTCTCCTAATAATCATACCCTATTTGATGTGTCTCAATTTATCTTGTACCTTTTTATATATGATGCTTTTGAGTCTAAAAAGTGATTTATAAATACTTTGAATGAATGCAAAAAATAATCAATAGCAAATCACACTTATCTGCTGACATGATTTATCTTCTGAACATACCACCATAAAGTAAATGAAATTTACGACGTCAGAATTTTTTTTGAAAATCCAAGATTCCAGAGTTCTATTGCTAATAATAAAAACCATCATGGCTGATTTAGATACCAACTCTTTACCCTTAAGTTCCCTATAGAGCATCAAAGCTATTTTCACATAAGTGAAGGTAAACAGAGTCGGCTATTTATGTGAAGATGACTAAGCAGTGTGCACTCTTTTATGCTTTATTATTTACACACATATTAACTACTCCGATATCCAGTTAGATAATGATCATTTAAGTCACGTGAATATATCCCAAGGTCTCCTGTTTTCTAGAGAAGTAGTAAATCATCTTCTCTATGTTGGACAGGGGCACTGTGGGGAAAACCAAAGCAGAACTATTCCAGTAATGTCCATATTAAGGAGTATGGTTATAATTTCTTCCAAGCAAATTCTGCAGTCTTCCTCACTTTAATTCCTTGTGTAGCAAATCCAAAACACTTTCAATACGATTTCAAGAAATCCAACTTGAGAGAAGGGCCATTTATGAAACACCTTTGAGGTGCTTCAACGTTAGAGAAAGTAGCTGTTAAAATATTATAAACCCTCCTGAAAGCTAAAATCTGAATATTCAGCTCTGCCCATCCCTGATACATATCCACAGACAAAACCTAGATTGAGCCAAACTTCCAACAATGCAAACTGATGCATGCACCTCTCAATCCATGTTTTGAGAGGGTGCTATTGCCCAAAACTGGCATACACCTAAATATGTGAATGTAGCAAACGTGTATATCATACAGGTGTACTTGTCAGGGATTGGCTGCAGCTTCCTGCAGAGTGTACCTGAGCTTGCCTCTGCACAAAAATCTGAAATGGCGCTAAATAAAAGCTAACAAAGAATACAGATTTCAGTGTTTTAAGATGATCCATCAATTGTAACATGGAAGAAGAAAGTAGTAAGCATTACAACCAAAACAGCTCAGCTGAATCTAGCCTATGCACAATTATAGGCCTTACTGCAAGTAGATAAGCTTCAGGACTGACTATAATCACACTAAGTGACTATCTACATACAATAATAAAAGTAGCAATAGTACTTAGCAAAAAGCAGAGGTGTCTTAATAGTGGTGCTTAAATAAAGCAGGTGGGGCCAACCTGAAGCCCTCCAGATGTTGCTGAACTAAACTCCTATCAACCCCACCCAGCGCGACCAATAATAATAAAAAATGATGGGTGTCATAGTTTAGCGACATCTGCAGGGTCACAGGTTAGTCACTTAGATGTGAAGCTTTAGAATGCTCTGTTGCAACCACCCTATATTGTTCTTCATATATGGGGAGTAACATAATGCTCTTGAGACATCCATCCACGTTATGCCTAAAAGCTTCCTGATACAAAAAAATAATAATCAACTAGTATAAGCCACTGCTTCTCTCTCTTTATTTAAAAAACAGCTCCCCGTGCCCCCCTTCAGCACTTCTCTAGAGCCACCACTCATGCCATATATTTAATCCCTCTGTCCCGCTCCCTCACTTCTTCCAGTCCACAAAGGAGTAAAAAAAAGAAGAAAAAAGCTAGACCTGCTCCCCCCTTTTTGCAAACAGCAAATGATCTCCTATTCAGACCGGTGTGTGGGGAGTAAACTCCCACCTCTACTTCCAGCCTCATCGTCCCCTCCCCCCCAAAAACCCACACACACCTAGATTCCCCCCCCCCCCAATCTCTCCGCCCCACGCAGTGCTTTGCAACACCCAGCACTTCTCCGTCTGGACCACCCCGCCTCTTCTTTCCTCCTCCTCTCTGCCCCCCCCCCGCCTGAAAACAAAACAAAACAAAACCCGAAACCTAGTCCCTTCTTTCTTTCGAGATGCCTGAGCTTGCCCCCCCCCATTCCCAAACGCACCCTTTTCCATTTCTCCCCCAGATTCCACAATAGTCGTCCATAGTTCCGAGGGCGGGGGCAGGCGAAGGCAGCTGCTTCCCCACCCCCCACCCTCCGAAAAGTCCCTCCCTCTCCGTCACGACCCCTTGATTTATGTGATCTATAAATCAGAACGGGGGGGGGTTAAAATGTTGAATCCTTTTTTAACCCACCCACCCCCGCCTCTCTCCCCCCCCCCACCCCGCCGTCGCAAAACCCGGCGCTGGAGAGAGACCGAAGGGAGAAGGAGAAGAAGGGCGGAGGCAGCCCGTCCATAAGCAGGCTGCCTTCTCTCCGTGCGCCCTCCCCGCATCCCCAACGGGGCGCGCCTGCTAGGCCCCGCGGCCACGGGACGGGCGCGGAGAGGGGGTCCCCGAGGGGGCTTCAAAGCCCCGAGCCCGCCCCCCTCAACTCCTCCAAGTTGGCGATATTCTTGCTGGCTCTCTCTCTCTCTCGCCTTACCTGGCTTGGCGGGAGGAAGGGGAGACCCGCCGGTGGTCCGCTCCTCCGGGCGCGTCGGGGCTCCCCGGGCCAGGCGCGCGGGCGGAGGATTAATAATGGCAGGAGGAGGCGGAAAGGAGCAGGCTGCTCTCCCCGGCGGGCTCCGCTCTTTGTCTCGGCGGCGGCGGCGGCTGCTCCTCTTTCTCTCCCCGCTTGGACCCCGTGCGCGGCTTGCTCTGCTTCTCCTTCTCCTTCGCCCAGCGGGCCGGGCGCTCGGGGGCCGTCGGCGTCTCCGCGCTCCCCTCCCGGGCTCCTCTCCGCCTTCCTCCCGCGGCTCGACGTGTCCAAGGCCCCAGCGCTCCTGCCGCCGCTCAGCCCAGCAGCAGCAGCAGCGGGCCCCTCCCCCTCTGCCCAGGCAGGCAGCTCCCTCCCTCCTCTCCCTCTTTTCCTTTTCCTCCTCCTTCCTCCCCTGGCCGCCCCTTCCCTTCCTGCCGCCGCCGGGATCGCGTAGGGCGGGGAGGAGGAGAGCAGCCCTCCTCTCCCCTGCTTTCCTTTTCCGTCTCCTGGGAGGATCTCCTTCTCTTCCTGATGCTGCTGCTGCTGCTGCAACAACCCCCTCCCTCTTTTTTTTTTAATTCCTGCTCTTCCTCCCCACACACGATTTTTTATTTTTGGAGCAGCCGGTGCAAGAACCGCAGCCTCTTTCTCTCGCTCTTCACACCTACGCGCCTCTCTAATTTGGGGAGGGACTTTTTTTTTGCTTTCTTGCTCTCGGTCTGCAGCAGCATCGCGCACTCTTTCGCTTTGATTATGATGGTGGTGATGATAATAGGAATAAACCCCCGAGATTCAAACTCTTTATTTCTCTCTCCGGGACTTCTGGAGAAGGGAGAGAGCGCGCGCGTGGAGGGGCGCAATGGGCGCAAAAGCGCACCGGGGCCGCATAGAAAAGTAGCCCGGTCCTTGCGCGGGACTTAGGAGCCTCCTAACCCTGTGGAAATATTAGAGAGGTGGGGGGGTCACCTAACTCCGCCAGATCTGGCTGGGGGGGACACTTTTCAGCCATCGCCTTATGTGTGTCTGTATTTTAATTTTTGCGCCCTCCCCCGTTGGAGAAGGCTGCCCCTCGATTTGTTTCTTAAAAGGCCCGGAGCAGCTTATAAATCTGGGCTTCCCTGCCAATCCTGTCCCGATTCCAGCCTGCGAACTTTCTGGATTCGCTATCTATCCGAGGAAGAGAATCGAAACCGTTAAAACGGGACTCGGGACGCGCGTAAATGGAGAGCTCGGATCCGCGCCCACGGTTTGCTGCGTGATTCTCACCCTCTCTATTTTAAGGTGGGAGTGGGAAATAAAAACAGCCCCGTGGAGGAAAGTGCTTCTGATGCTGCTTGTTTTTTCTAGGCGAGGGGGGGGGGGCATAGATCCAGAAAGAAACGGGAGCCGGTTTCGGAGACGTCGGGTTTTCTGCGGGCGCGATGCTGTACTTGCACCGCCAACTCAAAAATGGAAAGGAAACCGGCCAATGTTACCATTCCCAGAAGAAGGGAACTTTCGGGCGCAGCGTCACAGCCTCCGAAGAGGCTGATTGGGCAAGGTCGTGATGTCACTCTGGAAGCACCGCCTTCACTCTGGAGGGCAGGAAAACTACCTGTGTCAAAGATAACAGATGTCTAAAGAGTGCAAAACAGTTGCAGCGCCAATACCGGGCTGAATTGTTAATATTAGAAAACCCACAAATGTTACGCGTTTCGTTGGTTCAATGCCTTTTATTACCCGGTGGGATTAATTATGTCTTCATTTGTTTTTGTTTTTTTATAAAAATTTTTATTAAGATTTTTTACAGATACATATTTAACAAACAGAATAGGTTTCATAACATCCTTTCATTCTATTGCGGACTCCCTCACGTCTCCCGCTTCCACTTTCATCATTAAAAACGAATTTTTCCAAGCAAATTATCATCTTGTTTATGCTCTTAAGTACAATATTTAGGTTAAACTCAAATAAAAAATTATAATTTAATGGTAGACAGTTATTTCTGCTCTGGCTTCCTTGTTAGGCTTCAACCAAATTACAGTACTTTTGTAAATAAATCTTAAATTTCTTCCAGTCTTCTTCAACCCTCTCCTCTCCCAGGTCGCGGATTCTGCCAGTCATCTCAGCCAGTTGCATATAGTCCATCAGCTGCATCTGCCATTCTTCCAGTGTTGGTAGATCTTGGGTTTTCCAGCTCTTAGCAATAAGTATCCTTGCCGCCGTTGTAGCGTACATAAAAAATGTTCTGTCCTTCTTTAACACGTTCTGGCCGACCATGCCCAGAAGGAAGGCCTCTGGTTTCTTAGTGAAGGTATACTTAAATACCTTTTTTAACTCATTGTATATCATTTCCCAAAAGGCCTTCACTTTAGGGCAGGTCCACCAGAGGTGAAAGAATGTTCCTTCATTTTCCTTACATTTCCAACATTTGTTATCAGACGAATGGTATATTTTAGCCAATTTCACTGGGGTCATGTACCATCTATATATCATTTTCATTACATTTTCCTTCAGAGCATTACATGCTGTGAAGTTCAGCCCGGTGGTCCATAACCTTTCCCAGTCCTCAAACATAATGTTGTGCCCAATATCCTGGGCCCACTTTATCATAGCCGATTTAACCAATTCGTCTTGTGTGTTCCATTTCAGCAGCAAGTTATACATTTTTGAAAGTACCTTGGTCTTAGGTTCTAGCAGTTCTGTCTCCAGTTTCGATTTCTCCACCTGGAATCCTAACTTTTTATCAATCTTAAACACTTCCTTAAGCTGAGTAATTATGTCTTCATTTGATAGAATTAATCTTTAAGGGCTGTCTGGCAAAGGCCGCTAACAAATAATAAAACAGGTTAAATAAAATATACAAATATTAACTGCATTGTAGACAGCAGCAATAAACACTAAAAGAAGCGGTAAACACCAAGAACAGGGTGGAACAGCACAAGCCTTTGCTTGTTTACTCATGAGTAAGTCCAACTTCGTCCTCTGCCCTTTTTAAATGTGTGGGTTTTTTTGGGGGGGGGTTATTGGGTTGTTTTTATTTTGATTATATGTTTTGTGGTTTTATATTTTGATTTTGTTCTGTGAACTGCCCTGAGACCTCCAGGTATGGAGCAGTTTATAAATTCAAATAATAATAATAATAAATAACATAACATAACAACTTCATAACATAACATAAAACAGAACATAACATAAAACTAACATAAAACAGCATAACATAACATAAAACAGAACATAACATATAACATAACATAACTTTGTTCAGTGTGGTTTAATTCCAGGTAAGTGAGCATAGTATTGCAACCTAAAGCAGGGAAATAAAACAGGCCAGCAAAATAAAATTAATCCATAATGGGGGCTGAACTACAACTGGCAAGGCTGCCACCCCATAGAAGGCGATGTCTCTGGTTGCTACCCACTTTGGTTCTCCAGCTGGCAGAACCTGCAGCAAGACCTCTGAACCAGATCATGGTGAACAGATAGGTTCATGTGGGGGAAAGGCACCATTACCTTGATCCCAAGCTATGTATTTTTGTAGATTGACACTAGCACCATGAACAGCCTCCACTCACAAATTGGAAGCCAGTGAAAAACACATTTCTGTACTGGCAGTGTGTGTTCTGAGCAGTCAGGACCAGGAAAAAAAATCTGGCCAGCATTTTCTGCTTTATCTGCGGTTTCTGAATAGTTTTCTAGGGAAGCCCTATATGCAGCAATCAATTCTCAATGGTGCCAAGCAGTGGCGTAGCGTGAGTTGTCAGCACCCGGGGCAAGGCAAGTAATTTGCGCCCCCTAACCCGTGGATTTGCGTCCCCTAACCCTAACCCCCAGATGTTGCGCCCGGTGCGGCCGGCCCCCCCTGCACCCCCCACGCTACGCCACTGGTGCCAAGGCATGAAAGACTCTGGTAAGACCCTCTGTCCACAGCTAGCAATCCAACATAAGTTGGTTTTAAAAAATGCTTTGTACTAAGGCTGTAACTTGAGCATTCAAAGTACTCCCAAGCTGCAGATTTGATTCTTTTGGGAGAAGTGGAGCACCAGCTAGATTAGCTTTTGCATCATCAAAACAAGGATTTTCAATATTTGGAGTCTAAAATTGCATGGAGGTATAGAATGTAACTAGCACAGTGGCGTAGCATGGGTTGTCAGCACCCGGGGCAAGGCAAGTAATTTGCGCCCCCTAGCCCATGGATTTGTGCCCCCTAACCCCCAGATGTTGCGCCCGGTGCGGCTGGCCCTCCCTGCACCCCCCACGCTACGCCACCTAACTAGGGTGCCTATGTTCCTACATGGTCTACTTTCTTAACTAAATCTTCCAGTGTGTTCAGAGTTTTCAAACAAAAATGACATAGTCAAGCTCTCTTAAAGTTAAGGCATAACTATGGTGTGTTAAGTGATTCTGAATATGAGTTTTTGCTCAAAACTTTAGCAGTTGCCTCACTGGTCAAACCAAGGTCTGCCATGTTCAGCAATAATCCCAGTCATCAGTAGGTATTAAGTGAGAGGTCAATGTGAAATTAGCTTGCTATCCGCTATGAATCTCAATTTTCCTTTTGTCCTGGTACAGAGTTAGTGAGGAAATCTGATACACAGGACAAAGGTTAATTAGCAGACTCATTGCTCTCTCAGTACATAAGGTACTCACATTTTCTTGAAATGCTATGTATGCTTACTTGAAAATACATCTTACTAAGTTTAATGAGGCCGATAGCCAGGTAAGTGAGTTGGGTAAAGCTACAACCTGTGTGCTGCACACTTATCTCAAAGTGAGCTCCTAGGGTTGAGATTTAAGATGACAATTCTATGCATACTTACTTGAGAATAACTCTTAGCAAATTCAGCTAGTTCTTAAATAGACTCTCTTAAATATAATTTTGAAACTGTGAATGGACTTTTCTTCCCTCCCCCCTTCCATGTTGAAATATTTATGTTGCAAACAGTCACAGCCCATTTGTGCATGTTTACAAATTTAATAAACAAATAGTTCCACTGTGTTCACTGAGACTCTCAAGAAAGTGTGTTCACGACTGTAGCCTTAGGGTGACACTGAGCACTTTTAATTCTCAGTGGCTGAATAATAATAATAATAATAATAATAATAATAATAATAATAATAATAAACACAGCTCAGTCCTGTGCAGAGCTGGGTGACGTAGGTACACCTAACTTTGCAAAGAATCAGACTGTAAATACCCCCCCCCATGGAAATTAAAAAGATTTCAAAAATGTTTTTGGCTGGCTCATACCCTTGAATTCATATGTATAATTCACCACTTTAATTAGTTACCACTGAGTCACTTGTGTATCCTTGGCAATGTGTTTCTAATCCTGCCTGAAAGTAACATAGCTGCTCTTCTCACTTACTGCCATGACTATTGAATTGTCAGTGACATTTACTAAAAACAGACTGAGAGAGGAATGATATCAGGACTTGGAAATGCTTTCGCGTTCCTGTCCTCAAGGCAGCAAAATGATCAGAAGGTGCTTTTAACATCCTGCTGTAAATTGAGATGCACAAATTTAGATTCTGTTACAATGAATTCTTTTATTAATAGCACCTCATCTTCCTCACCAGTAACCTCAAGGAATGGGTGGGAAAACTAAATGTAAACGTGGATCTATGTAACTGAGGGCCCATTTACACGAAATCACTCCGCATGATAGCTGAGACAGTATGCAAGGAGTGATTTGTGGATAGTAGCTCTATGTGCATGTCTAGTTTTCACCATTGTAACACTCATGCTCCTGAGAGATTTTATTTTTTAAATGAGGTAGTATGGTGAGAACTGCCAAATCCATGTGCCCATGAATACCTTGACATAGTATTATGGCTGGCTCCATAAGTGGAATTTGAAACATCCTTTCATGGATAGCCTAAATTCAAAATCTGCTGAAATTACTCAGAAATATGCACCATTGAATTTGGTGAGCCTTTCTCCTAAGAAAACATCATGCTGTGCATGATCAGCCCTGATATTTTATTGGTGAATTTAGGATGCTGCGGCATCCTTTATCTTTTATTGTTTTATTCTTGTACCACTTCCAAAATGATCTCAAACAGGCCTTCTTTTTATATATATTCTTTCCCCTTGGGATGTTTAAACAAATATGTTATCATACTGTGGGTGATTTCCAACATTAATCGTGCTCAGGGTAGATCCCCTGAAATCAAGTCCCTTCATTCCAATCTGTCTAATCTGAATATGACTAAAGTTTGACTGTCAGCATGTGTTCATGAAGTTTCTTGGACACCATGATCTACTTTGTTGCAGAAATATTAAATGCGGACTAGGAATGGTTTCGTAGAGCAATACACTGCACATAAATAACATTAAGAAGTTATGAAATGGTTAATTCTTTGAGCAAGTGTTAAGACTGAATCCTTTTGTCTATAGACTACCATAAAAAAAGAAATGTCTGGGGGGGTGGGAGACAGGCACAGATGGCCAGATTGTGGTTTAGTTCACATGATCATTAAAGCCTTCACAAACCACGGTTTATAGAGCCAGAAACGAGCATTAAGGCTGAGTGCGCCTCCCTTGTTCCACCAATTCCAATTGCACACTGGTTGTATTAAGCTAGAGTTCCCTATTATGTCCAAACCAGGTAATTGTGGCTCAATGTTGGATTCAAAAAACCATGAAAATAAGCCAGAATGTGGTTATTTTGTGGGTTATTCATCAACATTAAGCCAGAGTCCCCCAGTTTAGAAACTGGGAGGGAAAGGGAAGTCAAAATTTCCCAGTTTAGAAATGGGGGATTTGGGCATGATACAAGCCAGGAGCTTCATGCCAAACCAGAGAAAAAGCAGCACATGACTGATGTTCATTGATTCAGCTTTGTCATTGCTTTAACTGAAAGAACTATGCAATAGCTCAAGCCAGCTTCCCTATCCAACAATGAAGCTAAGAATCACTTCCTCATTTAATCGTGATTCTTATTCTTTCTTTGCCTTGTGGGTAAAGCTCATAATTAAACCACAGTTTCTTTTTAGAAGACCTCGATTTATAGAAGTTCCATGGAACGGTGTTGATTTAAAAAATTGCATATGCTTTTTCTTCCGTGCCACTGATAAAAACGAAGGAGGTCACTGCCGGGCTGGGATTCAGCAGTAACTATGGAGTTGTAGGCTGTGGTGAACCCAAAGGAGTTTTTCTATGGTCCTGCAAATAAACAGCATTGTGAAGTTCCCATTTTTATTCCAGACTGAAGGCAACAATAACCGTAAACATTGCACAAGAACTTGCTGGTCCTGAAGTTGGTTTCGTTTTCCATCGTCTGTAAGGACTGATCTAAATGCATCTTCCTTTACAAAAAGCAAAAACTGATAACATAAATGCTGATCGATCTCCCTGTGTGCGTGCCCTTTCTGGTGACAAGTGTGATATTTTAGCCTCGGTTGTCGAACGTAATCCATTCCAGAAGACCATTCGACTTCCAAAACGTTTGACAACCAAGGCATGGCTTCTGATTGGTTGCAAGAGCTTCTTGCATTCAAGCGGAAGCCATGTCGGACGTTCGAGTTCTGAGGAACATTTGAAAACCAGAGCATTTACTTCCAGGCAGTGCTTCTTTTTCTAAAAAAAAAAATGTTTAGGGGTACTCTCATATTTTCCTACTTCTATTGAAATACTGCCCCTCAGTGGAGCCAAACTTAGATTCACAAAATGTTTAGGGGTATGCATACCCCTGCATCTCCCCAGAAAAAAGCACTGCTTCTGGGTTTTCAGCGTTCGGGAACCAAAATGTTCAAAAACGGAACCATTTGAGAACTGAGGTTTGACTGTACAATAAAGCTTACTCGTTTGCTCTATTTATGCAATCATTCAAGTTTCAGATTGATGCAAACTACTAAGCTTTATTGTACAGTCAAACCTCAGTTCTCGATGGCTCCGTTTTAGTGGCACTGTGGGTTAAACCACAGAGCCTAGGACTTGCCGATCAGAAGGTTGGCGGTTCGAATCCCTGCAATGGGGTGAACTCCCATTGCTCGATCCCTGCTCCTGCCAACCTAGCAGTTCGAAAGCACATCAAAGTTCAAGTAGATAAATAGGTACCGCTCCGGTGGGAAGGTAAACGGTGTTTCCATGTGCTGCTCTGGTTCGCCAGAAGCGGCTTAGTCATGCTGGCCACATGACCTGGAAGCTGTACACTGGCTCCCTCGGCCAATAAAGCAAGATGAGCGCCGCAACCCCAGAGCCACGACTGGACCTTTACCGTTACCTTACCGTTCAGATTTGCTGAAATGTTTGCCACATCATCACACTGAGCCCTTTTTCAAGCCCTCGCCATAAGTGCCGCTCATCACATGACTGTTCATCATCACCACTATACTTTGCTCAGCAGCTGAAACTGGCTTGGAAATGCTTCATTCCCCATCCCGTGTTAACGTGGGGCATTGAACTGATACCGTGAACATCCTCATTGATGCACACCGGCCCTCCATCTCTAGAGTTCACCTGGGACCCTTCTCTGCTAGAGCATCTCAAATTAGCAGAAGTTGTTTGAAATTAGCATAAGTTGGCTCCCCCCAACTTCCAAGTACTCAAGCGTGATCAAAGGCTAAATAAGAGGTGGAGTCAATAACAACAGGTTCTCCTCCTCCTGTCATCTGGCTGTGTAGCACTACAGAGGAATCATCAGAATAAAAACCTGCTGCGGGCTCATCACAACAGATCTTGATGACGCCAAAATGTTAATGCTATTCTGCTGTTCTCCAGTTTTTCAAAGGGCAGGGAGTTTCAGGGGCAGTTTTTTTCCAGCTCTTTTTCCTTGTGAGAATAAAGTCCTGAGGTTTTTAAGGTCTGTTGTTGTTTTTTTAATGACTGTTTAATTGCACCTACACACACTGAGCATGGGCCACAATGGCAGTCACACAGATTAACAACTAACAGCTTGTTACACTAGTGGAATCCAGTACAACGATTCTAGTGCTACATTTAGGGCAATGTGGGCGGTTGCATTAGCTTCATCGGGAACTCTACCTGAAATATCTGCTACATTAAAAGAAAACTTTGGTCCTTGGCAGATTGTCTTTCATGACCCGAAGAAGGAAAAAGCGAGAGACACATGTTGTCTGGCTCAAATCATGATGTCTTGCAGATCTGTTTACTGCACAGACTTTTTAAAAAAATAATAATAATAATTAAGTAAACCGCTTATAACTAAAAGGGGGAAAATGGCAATTCAGGCATTTCTCCTATATCATTTCTGAGACAAAAGCTGTTGTGCTGTGTTCTCTCTGTTGTCAACAGTCCGTGAATAACCTTGGTCGCATATGCAGATGCAACGAGCAAGGCATCGGTACAATCAATGGCTGCTGTAATTAATTAGTTGTGGAATTAACTGGAAAACATAGTCTAAAGAAATAGCAGCACAGGGCTGAAATTGATATTGCCTCCTAATGCTATTGATTTCAATTTAAATGACTAATCTAATCTATGAAAAAGTAGAAATGTATCATACTAACGAGAGAATTATAGCAAGCTATTGGGTCAAATGGAAAGGCTTTCCAAAGGGCAACTTTGGCTGCAATTCTAACTCGGGTTACCTGGGAGTGGGCAAGGGGCAGCCCCAGACCCTGAATAGCTAAGCTGGCCAAAGACCCCCACCAGGTACCAGCTGTGTTTTTGTTTGAGTTTATAACTTTATTCTAACAAGGCTCCCACGCCAGGTCTCAGGCAAGCTCTATACAAGCTTTTCCTGGGAGTAAGCCCCACTGAACTCAACAGGACTTACTTCTGAGAAGAGATGGTTTGCGTTTCTCTGTAAGTGCTTATAATCTGTGAAATGCACTGGATGGAGGTCTATACTTCAGTCCTATACTCACCTGGGAGTAAGCCTCACTGAGGATTACTCAATAGAACTTACTTCTGAGTACGGGGGCCACTAGGGGGCGCATTGGAAGATGGCCGACAATAGTACCATCTCTCCGACCCACATGGGGTAATTAAGAGGCTGTTATGGAAGTAGGCAGCCTCCCTTGTTGCCCCAAGGAAATGGGGAACACTGCCCTTGCCTGCTGTGCCCATAAATCACCCCCTAATTCGAAAGAAGGGGGTGAGGGCCCTAGGCAGAATGCCCCCGTGTGGACCTCGGCTCTCCTGGACACTGTCTCTGATCGCGCACTAGTTGCAGCAATTTGGAATAATTAATTACAAAAGAAGCAAATGCACATATTTCAAGTGAAGAAGGGGAGTGAAGTCTGCTAATTTAAGTGACCTCTGCGAAAGAAGATGATGGGTTGGAGAAACAGGAATATTTTATGATGAAGATACACCAAAGGCTGGGTATTTTGACAACAACAGGACTGAATGGGGGGGGGGACCTTTTTTACTTTCCTTCTATGTGATTTACAAGAACCCCTCCTCATTAGAATCGTCGGTTGAACTGATCCAAGCAGGATGATTAAGGTCTGTGTGGAGATAAACTTGAACCAAAAGTATGCTTTATGAAGATCGAGAAGCAATAAGAGCTTTTGGAATGGCGCAGCAATTAATTCGGAGTCGCCATCTTGCCAAAGGATTTATAGCCGGGAGGAAGAAAGAACTTGTTTTCAGACTGCATTCCTAGTGAATCTCCTCAGAGGTTTTGAGAAAGGAGGCAGATTGGTGAAGATTAATGACGCTAAGACTGTTTTGATGTATGGAAGTGATGTTATATGGAAAACGTCTGGATATGGCTACTGGATAAAAAAAAATATCCACGCAGGATTACAAACTGTTCTAACCAGCTTGCGGAGATTATCAGAGGTCACAAAGAGAAAGGAAAAATATATGAAAATAACAACAAGAGATGTGGAAAAACAGTAAGAAAGGACTGGATAGTACTGTGAACATCATAAGATTAGATTTGTGGACATTAAAACAGCAGTAAGAAGCAAGAAGTTGATTGGATCCCCTTCGAAACTTGAAATATGGGTACCCCCAACAAAAATTTAAAATTCGGCTGTGTAATTTGGAATTTATGTAATTTGGTTTGATTTGATGTGATTGGTCGGTTAATAAAAAATATTCTTTTAAAAAAAGAACTTACTTCTGAGTAGACATATATAAGATTGCCCCGGAGGTGTATAAAAAAAACATGAAAATATTGATTGCAGGTCCTATTGGCCTAAATTGTGTTTTGTTTTTTTAAAGAGAGATTTTGTTTGAAAACCTAACCATATAAAAATACTGATTATATAAATGTATCCCATTACTTTTGAAAGTGAATCCAATCTTTCATTGAGCAGTCACAGAAAACCATAGTCAAAGAAATAATCAGTTCTTGCAGAACATACTAAAAACATTGATATTTAACATGACCTCTCAGCCGCACTTCTCTCTTTATTTGCAGATATATAGTTCCTAGAAGTCAGAAGCAGAACTCGGGGAAGACCAATTCTGCAAGCTCCCTGAAATGCAAGGTCTAGACAACCCGAGTTCTTCATGAATGGGAGCTTCTTGTGCACTGTAAGCAAGCCTACACTTTTTGATGAGTACAAAATTGTCAGCCTTTCAGGGATGGCTAACCTGTGTTCCTACAGATGCTGTTGGACTGCAAATCCTATCATCCCTGTCAATTGACTGTGTTGGCTGGGGCTGATGGGAGTTGGAATCCAACAACATATTGAGGTCCCCAGGTTCCCATCACTGCCTGAAAATAAATTATGAAGGGTGTGATTCCTGCCCCCGCCCCCAGCAATTGGTGCATTAGATCATCAGCAACAACAAGTGCCTACATACATCTAGCCTCAAAACTGACTTAATCCTCTCGGAGGTCATTGCTTAATAGAACAACCACAAGAATGAGGCCAATGTGTAACTCTGCTGGGGATCTTCTGAGAACATCATAGCTGCCTGATTGCCTTCTTTCGGCGGCTTCATAATCGGCCTGTGACCTTTGAAACAGAAATAAAATCCATCTATCGCTGAATGATCCACTGAAATCATATCTACTGAGGATAAATAATTTAAAAACAAAACATTGCTCTGAGTTTGCGGTAAACACGTTTAGCCATCTTGTATTTGGAGAACGCAGGGAAGTTAAGAACTTGAGGGAAAGGCAACTATGTGCAACCAATGCACAGACCTCAGAATGGATTAGCTTTTTTGTGTGAACACCGCAAACGCTTGAAAAACTGTTTTCTCGAGAGCAATCCAATGGAGCTGACTTTGATACAGACATCTTGGCACATGGCGGTCAACGTGCACAGCAACTGACATATCACAGTGGCTCAGTGCTGCAGGTCCCAGGTTCAGTCGCGGGACAAACCCTGGTCCATAGCCTCCAACATTTCTCCGATAAAAACAGGGACATCCCACCATGCACTCCAGTGAAAATAGGAACGTCCTAAGGAAAAGCAGGTCATTCCAGGATCAAATCAGAAACAGGGATGGATTCTATCAATCTGGGACTTTCCCCTGGAAAATAGGGACACTTGGAGGGTCTGCAGAATCCTGCAAGTTAGTATAGACCAGGCATACACAAACTCAGTCCTCCAGATGTCTTGGGACTACAACTCCCATTATCCCTAGCTAACAGGACCAGTGGTCAGGGATGATGGGAGTTGTAGTCCAAAAAACATCTAGAGGGCTGAGTTTGCCTATGCCTGGTGTAGACAGAATTGAGGTAGATGGATCAATGGATTCACTCAGTTTAAGGCAGATTGGTACATTCCTATCAGGGAACAGATTAGGGGAATAAGCCCTGACACAGCCCTGCGCAAACAGAATAGCACATGAAAGCAGCACAATTCAAGACTGCCCACCCCACCCTGCTGTTTACATGAAGGTGGCTGGGCATGATTAATTGGGTATTGTTTCCCCACTCCACTCCAATCCCCTCCCTCCACCCAGAACTGAGCAGTTAAGGTGTATAATTATGGAGCCCTGGTGCGGTTTCTTGTGTCTGTACGTGTGCATTTCAGAATTGTTACTTTGGTTGTAAACAAGGCAGCCATGGCAATTTTCCACGGAATGGGAGCTTTCTGTGAGCCTTTGCAAGAATACACTAGATAGCGCCCAGAACTGGAAATGCTATTTAGTGCCAGCAAAAGGAGAAAGGGCGAATTTACTCTTTAACAGGAGGGTTTGAACGTCACATCTGGGAGCTGAGGAAAATATCAATGTTGAAACTACCGGGCTAGTATGAGTGTGCAAATTAAATTTGGACTTGGACTTGTTTAAGCTAGTAAAGGGGAGACTGAGAGGAAATACGATAGCCATCTTCAAATATCTAAAAGAGGATGAAGCAACATTTGTTTGATCTTGCTTCAACCTCTTTTAGATATTTCAAATAGCTTCAAGTTACAAGAAAGGAGATCGCGACTAAACATCAGGAAGAATTTTATGACAGTAAGAGCAGTTTGGCAGTGGGACACACTCCATGGGAAAGTGGTGGATTCACCGTCCTTGGAGGGTTTTAAGCAGAGGTTGGATAGCTATCTGTCAGGTATGATCTAGGTGAGATTCCTGCTTTGCAGGGGGTTGGACTAGATTAACCCTTAGAGTCCCTTCCAACTCTTCAGCTCCATGATATTTTAGACGGGCCCCTATAATTCAGTTTGATAAGTAGCAAGTAGCCGGTATGAAAACAGGAAGCTCCTTTATAATACTATTGTAGGAACCTAGGAAGCTGAGTCACACCCCTGTCCATCTAGCTCAGTACTGTCTGCACTGAATGGCAGCAATTTCCCAGGGTTTCAGACAGCGGTGCCTCCCAGCCTACCTGGAGGTGATGGTGGGGACGCCAGGAATTATACCTGGAACTTTTTTTTGCATGCAAAGTATGTGCCATACTATTGAATAACAGCCCTTCAAAGAAAATAATAATAATAATATTTTTTTATTTATACCCCGCCCAACCCAGCCAAGGCCGGGCTCAGGGCAGCTAACAAGCAATAATAAAAGCAAGTTGAATGAATACAACTTAAAAACAAAATTAAAATACAACATTAAAATATTGAAACATTAAAATGTAGCCTCATTGCAGGAGGAGAAAAGAAAAGAAAAAAAGAAAGAGGGGGAGGGAATCAAATTGGCTCCAAGCCAAAGGCCAGGCGGAACAACTTTGTCTTACAGGCCCTGCGGAAAGAAATCAGATCCTGCAGGGCCCTGCTCTCATGAGGCAGAGCATTCCACCAGGCCGGAGCCAGTGTTGAAAAGGCCCTGGCTCTGGTTGAAGCCAATCTAATTTCCTTAGGGTCCGGGACCACTAGGGTGTTGCTATTTATGGACCTTGAGGCTCTCCGTGGGGCATACCGGGAGAGGCAGTCCCGTAGCATCTCCCATGGGTCTTGATCCTGCAACTTTGGAATTAATGGGAAAGTGCCTTTATCCACTGAGCTGTGCTGTGAAAAGCTTCAACTGCTTATTTCCGCATACTCAAATCTCTTTTAAACGCCCAGGAACAATCCGGACATGCATTTTCTTTCGGATAGTTGACAGCCCTACTCTGACCATGACTTTAAATATGTGGTATGGGACGTGGGTGGCGCTGTGGGTTAAACCACACAGCCTAAGGCTTGCTGATCAGAAGGTCGCGGTTTGAATCCCCGCGACGGGATGAGCTCCCGTTGCTCAATCCCTGTTAATGCCAACCTAGCAGTTCGAAAGCACATCAAAGTGCAAGAAGATAAATAGGTACCACTCCTGCGGGAAGGTAAACGGCGTTTCCGTGTGCTGCTTTGGTTTGCCAGAAGCGGCTTAGTCATGGTGGCCACATGACCTGGAAGCTGTACGCCGGCTCCCTCGGCCAATAAAGCGAGATGAGCGCCGCAACCGCAGAGTTGGCCACGACTGGACCTAATGGTCAGGGGTCCCTTTACCTTTACCTTATGTACCATTGGCGTAGCTAGGATTTCTTTTAGCAGGGGCAGGCTCTACATTAGATGGGGGGCAGAACTGAGTTATCTGCAATGCAATTGGTCAGTTAGTTTTTTGGGGTTTTTACTTGATTTGGGGAGACAGCTGCACCCCTTGTGTATGCCCATGGTGTGTACCTAGCTAAGTGAAGTTGAAATTGCCATATTCCATCACTAGAATGGGGTGGTTGTTGCACGTATTACAAGGGGCTGTACTGTATATCCTTCCCTGGTTGTGCTAGCCCAGAGATTGGAACATTTCTAGTTTTAGCATATTTTTACTTGTACATCTGCCTTGCGCAGTCATCTCCTTTGTGCCAGCCCTGCAAAGTATACAGAGCTGTCTGTCTGTCTGAATAGGTGTGTGTTTATGATCCTAAAGGTAGCAACTAGGAGGAGAAAGATTAAATGAAGACAGTATACTTTTGAGCACAAAGGTCATGCTATGTTTATAATGGATAAATATTCCATTAGGGAAGTATTTCCCAAACCAGCAATAAAGGCAATGCAGCTATTAAATGCAGGGCACACACACACACACACCCCGCCAACACACACACTCTGCACATTGGGCTTCTGAAGAATGGAATAGATTAGGTGTCAAGGCAGCAAATGAGATGTAAAAACGACCAAAATTGAATTTCTCCCCAACTTCATAATTCACCCATAAGCTGTATAAATGTCTATTCATTAAGCAAAGATCTGAAGGCAGAACTTTTTGCCTCTCCATTTTTCCATTTTCATTTTGAGTTATGCTGTAATTCTCTGCAAATAGCCCACATATACTGACATGTTGTGAAATGTCTTAAAACTGGATTTGCAATCACAGAACATATCTCACAGCGGTATGTTTTAAAAATAATAATTTGACGTGTTCCAAGCAAATAAAAGATGCAGAGAAAACATTGGCATGTTATCTGAAGTGATGATTCTTCAGAAGATAGCTTCCTTTGCATGTCTTGGTGTGCTTATTTTCGCCATGGAATTTTTGTTTTGTTTCTTAACCACCCTCTTATCTAGAACAGTAAGACTTTTGAATATTAATCAATGTGACAAATACAGGGGAATCACCCACAAAAGACAGCATTTGAGAGTTTAAGGGCTCCTTCAGACATGTTTCTGTGGGTGTATTCTGCAACATATAATAGTTCATTAGTGACGGATTTATACTGGACTGTCTACAAATCATTCCACCTTTTTAATTGTTCTGCAGTGTTTCCTCAATATTTCCTCATTATTGCCCTCTGGAGGGATGCTCTTCTGCTACAGCACAACACAAGGGGGACAAAAACAACAACACCTGGAACATTTGTGGTATGAAAAGTTTCAGGAATTAAGCAGGAAGCTGTGAGGTGTGCACAGATTGGAAACAGTGCAATATATCTGCCCTGAAACCTTGGCAGATACAAATAATGTTGAAAGCAGCATTGCGCATAACCACCCCAGTGAACAAAAGCTGTCACGAACGGACAATAAAATGGTCCTATGGAAGAGCCCTAGCAGCACAATCCAGTTCCTTGGCCTAACTCCCCGGTAAGCGTGCGCAGGATTCAGTGGTTTGGCATTTGTAGCGTCATTTGTTTAGCTCATTTGCAGGTAGACAAAGAATGGATAGTTCCTGGTGGAATCACAAAAGAGTTCACCAACAAGAGAACAGGATCTGAGGGTCCTGCACAGCTCCCCCTCCCCCCATAGTTACCAAAAGTGATCTACATAAATATATGCAAATGTTCCAGTCCCTGCATTGGAGCTTCTTGGTACAGAATATATAACATAAAACATAACATAAAACATAACATAACATAACATAAAACACATAACATAACACAACACAACACAACACAACACAACGCAAGGGCAACAAATGCATTCTAAGTATAAACAGTCCTGATGAACTTTAAGAATACCTATATGATTTTGTAAAAATAGTTGCTATTAAAGAGAACGTACATTGTCTCTGTTTTCAGGTCGTAGGGTCTTTTCTACAGATCAGTTAGATTCGATGTGAGACATTAATGTTTTATACAGCGGTACCTTGGTTTTCAAATGTAATCCATTCCAGAAGACCGTTCGACTTCCGAAATGTTCAAAAACCAAGGTGCAAAGGGTAGTCTGCCAATTTTATTGAGAAAACTGAGAAACACGCAGTAGAAGCCGTTCGACTTCTGAAGCGCGTTTGAAAATGGAAGCATTTACTTCTGGGTTTTCGGTGTTCGAAAACCGAAACGTTCGGCAACGGAGACGTCCGAAAACCACTGTACAGTATAAGGTTGGGGAGAAGAAAACCTATATGAATTTTAGTGCCACTGAGTGCTTTGTGCTGGCTTGCTGTGACCAAATGAATCATGCATAAGGTTTTTTTTTAACACACACACACACAAAATATTAAGTTTCAGCTACTACTTCAAAATACTATCTTCAGAAAGGACAGCATGAATAGGGAGAGAATCCCATGGGATATGCATATGTATAAAAACTATAGAGGAGAAAAGAAAACCCTTTTACATTTACTGTTGTGCTATATTCAAAAATGCAGAGATTTTGCAGAATGTTTAGAATATAATACAGGCTTTAAAATGGTTCAGATCCCTGGAGAAACGCTGGCCTGCTTATCATAAGCATAAGAACATGCATTTAGTAGCCAACTTTTAAAGGTAGTTCTGTGCCTGTGAATGACGAAAAAATTGATTCCAAGCTTTCAGTCTTAGCATAGAAAGCTTCGTTTGAAACCAGTACCAACACCTCATTGTTACATATGTTGTCTTAGAGAACAGGTTTTCAAAAATGCAGAAAATGCACTGTTCAAAGAAATGGACAGGAGCATAATTCAAAAACATGAGGCAAAGCATGAATCACCAACGTGGCTGAAATCTTAAAATAATCTTTGTAATCTCATTTTCTCTCATATAGCAGCCCATGACTCAGTGCTTATTATTTTGAAATGGGAAAGTCAGACTTTCCAACTTGTTCCCTTGGGACTGATCTGGAAGAGATGCTTTGTACATAGATCTTGCCCCCGCCTCTCTAAAGGATAACTCATTCTGCTGCATGAACTCTAGTAGGAAACAGGGCAATTCAGTTGCAGAAGGAGACCCAGATTGCACAATCTACTACTGCAGTGGTTTTCAGACTTCCTGGCTTCATAGAATTCTTTCCACTCTAGAGGAAGTGGTCATCGCTCAGTGGTATAGCGCCTGCGTTGTGTGTGTGAAATGATGGTTTCATTCCCTGGCAATAACATGTAAACCTGAGGTCCTGGTGAGCTCATCGCAGTCATAGACAATGGCTAGCTAGATGGACCAGCAGCTTGACCGGCATAAGACAGCTTCTTGTGACTCACCGACAAAAGAACTCCTGAATGTCTGCTGGGAAACCTGTGTTGCTGAGGGTTCTGGGAAGGAATTGAGGGTGCAGACTTACTTCACAGAGGCCACTGTCCCAGCCTGTTTGATTTCCTCTTTTGCATGAGTGAAATATTAGGAGAGGGCACCAAAACCCCTGAAGCTGTGCCTATTGGGATGATCAGAAGAGGAGGACAAGCCAGAAGGATGGGTTGCCATTAATAAGCTTCTTTTTGGGAATAGATTTAGGCACAAGGAGAGGATATATTATGTAGTTATTATCCTTCCATGCTCATCTAAGTGAGCACCATCCTTTGCAGCTTTAAACTTGGAAGCTAAGTTTCTAGAAACAATAATCCACAATGCTTTAAGGCAGACTAGATTTCCCCTGGTATTACCCCTTTCCTCCCTCTTAAAAATAACAACCATACATGTTTTGTGAAGAAGTAAAAGTAGAATTTACTTACATACTCTAGGTCTTGAGCAGCAGTTACAGTGGCAAAATGAAGGCAGGTTTATAACTACTAGCTAAGTTACCAAAGTACAAAAATTAAGTTCAAAATGGTGTCTGAGCTGCGGAGCTCAGACATACACGTGTGGTCAGCTTGGAGACATGATGAGGAAAAAGGGAGATGCCCAGGCAGGAAGGAAGTATGTGGTGTTACAGCTTCCTGCCAAGGCAGACAAAGGAAGTGATCTCACAGAGTTCTCTCTAGTAATTTTTACAGGAAACAGGAAAGCTCTGTGAGCTTCAACACCTTCATGTGCCTATCTGGTAAAACATCAGTTGTTGGCTTGACTGCAATATTGTCCCACACTTCTCAGCAAGGAAGAAGATTGTTAAAGAGCACCAAGTTTCTCTAGAGTACATTTTTTAAAAACTGCTGCAGTGGAGCAACTCAGTTTTTAGGGTTCCTGAGATAGCTGCAGCCAGAATGCTCTTCTAGTAAATTGTCTGTCATCTTTAGGGAGCTAGGGTCATTGCCCAAGACTTGCACTGATGCTTTACACTCATCAAATTTAGGTCTGATGGGCAATGGACTTTTGTACCTTCCAGTGGACTTTTGTACCTCTTGCCACCAAGCTCACTTTCTTCTATTTTTTTAAAAAAACCATTAAGTTAATAAATGGGAGAATTGCATGAATGGTGCCTTGTTGAATCTGGTCCTGTGTCTCTATTTAATTTCAAACTAAGACTGGCTGTTTCCCACATATGTACATACCTGCAGAGTAATTGTCTCAGAGACACCAACTCTGTAGGTGAATTGTGCACTGAGAATAATGTTTTCTTTGTCAGGACTGTTCAGAGTCAAGCCAGACAAATCTCTCTCTCTCTCTCTCTCTCTCTCTCTCTCTCTCTCTCTCTCTCTCTCTCTCTCTCTCACACACACACACACACACACACACACACACACGGATAGCTCTTCACATATTGTAGATGCATTTCTCCATCACAAATAACTGTTTTCAACCTCCAGACAAAATTCTGCCTCTTAAACATTTCTCTTTTGAGATTCAGTCCCTTTTTCCAGCCCCCTGCAATGCAGGAATAAGCAGCTGTCCCATATGGGAATCGAACTTGCAACTTTGGCATTAACAGCACCATGCTCTAACCAACTGAGCTATCCAGACCCTTTCATTATTGGATCGTTTTGGAGTCCCTTGTGCAAGACGTTCATCGCAAGTCCCCTCCTACAGATTCCCAAAGGAGAGGAAGGATCCAAAGGTAAAACGCAGAATGAAGCACGGCTGAAGACAGCAACAGAGCAAGCAAGCCAGCACTCAAAAGATGATGCTTCAGAGTGAGGGAAGGAGGCAAAACTGGACTGCCCCCTCCCTCCACAGCTGGGCTAATGGATCACCTGGCCTGTGGGAAGGAAGAGGAAAGGATGGGAGGTGGACAAGGACAACCTCAGGGCCTGCCTTGTTTGGATTGTCTGCTCTTCACCACAGGGCCAACTCTACATTTGATTTCATTTGTTTGTTTTAGTATTTTACCTTTATAAACCGCCTTGGCAGAAATATGGTATAGAAATGCAATACATAAATAAGAAATATGAAAAACCCAGGACTATTTGTGTGTGACATTACCAGTACCTATGTTTTTATATTTTGGTTGCCCATGGCAGCCATTTTGTGCCGGTACCCACAGCATTTTTTATCAACAGATGAGTCCTGGCATCACAATTTTAACACCCCACCCCAAAAGCATCAGTCCAACCTAATCATGAAGCCCCCCAGCACATTTATAAAACATTCTTGGTAGGGCAATGTAAAGCGCTGAGTTCATATTACTCTAGAAAGGCGGTATGTTAGGATAATAGTTTTACTTGAATCTTTAAGGGCATCTCCATAATAGATTTCTGGAAGTCAGACCCAAGGGTCAAGAGGGTCAGCTCTCAGTAGGTTCAGGCAGTAGGAGAGAGAACAATGGTTCTTACAGATTCTTAACAAAATACTGTTGTATTTAAGGCCTGTTGTTGCCTCTTTCCTGGAGCAACCATTAAACTGTTCAGTTACATCCCTGATGTCTCATTCACAATGATCAAGCCAGACAAATCCATAGCAAAATGTAACGATACGAAGGCTTTGGCACTATATTTATCCCCTGCATGTCCCTGGCCATCTGCACAGTGACAGTGATGATCTAACCAATATCAGCAGAGGACATGCAGTCTTCACAAATAGCTTTCTGCTATTAAAGTGGGTTGAGGACGCAAAGTCCTTTTTTTTCACTTAAGGAATACTTCACAGTGTTTAAGCGTTGAACTGAAACTGCTGCAGAGGACACGGAACAGCCCAGCAATGAATGAATAACAATGAAGCCACTGTACCAAAGCTCCTGACACATTATACAATAGTCACTTTTCATATTAACATAATGCCAATATTTATGTTTCTTCTTGCTAGGCAGTCCATGGAAATGAATAATTTGCTGGAGTGGTTTATAGCTTGAAGCTTTTGCTACTGCATCAGTTTACGGGCAAAATAGAACACTTTCGGTGGAAGATCATGGGTGAAAACACTAAGACATTTCACGCGAATGCTATATTGAGCTGCCTTTCAGTCCATTGAAATGGAAAAGAAAATCTTGTACACATTAATTTTGGAATGTGTTTTGGAAAAGAAGTCAGAAGACAACCAAAAACTTTGCTGCTAAGTAATTGGGTGGCGCTGTGGGTTAAACCACAGACCCTAGGACTTGCTGATCAGAAGGTTGGCAGTTCGAATCCCCGCGATGGGGTGAGCTCCCGTTGCTTGGTCCCTGCTCCTGCCAACCTAGCAGTTTGAAAGCATGTCAAAGTGCAAGTAGATAAATAGGTACCACTCCGGCGGGAAGGTAAACGGCGTTTCCGTGCGCTGCTCTGGTTCGCCAGAAGCGGCTTAGTCATGCTGGCCACATGACCTGGAAGCTGTACGCCGACTCCCTCGGCCAATAAAGCAAGATGAACACCGCAACCCCAGAGTCAGTCACGACTGGACCTAATGGTCAGGGGCCCCTTTACCTTTTTAATAATTAGAAATAATCAGGAGGGAAAAACACAAGGCCACTATTTATCTTGTGATATATATATATAATGCTAAGCCTGGATTATAGGAAACTTGGTATTGGACTAAATGCCTATTTTATTTTATTTTTGGCACAAATGGTGGCTCTGGTCCTGCCAGCTGAGTTTGCAAATGGCTAGAGCAAGGATTACGGTATGTATAGCCTTGTTTTCAAAGTTAAATCACTGAAACACTAAATCCACCTTTGCCTTGGTGGATTATGCTGATAATTATACCAATGTCCATTGCATACGGGGTTGACCTGATTAATGATTTTCAGTTGATTAACTGTCCTGCTCAGTCAGTTTAATTGATGAATTAACCAGCTTAAGCAAACATCAAATTATCTCCAAACAGGTGACATTTTATGGATAATACTGAACCTGTCTCTTGGCATAGTATCAGAGAAATATAATTTATTGCCTGAAAAACAGGACATCCATAATCTGTTTCATGACAGTGTACTTTATTAAAATACAAGATACGCTGTAGCATAATAGGGACTAGCATAATATATGTGTTCTAACAAATTAACCAATTCACTACACCCATTACTTAAGTGTTGCTTTTGTCTCTTACTGTAGATCTGTAAAAAGATTTTACATTTTAAAGTATGCAGGTGGAAGATAATTTGTGTGGCTTCAAAGTAACTAATGTTAGTCTTGACTTGCTTGTTCCGTGGAGTTCAATTAGGACTTGGTCTCACTTAGCTAGTTCATGGACCAAGGTAACTTCAGAATGGTTCCATCAAAATGGTGGCGGGAACAAGAGTGGAGTTGCAGATTGATGACGCCACAAAACCAAGAGTAGTGAACTAGAGATTAAAAAGCAAAAATGTTATGATTTCTGCCTTTAAGATTTCCAAACTATCATATTTTCACTTCTACTGCATATTTTAGAAAATTGCTGTGTCTTTGGACACCTGTTCAGATATCATAACCAATTTTGTATTATAATTCCTGAGATCAAGCAGCAGGTTTTCAGCTTAGTTTGGATATAACTGGAGGCCATTTTGAATAAAGATGGCCGAAGGAGCATGTCAAAACTGCCCTGGTTTTTGTTAGTTTGTTTCATAGTACTCCCAAGCCACATCTTAACTCTGCAATTGACTGGTTATGAAAAGCATCTTAACTCTGCAATTGACTGGTTATGTAACCATCAGATTTTCAAATCTCAGTCTATGATTTCTAAATATTTAAAATGGATCTGTTACCTGGTCTGCACTTTACAAAAGTGTTATAAAATGCAGGCAGAATACCTATAATTAAGCAGATGAAAGCTATCAGTAGATTTATCTTTCCGAAGGCTATTTATATTACTTACCAGTTTTTGAGGTAGAATGCTAAATCAAACAGAGGACTCACCTCAGGTATTACAGCTGTTCAGGTGTGCACCTATATGTTTCCACACAAGCTCCAGAAATATTACTTTTTGTTTTATTAAACGTCCTTGTAATTTGATTTGTACAGGCAGCTTAAGCTAACATGGAAAAAGAAGTGAATAGTTGCTGAAATGATGAGTAACTAGAGTTCAAGAGGAAAGGCGTTGATGGAGGCATTTTTGGCTTGCTTTCAAAATCTGGTTTCTCAAACTAGGCTGAGTGCAGCAGAGCACAAGCGAAATGCAGCAAGCATTTCTAAGCTAAGAAGAATAAGGCACACCTTTATTGAGTTTGAGCACAAATATAGCAAAGTCCTCTTCTTTGCCAGGTTTCAGCCAGTTTACATAGTCACACTTTATTTCCCTCCCTCCCCCTATTACTGACAGAAGGGGTAGGTGGGGGACTGCCAGAGGAGAGGGTTTTTATAATGTTGTAGGACTGGAGGGTTGGTTTGGATTCCGTCCAAACCTGTGTAACATTTGTAAGATGGGAGTCTGTAGCCGAATGAACTTCTAAAAAGGTCAAACCATTCTCCTTGTTAAGTTTTTTTTTGGTTATTTATATTTTATTGAAGTGATTTCAATTAAAAGAAATAAAGTGATACAGAAAAAGAAGGAAAGGTAATGGCCTCACCAGCCCTGTTAAGCACCCTTTTTACATTTCTAAAGAGTTGGTCAAGTACAGGTATGTTGCCATGGAAACAACTAGCTGGCGATGATTCCAGAAGGAGGGGGATGGGCCTTCCCTCTTGACTTGCCCGGAGGTCATGTCATCCTAAAGGCAAGTGAACAACAGACCCGGGGCCAGTCTTTGTCTAGTCTTGCCTGGGCTTAGAAGACACAGGTTTGACCTGCTCACTGTTCTGAAACCAAAGCTATGAATTTGGGGGGGTCATCCTAGAAACCTAATGGGGGAACAAGATCTGCTGGGGTGTTCTCTATTAAGTCAGAATTGTCAGTCCATCTTATGCTTAGCCTGTAAGGTAAAGGTAAAGGGACCCCTGACCATTAGGTCCAGTCGTGACCGACTCTGGGTTTGCGGCGCTCATCTCGCTTTATTGGCCGAGGGAGCCGGCGTACAGCTTCCAGGTCATGTGGCCAGCATGACTAAGCCGCTTCTGGCGAACCAGAGCAGCCCACGGAAACGCTGTTTACCTTCCCACCAGAGCGGTACCTATTTATCTACTTGCACTTTGACGTGCTTTCAAACTGCTAGGTTGGCAGGAGCAGGGACTGAGCAACAGGAACTCACCCCATCGTGGATTTGAACCGCCAACCTTCTGATCAGCAAGTCCTAGGCTCTGTGGTTTAACCCATAGCGCCACCCCTGTCCCATGCTTAGCCTGTATGTATGTGTAAATAAAACTGTACATCACAAAGATAATGCAGTCTTCAGTGGCCTCAATTCCAAGGAAAGCCACACTGCGGTATGGGCTGATACACTGAAATCTCTCATCAATTGGATAATGGGGTGGGAGGGGGTCCACAGCAGGGGCAAAGTATATTTCTAGGTGGACGACAAAAATAAAACCACATATGCTAATATCCGGACCATAGAAATGGTGGCAAATGGAAGGTGATCTCGTTGGGGGGGGGCAGATACTTGTCCTCCTGCCCCACCACCAATGTTCTGGGGCCACCAATGTTCATGGGAAATATAAATCTCAATCTGTGATTATCCTCAGTCCATATTCGCTTTTGCTTCTGCAGCCCAAATCTTACAACTGTTCTTCTGCAGGCAGGTACAATGTTCTTTCTTTTCAACTGCTGGTTTGCTCTTTTCTCTCTCTCATGCATAGAAATTGTTCAGGCACTGTTCTCTATTAAGTCAGAATTTAGGTTAGTTTTACTAGGCAGTACTTGCCATAACTGCTACTTCTCCTGTTAAACTAATTAGCAAAAGATTTACTTTCCCCATCTGCTTGTGTATTTCTCCCTTTCCTCTCAGGTTTCGAAGGAATAAACATTGCTAATTGCTAGCTAATTTTGCTGACACTCTGGGATGTATACGGCCGGGGTCAGGCCTGCTGATTAACATACATTCATTTTTTTCTTAGTTACTCTTTATCCACAGCTACAATTCCTAATTGAATCTATCACTTTCCCTTATTTTTCTTGCTAGTTCAAAAGTACACCCTATATCAACAGTGTTAATTCATTATGGTTACACTTTTTCTGAAATATGTTATATGCTCTTTTTTTCTCCCTGCCTCTTTGCTGAGCACTTGCTAATCTGAGTTTCAAGAATTCTTTTCCCCCTTTATCATTCCTAAAGACATTTATTGCCAATACTTACACGATGCCTCATAGCTTCAGGATAAGAACAGAAATCATGCTTTGGCGGCGCAGCAGCAGCAGGAGGCCCCATTAGCTAAAGTGGTACTTCAGGTTAAGAATAGTTTCAGGTTAAGAACAGACCTCTGGAACAAATTAAGTACTTAACCCGAGGTACCACTGTATATAGCATAATCATGTTGTAAGCTGGTCATCTACAATGTCCTTTGTAAATGTTGAGAAGTATTTTCCTGCAAGATCATGCTGATCAGAAATCTGTGCAAGAAGTCGTGTCATCCATGTCTTTGCCACTATGCTGGGGCAATGTAAACAATCTGCTTACACTACTGAGCCTCTTGGGCTTGCTGATTGGAAGGCTGGCGGTTCGAATCCATGCAACGGTGGTGAGCTCCCTTCACTCTGTCCCAGCTCCTGTCAACCTAGCAGTTTGAAAGCATGCCAACCCAAGTAGATAAATAGGTATCACTGCAGCAGGAAGGTAAACGGTGTTTCCGTGTGCTCTGGCACTTGTCATGGTGTCCCGTTGTGCCAGAAGCAGTTTAATTATGCTGGCCCTATGACCCAGAAAGCTGCCTGTGGACAAACACCGGCTCCCTTGGCCTGAAAGTGAGATAAGCGCCGCACCCCATAGTTGCCTTTGACTGGACTTAACCATCCAGGGGTCCTTTACCTTTATATCCACAAAGTGGTAAGTCACCACTTGATAAAATGCCCTCTGCTTTCCACCCATTGTTTGGTGTGCTTTCAGGATATTGCGGGCTCCTCGTCCCCCAACACATAATCCTTCAAAATACTTTCTCATACAATATAACTCTTTCGCCCACCCCCAATTAAAATTGTTTACTTTTGAGTGATCTCTCTGTTTGCTTAATTCTAGAAAGGCATGTGGATCTACGCTGCTGCCAACAGGTTAGCTGCAGAAGCAGTACAAATGAAACAGCAGGCCAGCAATGAGAGATGTGGAGGAGAGGAAACTACCCCCAGAGCTATGCCATTTGAGGCAAGGTAGAACGTACTGTGCACATTGATGGTATCATTTAGCCATCAATACCTCTGTGGAGCACCGCCCCTTCTCTATCAGTGCTTTGAGTCCTAGGGAAATGATCACGTTCCATTAGCCAGGCAGCAGAATGATAGCATGTCATTTACCACTGAGCCGCAGCCACTGGCCTGACTTAGTTTCTCTGTACCAGGTAGGAAGTAATTGTTCTGCAGCGGCACTCCCTGTGTTTCAGTTCTCTATTATCTAGGTCACAGAGAAACCCTGAAAATAGTTATAAGAAACTTCTTTAATGATTCATATTTAGCTGTAGCTGTCATTTCACAGATGTTTCATCGAATCCCACATGAGTCCAGTGGTTTCAAACTCTTTGATAGTTCTACCATTTCTTCCCCAAGGTCTGCTATTTGCTAGTCCTTTGAGTCTGAAACAGCTGCCCACTGTAGTTTCTCTTCTTCTTCTTCTTCTTCTTCTTCTTCTTCTTCTTCTTCTTCTTCTTCTTCTTCTTCTTCTTCTTCTTCTTCTTCTTCTTTGCCATTAAAAAAACCCAACACCTTCCATCCAGTGAAACTAGGCCCAACTCTTCTCATAACAAAAGATGCTTACTGCTGCCATCCATGTTTTTCAAGTGGCTGCTCTGAAAAATGGGCCAATTCATTCAACTGATGGATGAGCAAATGATCCACACCTTGTGGTTTTATGGTCTGTCCCCTGCCCAGCTGTTCTGAAGGTGAATCCAGAATGGATAATTATTTTTAGCTGGAAGGTTCCATCTTTTCTAAGCCACCTTCCAGGGGCTAAATTCCTAAACTGGGCAGAAACAATGCATGTAAATTTTATCTTTGTAGAGCCAGCTAGTTTCCAAACACACTCACTTATGCCTCTCTGCCCCCATCAAGGCAAGCAAGGGCATTATCACAGTTGAAGGCTTCATTTCAGCCTGGCGAACACATTTATAATGACACCTCTGTACCATGTTTATAGTACAGCCTATGCTGAACAATGGACCCTGAGCCATCCACCACAGTTGCGCTGTGTTTGCTGCAGGCTAGGCCTCCTGATACCTTCATAATTACTCTGGGCAAACACACTTTGAAACTCTTGTTTTCAGTCATCAATTATATTTAGAAAAGCGAGTATTGCACAGTTAAATTAGAAACTCTATTATTGTGGACTGGAGCCAGACACCACAGCTGGACATTTCTCCCTTGTTATTTTTAGGTTCTGTTCTGTGTTCTTTCCAGCAATACAGTGACATGTTCTTTGGCAGGCAATAGCCGTGAGTGAGCAGCCCTCCGTGCAAAACTCAGAAACACATAATTCTTCCCAGCCAATTCCAGCATGATATCAAGAAAGTCATTCGCTGCTCAACCTGCAGTTTCCAATCCATAACTGTCCAAAATACTGCGTTCAATTTTGTCTTCCTGTCGGAAAGTTCTGAGAACCAGGAAAATTTAGCAATAACCCCATTGCTGATAGCTTGAAGATGTCACTTGGCACTCAGTTGAGCAATGTCCACCAAGAAATATCATATAGATTTCCAGAGAAGTGTGGGAATTGTTCTCAGACTTTTGCACACCACCCTAGAGATCTTTGGATAAACAGTGAGTTAAGAAATACTTTAAAGAAAATAGTTAATTATACTGTGGAGAATTTGAGGGTATAGAATATTAAATTTTTATAATATTACACAGATGGGGACTTGGTTACCAAGGTATATAATAGATTTCTTAGTTTCAAGTTGAACATTCAGGGTGTAGTTTTCAAGTACTCATTACACACACAGAAATCTCAGTACTGATTCTTTCACGGCTGCCCATACAGATAAGATAAAGGATGCACAATGAAAAACTGTTACATAATGAATAAACATACATACATACATACATATAGGAGCTATATAATTAAACACTGCTGCATAATGTGTGCACATAATTCTGAAGGGTGGAGTGGCTTTGATTTAGAGCAGGCATTAGGAATGGATTAGCTATTATGCTAAATAAACTATAGCTCATGGCTCCACCCAAAGTGGTAGTAAGAGTATTTTTATCCTGCTGTTAAAATGGGCTCCTTTACAACTCGGTTCACTTTGGAACATGGCACTGATTCCTCAAATGCTGAAAATTAAAATATCGGTAGCCTATCCAGCATGAGGAAATGGATCTTTTTGCATATAATAATTCAAGGACAAGGCATGAGATAGAGGTGGATGAATGCAAGGAATCCTGTGTTTACCCCCTAAAAACATACTGGACAAGGCCAGTTTCTGAAGGGAGTTTAGGGACATGAAAGGGTTCTTCCCAATCCTATATTAGATTTCTGCAGCACAGGAAATTGCTTGACATGTTGCTCTCATATCTCCAAACTGTAATTCAGATGCCTGGGCGTGCACATAAACTTGGAACTCATTGCAGTCCTGAGGAAACAGGTAATGTCTCTCCCCTACATGCATATTACTGTATCTGCCAAAAGACTAATGTTGGTTAAAGTACATTTCTGAGCTCAGTTCAAAGTGTTGGTGCTGACCTTTAAAGCCCTAAACGGCCTCGGTCCAGTATACCTGAAGGAGCGTCTCCACCTCCATTGTTCTGTCCGGACACTGAGGTCCAGCGCCGAGGGTCTTCTGGCGGTTCCCTCGCTGCGAGAAGCCAAGTTACAGGGAACCAGACAGAGGGCCTTCTCGGTAGTAGCACCCACCCTGTGGAACCACCAGATGTCAAAGAGAAAAATAACTACCAAACTTTTAGAAGACATCTAAAGGCAGCCTGTTTAGGGAAGCTTTTAATGTTTAACAGGTTATTGTATTTTAGTGTTTTGTTGGAAGCCGCCCAGAGTGGCTGGGGAAACCCAGCCAGATGCGCGGGGTATAAATAATAAATTATTATTATTATTATTATTATTAGTAGTAGTAGTAGTAGTAGTAGTAGTAGTACTTTCCCACCCCTTGAAGCCTTGTTGGGGAGAAGTTGTTAGGGCATCAAAATTTCAACACCCAGTTCTGCGTCAGTAGAGCTGCACACTTCTGTTACTGGGCTCCATTGAAAATGGCTTCTCCCTGTGAACCTCTCCAGACAATGGAATGACTCTTATTTTCTTATCTCTATCTCCTGGGTGATGTGGATGCCGTTAGGCAGTTGAATGTGCATGTGTACTCTGTCTGTTTCCCTTCTTCACAGCTCCCCTCCATATGGCCCCTGGCACTAGCAATCCATGCTACGTCACTGGAAACATACATCTTTTCCTCTCACTGCAGCACTGTAGGGAAAAGCTGTACCCCTGATGAAGTTCACAGGAACTCTTAAAGATACAGGAGACCCTTTCAAGATCTTCACCTGGAAATCTTCCTTGTACAGTTTCGTAACTCCCACATGGGGCAATGCCCACGGTTTAGATCCTCTGGGGAGAAGCCATCCTGAGAACGTTGGTCCCTCTAGGAAAGCCTCAGTACCACTGAGCTTCTTCTGAAATCAAGTAAGCACGGTTACACATCTAAATCCACACCTGTGGACTATGTTCAGGGAACAAGTTCTTTCAGAACAAGAATGATGGTAGTGGGGAGGATTAAAGTCCAATGTGCTGGGGGATCTCTCTCCCCCTTTAACCCTGGCTTTATTCTACTAGAGGAAAGGCTGATCTCTGTCTAGTACAGGTACCCCCAACCTTTGGCCCTCCAGATGTTTTGGACTACACTTCTCACCATCCCTGACCACTGGTCCTGCTAGCTAGGGATCATGGGAGTTGTAGGCTGGAGGGCCGCAGGTTGGGGGTGCCTGGTCTAGTAGAGCTAGCCCAGAAACGATCACAGTTTCCAAATACAAAGGAAGACTGAATCCATAGTCTTGGGTAGGTTAGTCAAGTAGCAGAGTGCCCTTGTAAGGTACTCAGGGACCAGGAGAGATCAGGGCCTTTCCAGAAAGCAAAGGTTATTGACAAAATATAACAAAATGACAATTAAATAGTTGCCTAGAAGGTGTCCCAGATACAGAGGAGGAGAGGTGAAGTGGTTGCCAGCCATAGAGGCTGCCTGGTGATTGTATGGTTTCTGAGTAGGGGAGTGGAAAAGACTTGAAAAGGGGGAAAGGGTTCCATCCGTCCTCTCTTATCCTTTGGGTGCGGGGCTCCTGAGTGTCAGAATAAATCAAAAAAATAAGACATGCCTAGTCCACAACCAAGGGACGTGGGTGGCGCTGTGGGTTAAACCACAGAGCCTAGGACTTGCCGATCAGAAGGTCGGCGGTTCGAATCCCCGCGACGGGGTGAGCTCCCGTTGCTCGGTCCCTGCTCCTGCCAACCTAGCAGTTCGAAAGCGCATCAAAGTGCAAGGAGATAAATAGGTACCGCTCCGGCGGGAAGGTAAACGGCGTTTCCGTGCGCTGCTCTGGTTCGCCAGAAGTGGCTTAGTCATGCTGGCCACATGACCCGGAAGCTGTACGCCGGCTCCCTCGGCCAATAAAGCAAGATGAGCGCCGCAACCACAGAGTCGGTCACAACTGGACCTAATGGTCAGGGGTCCCTTTACCTTTACCTTTGGTCCACAACCTGATGGAGCTCACTAGAAATGGAAGCACAGAGAGAAGGAACCCAAAGAAGACCTATTTCAGCCAGGCTGTGTTTATCCCAGCAAATCTTCACCAGGAACCACATGGAATTTAGTAGTTCACAGATGCAAGTGCAGGCACTTTGCCAGGAAGTCCCAAAACTTAGATATGCAGAGTGAATGCCAGCAGAATGAAGGATGCATGGGAAACACAGGAGGCTTGTGGCGGATGGGAAACTTGCAGAGTCCAGGAGCTCTGAGGCAGTTATAGCCTTTGATGGCACAGGAAGAGATGATTGCCTTGTTACTGCTTAGCAAAAGTGATGGTAGCCTTAGATTGGAGTTTAATGTACTTACTGTAAACGGCACTGGACGATACCCTCCAACAGTTCTCCGATGAAAATATGGAACTTCCCACTCCATCATGATAATTTTACTACAGTGGTACCTCCTGTTGCGGACAGGATCCTTTCTGGAGCTCCAGTCAGATCCCAAGGTTTCTGCAACTGGAGTGACAGCTTCTGCGCATGCATGTGTGGTGGCAGACTGCTTCTGTGCATGTGCACGGTGCGGTAGAGTGCTTCTGCACATGCACACACGGCAAAACACTTCTGGGTTTGCCGCTTTCACAACCCAAAGTTTACGTTACCCAGGGGTAACGTAAGCCAAAGTGCTACTGTATTTGTACCCCTCACATCTTACTGGGTTGCCCCAGCCACTCTGGGCAGCTTCCAACACATATAAAGACATAATAAAACATTGAACATTTAAAAAATACCCTTCCCTATACAGGATTGCCTTCAGACGGCTCAGGGGTCGGATAACACCATACCCTCCAACATTTCTCCAATGAAAATAGGGACGTCCTAAGGAAAAGTGGGACATTCCGGGATCAAATCAGAAATTGGGATGGCTTCTCTAAATCAGGGATGTCCCTGGACAAAAGGAAGACTTGGAGGGTCTGCTGAACTCTCCTTAGCCAATCAATAGGAGACATTTTGATCCCACACCACAGAGGGTGTGTCCAGTGGATAGTCCCTTGTCCATTTCAATAGAGAGTTTGGGTGGGTCATGTTCAAGTGTACTTTGTCCTAGTTAGCTAGATTCTTAATCGGGTTAATAACTTAATTTGTTCTGGAGGTCTGTTCTTAAGCTGAAACTGTTCTTAACCTGAGGTACCACTTTAGCTAATGGGGCCTCCCGCTGCTGCTGCAGCGCTGCCACGTGATTTCAGTTCTCATCCTGAAGCAAAGTTCTTAACCCAAGGTACTATTTCTGGGTTAGTGGCGTCTGTAACCTGAAGCATCTGTAACCCGAGGTACCACTGTAGACAAAACATAACCTATTGCACCCAGGTTCTTTGGAGGAGGCCTGGGGGAGATAATGCTCTCCAGCAACATTTGACCTGTCCGTGCCTTTCCTAAAAATAGGTGTGTGTCTTTAACCCATTCCATATTTTAGGAATCTGCTAGACATAGGAAATTCAACTTGTCTTGTTGCAGACAGGGTTAGGTGGGCCCTAGGACTCTTCAGTTCATAAGCCATCTGCATGACACGAGGTGCTTAAAGTGAGGAGTCATGAGGATTCTCTCTCAACTTTCTAGCTGCTGTGTGGGTTCCCCCGCCCCCCCCCAGACTTACACAGTTTAGATCTCATTTCCTGGCTGATTTTGTCTGTGTTTCAGAATCTACCTTTGAGAAACAAATCCATACTGTGGAGTTTCAGGCTCTGAGCATGTGGCGAGTTGCTATGGCAACCAATTTGCAAGAGTGTGCGGAGGGGTGTGTGTGTTCCGCACGCGATGGCTGCATAGCTGCTGGGCCACTAGTTCTGAGATACAGTAAAGCCTGATGAAAGAACAAGCCCAGTTAATAGGTAGGAGATCTTCGCCGGTCAGAGAAAGAGAGGAAGCCAGAGGAGGAAAATCCTACAGGATAGCATCCGAATGTGACAACTGGGTGAAATCTCTGCCGTTACTAAAATTACCATTTGTTGAATTGGGCCGAGGTAAGCATTGGACCAGCAGTTCCGAGGAAGAAGGGAACACAGAAAGGGAAGAACACAGAAAGAGGTCAATTGCAATGAAGCATCTATCATGAAAATAGTTCTGCTGTCAGGAGGTGCATACACACTGTGGGATGGATCTCAGGAGAGGGAGGGGAGCAGGAAAAGAAGATGCCAGTTACCACCAACTGTCCTGAGTCTACCTCAGCTGCACTGTCTCCTCCCTTCACTGGGCCTAAATAAATAAATAAATAAATAAATAATCCACCAGCTGCCCCATGGGAAGGATTCTAGAAAACAGAAGCAGGAAGGCAGAGAAGAGCTTGCTCCCAGCTCACTCACTCCACTATTAATGATTGTTGATGAAAAATGCTGGGCAGTAGGAGATGGACTGTTGGGTGCCATTTGTGAGCGACAGACAGTTGGCAAGTGAATGGCAGCTGGAGAGCTGCTGCGGGAGGCAACTGAATGGGATGCAGAGGAGAATGTAAGCATAGGGGCAAAGAATTAGGATAGCTGTTAAGGGGGAGAGCCATTTGTGTTAGGTTCAGATATTAGATCTTTTACATCAGTAAAGGTAAAGGCAAAGGGACCCCTGACTGTTAGGTCCAGTCGTGGCTGACTCTGGGGTTGCAGCGCTCATCTCGCTTTGTTGGCCGAGGGAGACGGTGTACAGCTTCCGGGTCATGTGGCCAGCATGACTAAGCTGCTTCTGGCAAACCAGAGCAGCACACGGAAACTCTGTTTACCTTCCTGCCGGAGCGGTACCTATTTATCTACTTGCAGTTTGACGTGCTTTTGAACTGCTAGGTGGGCTGGAGCAGGGACCGAGCAATGGGAGCTCACCCTGTTGCAGGGATTCGAACCGCCGACCTTCTGATCGGAAAGTCCTAGGCTCTGTGGTTTAACCCACGCGCCACACATGTCCCTTATATCAGTATACAGCACAAAAGGACTACTAGTTCTGGGCATTGTTTTCTATGAACATAGGTTTACTGCTTCAACTATTTGTGTTCTGGTATGGCCGGATTATAAGGTCAGCCTATCTCACCCCATGAGGTTTGTGTGGGTATTCGTAAACAAGAACATAGAGGGAGAGTCCTACATGTACACCAGTGTTAGAAATTGGGGTAGAAAAGCTAGGAGCCAAATGGCTTCTGGGACCTGGGTTGTGGGTGCCAAAACAGAATGTCTAGTCACCACTTTGGGAGTAGGGTGGTTAGCAACATTTTTTATTTAATATTTTGATATGCATAAATTAATATGCAATTCACATAAGTAGCATATTTTAGCATAAATTGTTAATATATGTTTAATTTGGTGTTTACAATAAAAAATATAGGTACCATACTTCAGTTTTCAAAACACTCTATTCTTTATTGTTAAACTCCTTAGTCTGTACTTCAAGGCTTCAAAGGCTTAGCCTATACTTCAAGCCTATCCTTAGCCTATACTTCCTTAGCACATATATTTCAGTAATCCTTGAGTGTCAGCCAGGTGCAAAAATGACTTTTGGAGATGCTCGCAAATGGAGAATCTATCTATCTATCTATCATCTATCTATCTATCTATCTATCTATCTATCTATCTATCTATCTCTATCTATCTATCTATCTATATCTATCTATCTATCTATCTATCTATCTATCTATCTATCTATCTATCTCTATCTATCATCTATCTATCTATATCTATCATCTATCTATCTATCTATCTATCTATCTATCTATCTATCTATCTATCATCTATCTATCTATCTATCTATCTAATCTATCATCTATCTATCTATCTATCTATCTATCTATCTATCATCTATCTATCTATCTATCTATCTATCTATCTATCTATCATCTATCTATCATCTATCTATCTATCTATCTATCTATCATCTATCTATCTATCTATCTATCTATCTATCTATCTATCTATCTATCTATCTGTCTATCATCTATCTATCATCTATCTATCTATCTATCTATCTATCTATCTATCTCTATCTATCTATCTATCTATCTATCTATCTATCTATCTATCTATATCTATCTATCTCTATCTATCTATCATCTATCTATATCTATCTATCTATCTATGTATCTATCATCTATCTATCTATCTATCTATCTATCTATCTATCTATCATCTATCTATCATCTATCTATCTATCTATCTATCTATCTATCTATCTATCATCATCTATCTATCTATATCTATCATCTATCTATCTATCTATATCTATCTATCTATCTATGTATCTATCATCTATCTATCTATATCTATCTATCATCTATCTATCTATCTATCTATCTATCTATCTATCTATATCTATCTATCTATCTATCTATCTATCTATCTATCTATCTATCTATCTATCTATCTCAGTGTTTCCCAACCTTGTGCCTCCAGATGTTTTTGGCCTACAACTCCCATCATCCCTAGCTAGCAAGACCAGTGGTCAGGGATGATGGGAATTGTAGTTCAAAAACAGCTGGAGGCCCAAGGTTGGGAAACACTGATCTATCTATCTATCTATCTATCATCTATCTATCATCTATCTATCTATCATATCTATCTATATCTATCTATATCTATAATTTTTATTAAATTTTCTGCTTGACAGTTTAGAATATTCATTTAAACAACCTTAAAATATCAATGACTCCCCTTCTTCTCTTTCCATGGTTCATTTTGCATAAGATAAATCCCTGCATATTTTACACAAAATAAACCATTCCGTATTCCATTATTACATCCATCCAAACTTATTTACACTGTTGAATTTATCTTAATCCTGCCTACGTTTTCAGATGTATACAATTCCCCCCCCCCATATATTCAATAAACATTTTCCAATCTTCTTTAAACGTATGTTCTTCTTGTTCTCATATTCTATATGTGAGGTCCGCAAGCTGCGCATATTCCATCAATTTAAGTTGCCATTCGTCTTTGGCTGGGACCTTGCTCGTTTTCCATTTTTGGGCTAACAAAACCTGGGCCATAGTAGTGGCATACATACATAACATTTCTTTTTTAAAACCTGGAGAATCTTTAGGCACAAAATGCTCCTGGCACCCTGCTAATTTCGAACCCTGATGTAGACCAGGTTTAGGGGAAGGGACATGTCTCGGTGGGAGAACACCTGCTTTGTGTACAGAAGGTCCCAGGTCCAGCATTTTCAGGTAAGGCTGGGAGATAGCTTGGACTGAAACTCTGGAGAGCTACCAAAAGTCTTCGTAGGCAATATTGAGCCAGGTGGGCCAATGGTATGTCTCAATGTGAGGCAGCATCATCTGGGCCTCCAAACAGAGAAGTTTACACACCTTATCTCTCTAACCAAGCAAGAAGCAGCCTTTGGAAGTTGAAAACTATTATGTTATTGTAAACTGAGCTAGATTGACAGCATTTATTGGACAGCATTCGCAATCACTAGAAAACGAGACAAAGAGGTTTGTTTTGCTCTTCTTCGCCACAATGTTCCACTGACATTTACAGAGAGCCTTACCTTTTCCCCTTCAAGGTCAGATTTTTAGTTCTGGAAGCTGCTAATTCCTGCTCTCGCAGCCATGTCTAGAGCAGCCCGAATCCCTGAGGGCACTGTCAAGCAGTACTTCCAAGTTTAATTGATTAAGACCTGTTCACACTTTTCTTTTCGCGGGCGATTGATGGATCTAGTCGTCCGAACTGCGCAAGGCAGATCAATTGACCAAAAATGATGTAATGACAAAACTTCCAAATATATGTCTACATTCATCACTGCATGAGAACTGTGGAGACAACACACTCAATTAGAAGAATGTCACCTGATTGTGTGCCACGCCAAACCCTCTGGCTGAGCTGCAGGCTCGCTCTCTACAGCGAATGCATCAAAGGCATAATACAACCTTGTTTCACAAAATGAGCTTTCCAGGGAGGCTGCAGGGAGGGCTGCAATGTAGGTTGAGTTTTAAAACGTTGTGGATAATGGCTCTCTGGCATCAATAAGTAACGTTTGTGGTGCTTGAGAGTGGATGTAACTGTCTTTTGAAGTTATTTAAAGCATGGGTAGGCAAACTAAGGCCCGGGGGCCGGATTCAGCCCAATCGCCTTCTAAATCCGGCCCGTAGACGGAATCAGCGAGTTTTTACATGAGTAGAATGTGGTCTTTTATTTAAAATGCACCTCTGGGTTATTTGTGGTGTTTTTACATGAGTAGAATGTGTGCTTTTATTTAAAATGCATCTCTGGGTTATTTGTGGGGCATAGAAATTCGTTCATTATTTTTTTCCAAAATATAGTCCGGCCCCCCAAAAGGTCTGAGGGACAGCAGCTTCCTGCTCCAAAAGTTTGCTGACCCCTGATTTAAAGTAAGGATCAGGATGGATTTAATAAGGTTTACTATCTGACATTCTTCGGACCATTTGTATCTAGGATTTGTACCATTCCCTGTGTCTTGAAAAAAAAAAGCTCTATCCCTTCAGTAGCTGCACAACAGGTAGAGATTCTGCTGTTCCTGGCACAGAGAAGGTGTGATGGGTGGAAAATGTCTTGATGGAGGATTTCATCCTATCACTAAGGATGGGGGAGACATTTGGTTCGATTTGCATTTTAAAGGCAAACCTACCCAATCCACATTTCCTGAAACAATATGGGAACTGAAATGCAGTCATATCCTTCTCTGAAATTTGCAGCGCAGTGCTCCAACGAAGCAACGTGTACAAAAATGCATATAATCTGTGCACAAAATGTGTATAGTGGGGAAAACGGTGTATGGAAATGCGTTACATTTCTTGTGAATTTGCTTTCAAAAATCTGTATACAGTAGGCCCACAACTTGCACGAGGATTACATTCCAGGGATCACTCCTAAAGGCAGAATCATGTATAGTCAAGACACATTGGGTTCAATGGCAGATAGGATTGCCAAATTCATTTTTTCTGGAACCCTGCCCTATTTTTGTCCCCTTTCTCTTTATTTATATTTTCTTTGCTGTGTGTGTAAAGCTGAGTGCGCACAAGTTAAATGCGTGTAAGTTGCGGGCTTACTGTATCAAGCAAATTGCATTCCCAAATATGTATGTTAGGAGAAATTTGGACTAAAATGCTTGCAATTTTTTTAAAAAAGGAGTTTGCAAACTGATGTGGAAATGTGGCGAAATGAATTATAACTGGGGAAAATGAAAAGCTAAAAACCAAAATTGACAGATACGCCCATTTCTACTTGTCATGGAGTTGTTTAAAACACAAAGAGTGACAACCCTACAAACATAAATGTTGCGGTACATTCCATAAATGTGGTGAATGTTGCCATTTATTGACCCAAAAAGAAATGACGGAAATTTCTTCTTTATCTTTGCACCGTATAGATCCAGATTTATGTACTTCATAATACTCTACACAGTTCTGAATACAAACAAACCCATTGAGTTTTGCAGACTTCTGTACTTGCGTCAACCCATCTGAACTCCTGTCAAATCTTTCTTAAAGTTTCAGAAGTATTTTAATATTGAATGTTGGTTGATTAATAGCAACAACCCTCAACTTACTTTGGGATATAAGATTATGTGAAGCCATTATTGGGCTACTTACTATGACCAAGCATCTGAAGGGGAGCCACTTAAAATTTGGAACTTGTGTTAAGATGCAGGATAATATTTCATCATCTGAAAATAATCCTTCAGTTCATTGTTGACTTGTAGCCCGAAGGATCTCTCTGCCTCTTCACATGTATCTAGGCTCAAAACTGGATTGCGTTTGGTAAAGAAAGTGCTTTCTGTCTTGGTCTGAGTTTCTCCTTAGGTTTACAAGATGCAACCACACCAACCTACGCTGACAACATAGGAAGTTGTTTGTCTCCAGGTCATTGATATTAAACAGTTGTGAATCAAAGTCTGAGAGAAATAGCTCTTAATTGCATGTGCATCCATGAATACTGCTTTAGGTGACACTACATACTGAGTAATGGCATATTTTTAAACCCTGGAGCTAACGCGTGTCATTTACAATTCTAGCATTCAGGTTGGAATTTCACTAATTCAGCGCTGCAGAAAGTTTGGCTCCGTGACAAATGGTTTAAAGCAACCACAAAGAGACATTGAAATGAGGGCTTTGCTTCCCTTCCTTATGACAGTCCACAAGGAAATTTATCAGCTTGAATAAAGACAACAACAATTCAGTGGTATACAAATATGCCATTGGAGGGAATATCTCTCGCATCTCAAGAACAAAAGATCTTGAGCATAAACTTTCATATTCAGAGGCATTCCATGCCAGTATACTGGGTATGCTCAGGCTTCCTCACTCAAGTGCCCTCCAGATGTTTTAGATCACAATTCCCATCATCCCTGACCATTAGCCATGCTGGCTGGGGCAGATGGGAAATTGTAATCCAAAACATCTGGAGGGTATGAAGTTGGGCAAGTCTGTTATATAGAATCATTGGAAGGGACCCAAAGGGTCATCCAGTCCAGTGCTTCTCAAACATGGGTCTCCAGATGTTTTTGACCACTGGTCTTGATCCTGACCACTGGTCTTGATAGCTAAGGATGGTGGGAGTTGTAGTCCCAAAACAGCTGGAGACCCAAGTTTGTGAAACATTGATCTAGCTCAACCCTCTGCAATGTGAGACTATATACTGTTCATTTTGGTGAGCTTCTCAGAGGCATTTGGCTCAACATAGCTGAAAACAGGATGACAAAGTAGATGGCATGTTGGGTTGATCTAGGAAGCTTTTCTATGTTTTTTAGAATTCTGAAACTTAAACATATGAAGATACAAAGCTATCTTATACAGAGTCAGACTAGCGGATCCATCAAGCTCCATATTGTCCATTGACAATGGCCCTCCAGGATTTCATAATAATAATATAATGATAATTTATTATTTATACCCCGCCCACCTGGCTGCAAGCCATTTGCTTTTAAGTTCCATTTTATTTCAAGTGCAAGAATTGCTTCACACACCTGGAGACTAAGAACAACCTTAACCAAACTAGCTGACTAACCCGTTCATCTGCATTACCAAGAGACAGGAATTAAGCCTCTTTTCATAGCAACAAGGATGCTCCCTTATACTGAATGAGGTCATTAATTCATCTAGCTCAGTGTTATCTGACTGCTAGTGCCTCTCTAGGATTTCAGACAGAAGTCTCTTCTGGTCCTCCCGGAAGTTGCTTGAGGATTAAACCTGGGACCTGCCAGGTTCTGCCACTGAGCTATTGCCTTGCCCCCCAAAGAAGTCCTCTGGTGCCCTCAGGGTTGTTCTTAGGCAGGAATAAAGGTAGAAAAAACTGATTGATGTAAACTATGGGAATTGCCTATTTTGCCCAAAGAAATAACTGCAAAGCAAAATGTTCTGCCTTTATAGTCTGTGGTGTATTTGACATTCTGTGCTCCACACAGAACCTACAAGGAATGCAAGAAATACTTGAGAAAGGGTTAGAGTAACCTCAATGTGGAGAGGACCCAGGATAGCAGGAAGCAGGTCACAGACCCAGGAAACCTTTGGAGATGGGAGCTTGAGGCCATTAGAGCTTCACCCAAAGAGAGGAAGTATTTCCTGGCAAGTATTAGGAGGTACACTGCTTGAGATGTGTCTATCCAGAGTCTGAGCCGTGGAGTCTAAGGGAAACTTATGAATGGTATAACAAAGTTACGAACATTATGATAACACCCTAAAGCATCTGCAAAGAAGAACCTTGAGAATGAAAGTAAGGCTATTGTTTCCAAAGGAGAAAACGTCTATGGCAATTTATTGCAGAGGATCAACTGATGTCAAAAAAATAAACTCAAAATTTTATACTGGAACTGCAGCAATGAAAGAAGGAAACCAGAATGTCAGGGACTGGGCAGAGGAGGGATGGTGGAGACCACCTCCCCATCCTGACCCTTCCAGGGAGGAGGAAGACAATATAGATTTACAACAGCTGTTTGAGGTTAAAGTGTTGGTGTTGACCTTAAAAGCCCTAAATGGCCTCAGCCCAGTATACCTGAAGGAGCGTCTCCACCCCCATCTTTCTGCCTGGACACTGAGGTCCAGCGCTGAGGGCCTTCTGGTGGTTCCCTCATTGCAAGAAGCAAAGCTACAGGGAACCAGGCAGAGGGCCTACTCGGTTGATGTAGGGCCCCTCAGATGTCAAAGAGATAAACAGCTACCTGACATTCAGAAGACATCTTAAGGCAGCCCTGTTCAGGGAAGTTTTTAATGTGTGACATCTTGGTGTATTTTTGGTCTTTGTGGAAGCCGCCCAGAGTGGCTGGGGAAACCCAGCCAGATGGGCGGGGTACAAATAATAAATTATTATTATTATTATTAGGGAGGTCACAGCTCTGAGGCAAATGAGGGGGAAAGTTGGGAAATGATGGGAGAGCCAGAACAGCTGACTGACACGTCATTAGAAAGCGTAATTCCAGACCTACCATCTCCCAGAACCTGGTGAGCCTTAAAAGTAGGAGAGCAAAGAGCCTGAAGACAGAGGGCAGCATCCGTAGAGGAGACGATGAGAATGAGGAAGTGGGTGAGACGGGGGGGGGGGCGTGGAGATTCACTCTGGACAACGCCATTATTCAAGAGGCCGGTTTCTATAGCCTCTCTCTGTAAAGACTGAAATAAAAAAGGACTGCAAGCAACTTCTCCTTGTCTTTATACTTTCCTGGGCAACCAGCCGGGAGCCAATGACAGCATCCTGACACAGAGACAGGAGGATATATTGCTGTAACAGGAATGTAAGACCTGTTTTGCCGTGGAGTGCAGGTGGCATGGAATACTCTTCTGTTATTGCAGTGGTAAAATGGGTTGCCAAGCTACTGAGAGATTGGTGCAAGTTGTAGCTGGATACGCTGGCACCATTTCACAGACTGGTTATATGGAAATGGGAACAGAGATCACGGGGAAGGAAGTGGACCATCAAGGAGATTGCTCACTATCAGAGCTTTCCTCAGTGCTGTAATAGGAACTAATGCACTACAGCATTATTAGGAAGATGGGGAAAACATAGCAGTGCTGCTTAATGAGGGTAGTTATTAGGAGAAACTGACAAGCTGTGCTAAATGTTGTGATTGAACAACAGAAAATTTAGGAGAAGCTCATGAAGAGGCAGCTGTGATAACTGAACCTAATATAGAAGAAAGAGTTTCAGGATGGACAGGTAGAAAATTTCATCAGGTACCAGTTTTGTATGTTGTGGAGTCCTGGAAGGATCAAAAAGCGTGTTCACATCAAAGAGAGCACGTGTTGCGGTTGGGGCCGAACAAAACCCCATGTTAGTGACCAGGCCACAGATGGCTAGTGGCCTGGGAGCAGATTGGAGGTTGTTGTTACTGGGGCAATTTGGATGTTGCCAATTTAGGGGTGGGATCAATGGCTTTATAAGCAGGGTCCACAGCTTTCTCTTTCTCTTTTGCTGTGGACACCGGATCTCCCGCCCGCCCTCCCTTGCTTGGGCTTGCGCCTTGACCTTGCTTTGCCTGTCATGGGGTCGTTCGCCTTGGTGCGGGGGCCCAGTAGGAATTTTTCCAATTGGCTGATTAGTGCGTGCCTTTTGGGTTTTGCCTACTGCTTAGCAAATCGTCACAACTTGTAAGGTTGGCGGTTAGGCATTGGTTTAAAATTGGTTGGTGGAGGGGTACGGATTGGCGGTGCCTGCCCCTCCAATGCTGCGGTAGACGGGTATTCCGTTAAAGGAATTCTGAAGCTTACCATCCCCTTCGTCCAAACCCTTGGAGCAGGGTGCGGGCCGCGTAAGCTTCAAGGAGCAAGCGCGGAGTAGCTGAGGGCCTGTGACGCAGCTCCAGCTGACTCTGTCCCTTGTTCTTCCGGGGCTGACTAGGGAGTCAGTGCTGTCCCCCATGGCGGGGGGGGGACAGATAGTCATAACCAATGCCTAAGCAACCACTCTCAATTTGTATTCAAATAAAGTTGTGGCCAAAAAATTATGCCAAAAACCTAAACCAAAAATTATGTGTGATGTGTGAGTTATTGGGAAGGGGGGGTTTTGGTGGACCTCAACACGCAAATGGTTTTACAATCCCAGTTTGTCTTCCATGCTGAAATGGTTTTACAATCCCAGTTTGTCTTCCATGCTGAAATCCGGCAAAGTACCCTGTAACTGTTTATCTGTGACGAGCTGTTGCACAAGGATGGATATGAGGGATATATGAGAAGATCATGCTTGCACAGCATGAAGCACAGGTGCCAGTTTGCGAGATGGAAGAGCGCTACACGAGAGAAATGGCATCCGGGGGAAAGATCGTACAAGTGAAGTGCAAGCTATGCACGTGAGACAAATGTATTGAGGCTATTGGAAAGGCATGGTCGTATTCCCTGCTCCCAACATCACCCCCTAGATTTGGGTAGAGCCAAATGAGCAAGACATTGAATTGTCACAAATCATCACCCAACCAAAGGGGGGCGGAATCGTACTATTCCATTTCCATTATATCAGCTAGCAAAGGGTCTCTCTCCAAAAGGATATGTTGGATGCCAATATTATCCAGGTGTGTATGACTCCTTAAGCTGCATCCTGGGTTGCCAGTTTTGAGACTGAGATTGCACATCTTCTTTCCGCTGCAATTCACCAAGGAATCCATGTTGTTTAGCTTCATAAGTATTCTGTAGACTTCCTCAAGGTGTTGTCTTTTTTGCTATTTGTGTATTGGGATCCTGACAGGTTTGTTTTTTAGACCAGCATATTGGAAGTCCATCTCTTCTAATTGCAGCTTGTCATGGCACAGGGACATGTGGATGTTTGCTCTCAAATCCTCCGTTTTTGTACATTTCCCAGAGCTTTACAAAATCACAGTGATTCTCTCTCTGCACTTCTATGAAAGGTATGGGAGAGTTTTTCCTGTTTTGGTTCCTATCTTTACCTCTTCCATGCTCCCCACTCCAGCAAATGGCGAATGTTCATTCATGTCGGCATTCTTAGCAATGCTGACATCATTCGTTGGAAACTACTATATTTCAACTCCATTAATGATCAATTCACCCATGGTGTTCATCTTAAACTCCTGTAGTTCAGATTTAGAAATTCTATCTGCTTTGGCAAAAGGTGGAATAATGTTCACCTTGCAATCAAGTTTTTTCATGCTTACTAGATCAAGAGTTTTGAAGGAATGCTTTGTCAGTGAATTAAATACAGGCATACGTGGATGTGAGTGTCATGGCATTTAAATGAGGAGCATTCAGTTTTTCGCTATTCCTGGAGGTAGGCCTCAAATGCCACATCTATGTACCGTATTTTTCACTCTATAGGACACACTTTTCTCCCTCCAAAAATGAAGGGGAAATGTGTGTGCGTCCTATGGAGCGAATGCAGGCTTTCGCTGAAGCCTGGAGAGTGAGAGGGGTCGGTGCGCACCGACCCCTCTCGCTCTCCAGGCTTCAGGAAGCTATCCGCAAGCCTTTGGAGTGCGGCGGGAGTTCCCACCGGGCTCAGAAGGCTTGCGGATAGCAGCCTGTTCTGGGGGCTGGGAGCCCCGCAAGCTCCGGGAGCGGCGGCGAGGTTGCGCGCAATCTTGTCAGCGCTCCTGGACCTGTTCTGGGGGCTGGGGTCGGGGGAAGCTTGGGCTTCCCCCGCCCAACCCCACAGCTAAAAACAAAGCCAAGACAGCGAGCGGGATCCATCCCGCTCGCTGTCTTGGCTTCTGCCAAAGCCACGCACAGCCTCTCCCGGCTGGTGAGGTTGTGCGTGGCTAAAGAGGAAGCCAAGACAGTCAGCGGGATGGATCCCACTGGCTGTCTTGGCTTCTTTGCTCTTTGGGGCTAAAACTAGGTGCGCCCTATGGTCTGGTGCGCCCTATGGAGCGAAAAATATGGTAACTCATCTATGTAGCTCACTAATAGCTGGTAGCTGTCTTCTTTGTTTCTTTGGTCACCAAATCCAACAGTATTTACATTTGTCACTTTCAACCAATCATTGCTTTCCTGGGGTTCATATGTCTAAGCTTTAACTCTTACTTTCAGCTGAAAGTGTGTTGACACACAGTCATCAAAACTGGTATTAAACTATCAAACTCAATTTCCCAGATCCTGTCTCCTCAGTACAGAGAATGTTGAAGCAGAAACCCTGGCTGATAGATTTGCTAAGTGATTGATCTGATAAACTATCAAAACCAACATGACCAGACAAAGATAAGGATCGGCAGCTCTATGTCCTCGCATCCTGATAATCGATCGGTGAATTAGAGGGTGCTCTCATTCCAATATTAGATTGATAGTGCAGCTGCCAGGGCACATCAGAAGAATACAGGAACAAGGGAGATGTACCTAAAATAGCAGAAGATGCTTCAGAACCTTCAATTATCTCTCATATATGTAAATCTGAAGCGCTACTTCCAAGAACATTGCAGCACTGCAGTCAACATTGTTACACTGCAGTCAAGGGAAATGTGAACAAATTAAGTTATTATTAATACATGCCTACAGTTCAACAGGGGGACGCGGGTGGTGCTGTGGGTTAAACCACAGAGCCTAGGACTTGCCAATCAGAAGGTCGGCGGTTCGAATCCCCATGACGGGGTGAGCTCCTGTTGCTCGGTCCCAGCTCCTGCCCACCTAGCAGTTCGAAAGCACGTCAAAGTGCAAGTAGATAAATAGGTACCGCTCCGGTGGGAAGGTAAACGGCGTTTCCGTGTGCTGCTCTGGTTCTCCAGAAGTGGCTTAGTCATGCTGGCCACATGATCCGGAAGCTGTACGCCGGCTCCCTCGGCCAATAAAGCGAGATGAGCGCCGCAACCCCAGAGTCAGTCACGACTGGACCTAATGGTCAGGGGTCCCTTTACATTTACCTTTACAGAACCCAACAGTTACAGATCAACCTGCCCAGTTTCTGCAGGTGTCATCTTGGGGTAGGCCCCAAGCCTACGGAGTCCAATAAATCCAACGAGATTGCAAAAACTGGCATGATAAGCATGCAAAGCCAAAGACAAATACGGGGGAGATGCAAATAATCAGTAGGAGTTTGAAATGGGACCAAGGGGAAGTGTCAGGAGCTGGTAGCCCAGAGGTCAGCAACAGAGAAGATCCAATCTAGGCAAGACAAGTCCAGTGGCAGTAAGTTAGAGACTTGCATAGTTCTAGCTATTGGGAAGCTAAAAGTAAACACTGGAAGCAAGCACTTCTCCACACAGTGCATAGTTAAACTATGGAACTCGCTCCCATCAATCTACAGTTGATGGCCACCACCAACCTAGATGGCTTTAGATTGTTTGTTTTTTTTATAATATTTTTATTGGTTTTTACACATATCAAAGACAATACAATACAGAACAAAACACAAACATGAAAAACATACAACAATAATTTGACTTCCCCATACCTTCCCTTCACTACATCCTTATTTTGCCATTTTTTCGAGCAACTCATCAGTCAATTTTTAATCAAGTCCCTTTTAAATTTACTTAAAGTTTAGGATTTACAGCTGTAATTCTTTGTTTCCTGCCCCTTGACATCTTATCAGTCCACAATTTTACAGTGATTTTTAAGATATATTTTGAATTTCCTCCAGTCCTCTTCCACTGTCTCTTTCCTCTGGTCACGGATTCTGCCGGTCATCTCTGCCAGTCCCATGTATTCAGTCACCTTCGTCTGCCATTCTTCCAGAGAGGGTAGTTCTTGCATCTTCCAATACTTTGCCAACAGGATTATTGCTGCTGTGGTTGCGTACATAAAAAATGTCTTATCCTTCTTTGGTACCAATTGGCCGACCATGCCCAATAGAAAAGCCTCCGGTTTCTTTACAAATGTCCACTTAAGGACTTTCTTAATTTCATTATAGATCATTTCCCAGTAGGCCTTAATCTTTGGGCAGGTCCACCAAAGATGATAAAAAGTACCTTCAGCCTCATTACATTTCCAGCATTTGTTATTGGGCAAATGGTAGATCTTTGCAAGTTTGACTGGGGTCATGTACCACCTATAGATCATTTTCATTATGTTCTCTTTCAAGGCAGTACATGCCGTAAATTTAATACCGGTGGTCCATAACTGTTCCCAGTCAACAAACATAATATCATGACCGATGTCCTGTGCCCATTTAATCATAGCTGATTTCACCATTTCATCCTGTGTGTTCCATTTCAGCAGCAAATTATACATTTTAGATAAATTCTTAGTATTGGATTCTAACAATTCTGTTTCCAACTTTGACCTCTCCTTCTGAAAACCAAGTTTCCTGTCCTGCTTAAATGTCTCATTTATCTGACGATAATGTAGCCAATCTCGAACTTTATGCTTTAGCTTCTCAAAACTTTGAAGCTTCAATTTTTCACCATCATATTCTAAAATTTCACAATATTTAGGCCAATTAGAGTCCATATTAAGTTTTTTCACTGCTTTCGCTTCCATTGGTGACAACCACCTAGGGGTTTTACTTTCCAGTAGATCCTTATATCTATTCCAAACATTATACAATGCTTTCCTGACAATATGGTTTTTAAAGCTTTTATAGACCTTTACCTTGTCATACCACAGATATGCATGCCAACCAAAACTATTGTCATATCCTTCCAGATCAAGAATGTCTGTATCTTCAAGAAGTAGCCATTGCTTCAACCAGCAAAATGCTGCTGATTCATAATAGAGTCTTAGGTCTGGCAGGGCGAAGCCCCCTCTATCTTTTGCATCGGTTAAAATCTTAAATTTTATTCTGGGCTTTTTGCCCTGCCAGACAAATTTAGATATATCTTTCTGCCACTTCTTGAAGCAGTCCATTTTGTCTAGAATCTGCAACGTCTGAAATAAGAATAACATTCTTGGCAATACATTCATCTTGATAACAGCAATTCGGCCTAACAAGGAAAGTTTCAGCCTAGACCATATATCTAGATCTTTCTTTACTTCTGACCAGCATTTTTCGTAGTTATCTTTAAATAAATTCACATTTTTAGATGTTAGATTTACCCCCAGGTACTTAACCTTTTTTGCTATTTCCAACCCGGTTTCACTCTGAAACCTATCTTTCTCCTCATTTGTTAGATTTTTTTCCAGCACCTTTGTTTTCTGTTTGTTTAATTTAAATCCTGCGACCTGGCCGAATATCTCCATTAATTCCAAAACTCTTTTGGTGCTAGCTTCTGGCTGTTGCAAAGTTAACACTAAATCATCTGCAAATGCCCTTAACTTATATTGTTTAGTTCCGACCTGTATTCCTTTTACCAGCTGGTCCTTTCTAATCATGTTTAGTAAAACCTCCAGGACAGATATAAACAGTAAAGGGGATATAGGGCATCCCTGTCGTGTGCCTTTCTCTATTGGTATTTCATCCATTACCACATTATTCACAATTAATTTAGCTCTTTGTTCAGAATATATTGCACCTATACCGTTTTCAAACCCTTGGCCTACCCCCATCCCATGGAGATTCTTCTTCATAAATTTCCAAGAAATGTTGTCAAAGGCTTTCTCCGCGTCCACAAAAATCAGAACTACCTTTCTGTTAATGTCCACATCTAACAACTCCAAAATGTCTATAATATTCCTCACATTATCTGACATGTGTCTCCCTGGGAGAAAGCCTGTTTGATTCTTGTGAATCTCCTCTGCCAGTACCCTCTTAAATCTTTTCGCTAAAACGTCTGCAAAAATTTTATAATCCACATTCAGGAGTGATATAGGGCGGTAGTTCTTAACTTGATGTTTCTCGGTTCCCGTCTTCGGTATAAGTGAGATGAATGCTTCTTTCCACGATTCGGGAGCCTTTTTCCCCTCTAGTATCTGGTTGCATACTTCCTTCAATGGTTGTATTAACCATTCCTTGAGGGCTTTGTAGTATTTCGCAGTTAAACCGTCTGGTCCTGGTGATTTCCCCAATTTCATATTCTGAATGGCACCCTCTATTTCCTGTTCTGTAATTTTTTCATTCAAAATCCTTTTATTTTGTTCTGTAATTTTTGGTAGTCTATACTTTCCAACAAATTCCTCCATTTCTTGTTCGTTTACAGGCCCTTGTGCATACAATTTTTTAAAGAAGCTTTGAAAACAGTTACTTATCTCGTTCGGTTTGTTAACAAGCTTCCCATCTATTTCCAAGGATGTCACAGTATTTAACTTTTGTCTCTTTTTCAATTGCCATGACAGCAGCTTCTCACATTTATCTGCTGATTCAAAAGTCTTTTGTCTCATTTGCTTTATTTTCCATTCTATCTCTTGATTCATCAATTCCATATATTGTGTCTGGTAATATTTTATTTCTCTTAAAATCTCCTGAGACTTTGGTTTAGATCTCAATTTCTTCTCTCCTTCTTTTATCTGTTTCAAAATCTTTTCCTTTCTCTCATTTTGTTTTTTCCTCTTTATAGAATTCTGCTGGATTAGGAAACCGCGCATCACGGCCTTACTTGCGTCCCATACTATCCTTTTCTCCACCTCCGTTCTCAAATTTATCTCAAAATAGTCCTTCACTATTTTTTGGGCCTTTTGATAAATTTCTTCATCTCTAAATAGGGTGTCATTCATTCTCCATCTAAAGGTTCCAGCCGTTGTTAATTTCATTTCCATCTTAACTGCATTGTGGTCGGAACAGGTTTTTGTGCAGATTTCTGTTTTTTTCACTCTTGGTGCCAGATTGCTAGAAATCCAAATTTGATCAATTCTAGTCCAGGTCATTTTTGCTTCAGAGAAGAAGGTTCCCTCTCTTTCCAGAGGGTTCCTTGTTCTCCAAATGTCAATCAAGTCCATGGTGTCAGTGAGTTCAAAGAAAGTCTTTGGTAGTCTCCCATCCTTGGATATTACTTGTCTTTGAGCTTTGTCCATATTTGTGGAGACAACTCCATTCAAGTCGCCCATCAATATGATTTTAAAGTCTATAAAGTCCATTAAAGTCTCATGCAACTTCTTGAAAAACTCTGCCTTCCCCTCATTAGGAGCATAAACCCCAACAATTAAAATCTTTTCCCCTTGAATTTGAATTTCTACTGCCAGGTATCTTCCTTCCTCATCTTTAAAAATCATTTTTGGTTCCCATTTTTCCTTGGCATAAATCACCACTCCTCTTTTCTTAACTTTGTCTGAGGAAACAAATTCCAGTCCTAATCTCTTATTTATCAGAAGTTTCCTGTGTATCCTGGCAATATGGGTTTCTTGCAAACAGATTATGTCTAACTGTTCTTTCTTTAATATATGAAAAACTTGATCTCTTTTTCGGGGATGGTTTAGACCATTACAGTTCCAACTCAGAAGTTGCAGGGACATTTTGTTATTGTGTATTTTTCCCACCCACTGCTCCAAGTTCTTGTTCCTCGTCAGTCGGTGCTTGGTTCAATCCAAACGATAGGTTTGCAATGTCCGGTATTTCCCTCTCTCTCACGGTTCCTTTCTGAAAGTCCTCAAAATTTCTCTCCAAAAAGTGTTCTTTGTCTTGAATTGTTTTTATTTTGATTTTCTTCCCTTTGAAGTTGAAAGACAGCCCTTGTGGGAATTCCCACCTAAATTGAATGTTGTTTTGTTTCAATAGGTCAACTAAGTCTTTAAATTGTGTTCTCACCTCCAAAAAATATCTGGGAATATCTTTGAAGATCTGTATTTGGGAATTTTTAATAACCAATGCCTTCCGTAAATGTAGATTCAGTATCTTGTCTCTTTCTTCCTTGGATCTAAGGGTGATTAAGCAGTCCCTTGGTTTCTTGCCTTGCTTTCTGCCAATCCGGAAGGCTGTAGTTATTGCGAAATCCTCTTCCTCTTCCTCCAATTCATCACTCCAGAATTCTTGGAACTTGTCTGTAAGAAATTCCCCAAGCTTGTCCTCTTCCTCTTCAGGTACCAGTCTCAGTTTCAAGTTCTTGCCTTTCCTCTCCAATTCCATAAGGGCCAAGGCTGCATCATGTTCATATACTTTCTTTGCAATAGGAACAAATTTCCCTTTAGTTTCCTCGGCCGTGCTCCTAGCGCTCTCGGCTATTCTCCTTGTTTCTGTACTTTCCTGAATTAGACGATTAATAGAATCTGTATTAGACGATATTGTCGTTGTGTTCAAATCCAATCTTGTTGTCAATTCTGTCAATTTCTTAGAGTTCTCTGTAGATTGCTTGGTAAGTGCTTCTAAAGATTCATTTATCCTGAGTAAAGCCTGTGTCATAGAATCCATTGATACTGTTGTTGTTCTTTCCTGTGCAGCTGATGCTCCTGACAAGGAGCCTCTTTTCTTTTGAGCCTGAGCCTGCTTTGCTTTGGATCTTGTTGATATTTCATCCAGTGGGCCGCTCATATCTCAAGGTCGTTCCCACAGGAACAGCTGCAAGTGGAAAATCCCACTGTTTCTGCCTCAGTACAGCAACAGTCTCTCTTTTAGACCTCTAGAGGGAGTACATTATATCCAGTACAGGAACAAAGAAACAGGGAGAGAAGTAGCCATACCAAGTTCCAAAAGTGAAAGTCCAAGTAAAAACCCTACTTTGTTGCGATTTTAAATATTACAGTTTCTGTCCACTAAAGTCCCGTTATTTTGTTTCAGATAAATCTGGCATTAACGCTGGCGCCGACCGGAAGTCCCGATGGCTTTAGATTGTTAGCCGCTTTGAGACTCCTGAAGGGGAGTGAAAGGCGGGATATCAAATCCAAAATCTTCTTCTTCTTCTTCCCTCCTCCCTGGCCGGCAGGGAGGGAGTGAGAGGAGCTGCTTCCTTTGAAATTTAAGGGGCATCATTGAATGGACATTTAAGGGACATCCATCAATAAGGGACAGCAGCGGGACGTGGCGCTGGAATAAGGGACTGTCCCTTCAAATAAGGGACACTTGACAGCTATGAGTCTGAGTTGTGCAATAGGAACCCTTTGGTTCAAATTTTGCCTCTCCCGAGAGCTCCCTAGTTGGCCCTGGCAATCCAGTCTTTTCTCATACCCTGCCCTCACTATATTAAATAGTAATATTGGCTCGACGACCTTATAGGGTTGTCAGATGGATTAATGAGATAATGTGTGGAAAGTATTATGACTTTCCTACATGATCTTTCTTTTAAAAAAAATAAGTTGTATTAGGACTTTTCATAATACAATAAAAAACAAACTAATCTAAAAATAAGAAAAAACAAGAAAAGGAGAAAGAAAGAAAGAAGAAAAAGAAGACAGAAGAATGCAGCCTTCTCTCACAGGTTTATCTCAACTTTTGTCCCAAAAAGAAAAAGGGTGAGCCCTCCCAGCTCTCACCTGGGAGCACCCGACTTTTCTGTATGATCTATGCATTCTAAGTATTAGCTTACCTCACAATTTTACCTTTGTGCATGTGTATTTCTCTTTTTCCAGACAGATTTGTTAATAGGGAGATACAACTTTCTGTCTAGAAAGTTCTGCCCGGACAGCAGGTGCTCTCTTCCTGAGCTACAGACTCTCCTGCCCCCAAAATTGTGGCTGAACACATAAAATGCATGTGTAGAGGCCGTGTTCAGAAGTTGTGCCGAACTTACAAAGGCCAGTGTCGGTGTGTGCTCAACCAACACAAATATGTGGTCTAAACTGGCCTAATCGAGAGTGTGAGCTGTCAGATGGTCTGTGCTACAGAGCATGCATGTGTGTCACCAGCAATCAGGTTGAAAATTAATCTGTGCCCGAATGCACCGATAGCAGCGTTTCTAGGGGACAGGGCTCTATTGTTGACATGAAAAATAAAGTCTCCGGGAGTGGAACAGATTGGACAGTGTCAAGAGTTCCAGACGTTGGGCAAAAGAGCCGATGACTCATCATTTGATTATTTAACTAAGTTGTATTGAATGCGTGCATGTTAAGCCAAGAAGACACATGGCTTATCTGTTTAGGTTATTGATTGACTTAGAATTGATTTGAAAAGGAGACAGGTGTTGATGGGAGGCAAATACGCAGCTAGGGAACAAAGGGGGTGGGGGCTGACGTTTGAAGGCAACAGCTTGTGCTGATAAAGAAATAGAGCAGCCGCCCTCCCCAGTCTTCCTTCCCTCCCTCCAGAGCACAGGAGTCGGAGTAAACAGCCAGGCGGAGCGTCCTGTGCCAGGAGACTGCTAGGACTGAAGTGCAATGAGAATGGCCGTGGCTGGGAAGCTGTTGCAACAAACAAGTGTAATTTTGGTACTTGGGCATCATACAAACTTAGGAGCAGCCAGTGTGGGGTCCCTGCCACTGGGAGGACGGGGAGGAGCAGGGTGACAGCAAGGTTGGGGCTGCCCCAAGTGCACCTGCCAGAGCGCAGGATTGGTGTTGTCCCTGTGCCCACACAACCCCAACTTCGCCACTGTCCTGCCCTTCCCTTCCCCATCCCTGTAAATGCACCTGCAAATACGTAAACAAGCATTTCACCTGCTAACAGGATGTTTCCAGAGAAGCATTCTCTAATGAATCTCTTAATAGCAATTTGTGATGCCGTTCCTCTTTGCCCATGTAAAATATAAATGTTGTTGTTTAGTCATTTAGTCATGTCCGACTCTTCGTGACCCCATGGACCAGAGCATGCCAGGCACTCCTGTCTTCCACTGCCTCCTGCAGTTTGGTCAAACTCATGCTGGTAGCTTCGAGAACACTATCCAACCATCTCGTCCTCTGTCGTCCCCTTCTCCTTGTGCCCTCCATCTTTCCCAACATCAGGGTCTTTCCCAGGGAGTCTTCTCTTCTCATGAGGTGGCCAAAGTATTGGAGCCTCAGCTTCATGATCTGTCCTTCCAGTGAGCACTCAGGGCTGATTTCCTTCAGAATGGATAGGTTTGATCTTCTTGCAGTCCATGGGACTCTCAAGAGTCTCCTCCAGCACCATAATTCAAAAGCATCAATTCTTCGGCGATCAGCCTTCTTTATGGTCCAGCTCTCACTTCCATACATCACTACTGGGAAAACCATAGCTTTAACTATACAGACCTTTGTCGGCAAGGTGGTGTCTCTGTTTTTTAAATTGCTAAAATATAAGTAAACTTTTGCTAATGGTTAGTCATGCACTCAGGGCTTTTTCCAGCCAGAACTCACTGGAACTCAGTTCCGGCACCTCTCAGGTGGGCGCCATTGCCATTACGGTGGTACTTTGGTTCTCAAACACCTTGGTACTCAAATGCCTTGGTTCCCAAACTCTGAAAACCCAGAAGTAAGTATTCCGGTTTTCAAACGTTTTTTGGAAGCAGAACGTCCAATACAGTTGTCGGCTATTGCTTCCGCAGTGCCTGCACCAATCAGAAGCTGCGCCTTGTTTTTCGAACATTTTGGAAGTCAAACGGACTTCCGGAATAGATTAAGTTTGGCAATTTTGTTTTTTGCTATCTATTTTTTTTTGTTTTTGAGGCTTTTTCGGTTAATTTGTTTTTGTGACTGTGTGGAACCCAGTTCAGCTACTGATTGATTGTGTGACTGCGGAAATGGATAAAACAATGACTATCACCAGTGCTGGTAAGAAAAAAAATAATTTTACTTTTTATCATCTACAATACTGTCTTATTTATCTTATAGTACAGTACATTGATTATTGCTTTCATTTTATGATTAGATAGTAAAATTCGTGTTAAATTCATTTTTTAAGGGGTAGTTTTAAAAAGTCTGGAACAGATTAATCCATTTTGCATTACTTTCTATGGGAAAGCATGACTTGGTTTTGGAATGCTTTGGTTTTGGAACAGACTTCCGGAACAGATTAAGTTTGAGAACCAAGGTACTACTGTATAAGAGAACAAGGGAGGCGTTCACAGTGAGTTCCAACACCTCTTCTTATAGAAGAGTAGCACTGCATGTACCAAGTGCTTGTCTCTCAGGTGTTCCAGTTGCTGTATTGTTTTTAACACTTGATTGGGAGTCGCCCAGAGTGGCTGGGGAAACTCAGCCAAATGGACGGGGTATAAATAATAAATTATTATTATTATTATTCCTCACCTGGGGTATTAATTGGTTGCCTTTGACTGAGTTGCTTGTGTAGTTGTGTTAGCCAGTCTGGAAGTTCTGTGTTCGAGACCCCAAACTATAGTAACACAGATGTAGAGTTGTATGGTGTGTGTGTGTGTGTGCGTGCAGTGATTAACTCCATCTCCTGATTCACCAATTTGAAGCTGACACCACCCTCCCCACATCATTGTTTTGCCCTTGGCTCTAGTTGGCAGACTTTGAGATTCTAGTCAAAAACAAAATACCGTAGATCCCACGAGCCTGAAGTGCAATATCTATTGCATGGGACTTGTCAAACACACTGGTCCTTCTCCCTGCAATGTCTTCCGAAGACTTAAGACTTCAGTAGGTGGCTGATGCTGCTAATAGTTGTCTAATACATTTAGTCCAATTTTCTTCAGTAGCGTGAAAGCAAAACCTTATTCAGCCAAAGTTATCTTATGTTCCATCTTCTCATTTCCAAATTATGACAGGAAACACACAACAAATGCTACTCACAATGCTCTATACTTAGCTCAGTTGCACAGTAATTACCTCTTATTATTTGTCACCCACACATCCCATAGGTCTGATATTTTCTTTTTGATTTTTTCTTAACTGCTTCCTGAATATAAAAAGGGAGTGGGGAAGGTGGCAGCAGTTGACATACATTTCTAGGTCTGGAGATAATAGATAATGCAGATTGTAGGAGATACAACACAATCAAAGTGCTGTAGTGGAATTACTGCCTGAATGAACTACACCCCTTTTTTTTGTTTTATTACTAGATACCTACAACGCCACAAACAATTAACTTGAGAACAACAAAGAGTCTTGGGAGACACCCAGACCTGTTGGACTGCTCCACTTTTAAATGCGTAGGCATGTCATATTAGTTCAGTGTTGTGATGTCTAATCCACTGTTAGCTAGTTATTATTATGCCTAAACCACTCTTCATTATTTAATACCTGATGGGAGAGTTTCAATATCAGACAGCCAAACAGTATCGGAGAACCAAAGCTACGCAAGTCTTCTTTAAAATTCAACTTAATTAGCTGTAGCCTACGCACCGTAATGAAGTCTCTTATGGCTCAGATCTACAGTATATGTTGTTATTGTCTGTTGTGTACAACTCCTTTTTTCTTTGTTGACCTCAAACCAACTTCTCAAGCAAAGTATCACAACAAAAAGAGGAAGGTGTCATAGCAAACCCTCCAAGTGACCCTGTTTTCCAGGGACAGTCCTAGATTTACAGAAACTGTCCTGGTTTCTGATTTCATACCAGAATGCCCAGCTTTTCCTTAGGATGTCCCTGTGTTCTTTGGAGAAATGTTGGTGACCCCCGAGCCAAGGAAAGAAGTAACCATACAGTGGTACCTCAGGTTACAAACACCTCAGGTTACAAACACTTCGGGTTACAGACTTCACTAACCCAGAAGTAGTAGCTTGGGTTAAGAACTTTACCTCAGGATGAGAACAGAAATTGTGCAGTGGCAGCAAGAGGCCCCATTAGCGAAAGCGCGCCTCAGGTTAAGAACGGTTTCAGGTTAAGAATGGACCTCTGGAACGAATTAAGTTCATAACCAGACATCCTACTGTATAATCTTTAGAAGATATCTGAAGACAGCCCTGTATAGGGAAGTTTTTTAAATGTTTAATGTTTTATTTTTGTTTTCATATATGTTGGAAACCACCCAAAGTGGCTCGGGCAACCCAGCCAAGATGGGCAGATAATAATAATAATAATAAATAGGAAGAAGAAGAAGAAGAAGAAGAAGAAGAAGAAGAAGAAAGGACATCCCTATTTTCATTAGATAAATGTTGGAGGGTATGCCATAGCTCAGTGTGAGAACACCTGCTTGGCATGCAGAAAGTTCCAGGTCTATGCTACAGCATCAGGTGTGATTGCTGTGCCAGAAAGGGAACAAAAAAAATCTCTGCTGGTTGGCAGAATCAGCAGGGAGCAGATGCAGTGGTATCTCAGTCAAGGTTTGGAGTGCAACCTACACACACACACACACACACACACACACACACACACAATCTATCTATCAATATATAGATATTTTGTGTGTGTGTGTGTAAAAGTAAAAGAAAGTCAACTACAAGTTCTAAATTATGCCTATATTTTGGATTCTGTATCCTCTCTAAAATAGTAGAACAGAGGCATAAAAACTCCTTGCTGTTTCTCCCTAGCATGCATTTCTGGCCTGGATCTCTTAGTGGTTCTTTTCTCACCTAGAGTCTGTTTCTAATATAGATTTGAACTGCAGATAGCACACATAATTACAGATTCCGTCATCCTCACTGCAATCTCTGCCAGTTGGGGGAAAACCGATAATTATTACTTTCCGAGGTATTAGAAGTTACTTCTATATATGGATGGAGCAGTCTCTGGAGTCCTAGCATTCTTTTGTACATCTTCTGTCCTTTGCAGGTCACCCTCTGAGTATTGTGATGGCACTGCCAGCACAGCCTCCTTCCTTGATATGGCACCAAATTGCCACGGCAGGGCAGGCTGATAATGAGGCATGCCACTGCTTTTCCCTTTCGTGCTATTTAGGGTTGCCATATGTCCTCTTTTTCCAGGACATGTCCTCTTTTTCATGGGTATGTAAAATGAGAGTCGTCATAGTTAAAAGTAGAAGTTGGCAAATGTGTCCTCTTTTTTTTGCCCTTCAAAATATGGCAACCCTAGCCCTGTGTGAAGTCACTGAGGCTCCCTTTCACATAAAGCCATCACTCTGCCAGCAGCAGAACAGATTAGTCTCTGAAGACTATGAATGGAACAGAATTTGGGTTTAGTTCACATTTGAAGGTGGACCAACCTAAGCTGTGTAGTAAAAAAAGCAGAACCGAAACATGTCATTGTCTGAAATTTGCACTTCTCAAAATTTTGCAAAGCAGCTTTCCAGGAAAATATTTATGTGTTCAAAAATGCATTTACTAAGGTGCATTAAAAAAGAATATATTGGTGAAAACAACATACAAAAATGCATTATTTTAGGGGGAAATTGGCTACAAAATTGCACTAAAATGCTGGTGAATTTTCACGGGAACTTTTTTTTTAAAGTAACAAACTGATGTGGAAATGTGCAGAACTGGACTGCAGGTTTGAAAAACAAGAAACAAACTAAAATTGACAGATTCACCCATGCCTGCTGAAGCCTGATTTCAAAGTCCTAGTGTGGGACACAGCACGTGACAAGAGCCCCCAGTCAGACACACACAAACAACAAACTGCAAAAATAAATATATTAATGATTCATTATCTTTTTAGATTTTCCTATTGCATTTAGGCCTGAGACATGTTGAATTCTTATGACCTACTGTTGTAAGGATGGGGAAAACTTTATTCTTGTCATCCTCACCTTTGTCAAGTACTGATGTCACTGATCCAGCTGGCGATAAGGAGCAGCCAGAGCCATCAACATTTGCTGCAGTTGGAGAATAAGCTTGGTGGACACAGAAAGGTGTATGTTAGTTATCCCCCTTCTTGGCAGATGACCTTTTAAAAAAGCTATTACAAAAGTAAAGCACAAATCTCTGAACAGGAAATACACTTGGTTGCCTTTATTAGTATACCTGTGCCCTAGAATGTTCAACATCAACGTAATTTCGTGAATCATGCTGTGCCCATCAATGTGTCTTTTTTAATACACGAGAACGGGCACCATTGATAAGATACAATTGTGCTGGCAGTGGCAACCAATACTGCAATAGAGAGCAGTGTGGTGACCAACAGTACAAGTATGGCCTGATTAAATGGCCGACCTGTCTCCTTTTTCCTCCCTAGGAAAGCTTTTATGCCTTACATCATGGTATTGCAAGAGCGGGAGGAAACAAAGCACATCCTTTTCGCCCACTCACCTCTGTTTGGAAACCGACACAGGTAAACCACACTGGTTGCATACAGCAGAGGTGTGGTCTACTTCTTTGTTTTCACCTCATGGGCCATTGACATGCTTAAGTGTACATAATCAGGTCTTGATGGTTAACAAGAAATTTTAAAGCCACTCCAAACACCTGACAGCAGTTCAGTTGACTACAGGAAGTTGAGGGCCATTGAGCCATGGGTCAACAGAAGTAGTGCTGGGGCAAGGGACGGGGGTAGAAAACCAGAAAACGGAAAGGGAGGGAAGTGACCTTTCTGAGCCTCTAATAGTTTAGGCTGCAGCCCAAACCCAAATCCCCACAAGAATGAAGAGAGTTTGGAATCCACAGATCTCTGGCTGAACTGGCTGGGCTCGGCCAGGGCTCATCCCAATTCGGCCAAAGTTGTGTTGGATAAATCCTCCATCCTGGCTCAACTGACAGGGGGGTGCACCAGTGCAGGCATTGTGGAACTAACAACAGCCGATATCTTTGCACAGCACTGATCTCCTCTCTACTTTGCTGGGGGCAGGAATTCTGAAGCACTCCTTGCAGACAGAGGCATAGTGAGGTCAAGTGGTACCCCTTGCAGAAAATTTATTGTCACTCCCCCCACCCCATTGAAATTATTAAAAGAAGGAAAAATAAGATACAGTGGTACCTTGGGTTAAGAACTTAATTCGTTCTGGAGGTCCGTTCTTAACCTGAAACTGTTCTTAACCTGAAGCACCACTTTAGCTAATGGGGCCTCCTGCTGCCACTGCGCCACCGGAGCACAATTTCTGTTCTCATCCTGAAGCAAAGTTCGTAACCTGAGGTACTATTTCTGGGTTAGCGGAGTATGTAACCTCAAGGGTTATTTTCTGGTTTATTTACTGAACATTGTGAGCATAAGCAGCTTTGGCTTAGCAACCCAGGAGGTCATCCGCAGCGACCGCGCGCCCCAGAGCCCAACCGCTGTTGGTGGCCTCCACAGACTCCACAGGAGGCCTTGGCCTCTGTAGGCTGCTGCTTCCTCAGCAGGCCACCGCAGCGACCCAAAAAACCCAACCGCTGCTGGCAGGGGGTTAAGGAAGTTGTCCTCAGCAGCATCGGGAAGTCGGCCTCAACAGCACCAGCCCTTTCCTTGCCTTCGCCCCGCCCCCAGCCCCCAGCCGATTGGCCAGCTGGGTTGGGGGCGGGTTGAAGGTCCCAAGGCAAGGAGGGTGGCATCCGGGACCCGGGAAGCCCCGCCCACCTCTCGGAGAGGAGCTTCAATGAGTTTATTTTTTAAATACTTATTTTTCCCAGTTTGTCACCCCCCTCAGTGGTGATACCCGGGGCAGACCACCCCTATCACACCCCCTTCCTCCGCCACTGCTTGCAGAGCCCTTTGCAATGTTGCTGGGTTTTGCTTGGCTGAAGTGACAAATGGAAAGGGTTCTCTGAAGTTAGAAAGCCTGACAACAAAAAGTACTCCAGGTGGCGTATACACTATATGTTGAAAGCGCATTATTTGCTCCAAAGAATCCTGGGAACTGTAGCTTGTTAAGGGTGCTGGGAATTGCAACTCTGTGGAGAGTTACCGTATTTTTTGCTCTATAAGACTCACTTTTTCCCTCCTAAAAAGTAAGGGGAAATGTGTGTGCGTCTTATGGAGCGAATGCAGGCTGTGCAGCTATCCCAGAAGCCAGAACAGCAAGAGAGAATGCTGCTTTCACTGCGCAGCGATCCCTCTTGCTGTTCTGGCTTTTGAGATTCAGAATATTTTTTTTCTTGTTTTCTTCCTCCAAAAACTAGTTGCGTCTTGTGGTCTGGTGCGTCTTATAGAGCGAAAAATACGGTAACTACAGTTCTCAGGAATCATTTGGGGGAAGCAATGTGCTTTGAATGTACTTGAAATACCGGTATATGGTGTGTACGCAGCCTTGTTTGAATTTTGCCCACTGTTGGTTCCTTGAGCCAAAGAGAAACTGATACAACAGCACAGGCTGTGTGGGCTCTTTCCATAAGTGTAGGAGAGCAACATTCAGTTATTACTCAAAAGTGAATAAGTCAGTGTAACTGTGCTGTGTGCATTAAAAAGGGCAAGAGTCGCAAACAGTTCTGTATTTGTTGGCAAACGACAAAAATGTTTCACTGGATTTGGCTGGGATTCCTTTTCTCTCTCTTAGTAATTCTTGTCCCAATTGTGGCGAAGCAGGAATGAAGGCCTGTGATTCTTCAGATTCTGGTACATTCCAGTTCCCATCATCTCTGACCCTTGGCCATCCTGACCAGAGCTGATGGGAGGTGGAATCCAACATCACATAGAAGGCCACAGGCTTCCCATACCTCCAATAAAACATGACAAGGATGAGCTTCCTTTGGTGGCTGAGTTGTCCCTTTCAACTCTTGCAGGCCCAGCCGCCTACTTCATTACTGTGTGGGAAGGTTAACACCTCATCTCTTTATTTGCCGTACATTCCAGAAATGGAATGCAGAGCTGTCACTTCACGGTGCATAATACTGCCTCATTACTCATCCGCTTGCACACAACACATAACAGCTCTAGCCCTACACCTATACTTCCCTTATTCACTTCCTGATTTAATTTAAAGAAACACACCTTGGAGCCAAGCAACCTAATTACGCTTGTGTTACTCATCCTACTGAGACAACCTAATTATAATTATAAATACACGTGGTAGGTGGGGATACAGGAGAGAATTAAGCCTGGCACATTAAATCGGGGATAAGTGTAGGAGTGTAGCCAAAAATATCTCCATTTGAGGCAGGAATGACTAAAGAAAAGATTTCGGTCAAGGGAGTCAGATGAGGGGATCAAGAATGGTTTCTGTTCGGATTCTATTCCACCTTTTGCTGCAGACCTGGGATTGTTGCATGTCACATGTCTGTTTACATTCCAGCACAGATTGCTGGCCTGAGCAGAACTTCCACTCTGTATTGCTTTTGTTTTTAGTCTCTCTCTAAGAAGATGGCAAGGAGAGATGCCATGTTTTCTTTGTCCTGATTTATGTATAATAAATGCATAGTTTAATATGTGTCTACAGCCTCAAGCCTCTTCTGTTGCGCAGTTTACACTGCTGAGTAAAGTGTGCTCATGTCTGCAAGCTTGAGTCACTGATGTACGTCGGAGCAGAGGTTGATGGAGCTCTGCAGCGGCAAGGCTGAGGGAAGACACACCAGCTGGGACCGAGTCAGCTGGCCTATCGACCCCCCTATTCCGACAGTTCCTTCCGCTCCTTAAATGCATTTAAAAAACGATTGGGTTAACTCTGTGTTATAGCTCTGTGTTGCAGTTCCTTTGAGTTGGGCATTTGGGGGACTTCCGGGAAATGGTTGCTCTTTTGCTTGTTTGGAAAAAATTAAGATGTAATGGTTGTCAGTAGTTAAGGGTGGTCCTGTTTTGGGAATATAACCCCCCCCCCCCAACACACACACCAAGCACTCAAATGGCAAATATTAATTTAATCACAGAGAAAACTGAAGGTTGACCCCCCCCCCCATTACATCGCTTGCAATTGTGAAACATGGCGGAGCTGTAAGCAGCACAGCTACATCCTTACTCCTGGTGCAGCACAAGTTCTATGCAGGCAGCATCCTGTGTGACTATCCAAAAATTTCATTATTATTTTTTCTGGGGGGGAAAAGAAGACTAGATACTGAGGCTTTCCTTGATTTATCACTCAAGCATTGGCATTCATGTAGCCGTCTAAAAATGAAGTGGGCGGACAGCAGTTTCCCTCTGTAGTTTTGTGAACATTGTATCTTTTATTCCATTATCGGGTTCTTTGAAGGCTGTGTGCCCTGACTTCCTCTGGAAATTCTTGTAAACCTCCAACACTTCCTTTCCCGCCACATGCAGCAAGGTGGAAGGATTTCATTTTGTCAGGGTTTTTTCCCCCCTCCTCCCACTCCTGGGAGAAACCAGATAAAAGTTAGCATCTTGGCAGGAGTTTTCTCCGGTTTTCTGCAATATTGCCAGACATCTGAAGGTTGCCACAGCTCCTCAAGTCCTACTCCTGCTTCAAAAGTCTGTTTGGCCTCTACTCATAACACCTTGTAATGGCTGTGTTCACACATAACGCGAAGCCAAATCTTGGCTTAGCATAGACACGCTGCCTCCCCAGAAGAAACTGCAGCCACTTTGCTTGTCTCTGGTCCTTTTAACTCATCACGGCAGCTAAGCTAAAGTATGGCTTAGGGCAGTGATGGCCAAACTTGGCCCTCCAGCTGTTTGGGGACTACAACTCCCATCATCCCTAGCTAACAGGACCAGCGGTCAGGGTTGATGGGAATTGTAGTCCCAAAACAGCTGGAGTGCCAAGTTTGGCCATCACTGGCTTAGGGGATCCTTGGGCCTTCCAGGTATTGCTAAACTGCAACTCCCAACAGCCTCAGCAAGCATGGCCAATAACCAGGGGTGATGGGAGCTGAGGTTCACCAACATCTAGAGGTCCATAGGGTTCCCACACCTGTCTTAGTGTGTCACCTGAACCTAGGATTGAGGTTAAGCTCTTTCCTCCTTAACCATAATTTGTAGCCAAGGAGAAAAGTAGGGCTGATTTCCTCTTTGGCAGCCATAGCATTCACATGGTCCCAGTAGCTACAGATGTACTTTGGTTTACCATGCTCAGCAAATCAACACCAAAACCTGCATTCCTGTACCCGTGAAAATCTACGAAAGCAAATATATATATATATATACATACATATGGGAAAGGATGCTCTCTTCAGAATTAATGGTTATAGTTCATTAAAAATAAGAACCAGCCAGGGCAGAGCTCGCTGGCTTAAGTGCACAGAAAACTCTGTAAATCCTGCCAAAAGAAGGATGAGACTGAGATGTGTTTACGACCTGGGGCCCGCGGCTTGAGCAGTCAGCAAACGCACAGGAGATTAATCCTTTGTTGTGTTTCTGTACAAGCACATATCATGGCTAAATTATTTTGCCCATCCGCATAACGGATGGGCAAAATTTTCTTAGCCAAAGCACTTTAGTGGTGTCTACAGTTCCGAAGGGAGCGCACCCTATTACTCATGGTGAAAAGCCTGGCTGAGAAAATAAATGTGTGGAAAATAAGTGCACTTTCTTTCTGATCCCTAATCTCCTTAATCAGATTGCCTATTGACCAGTGCGCTGCTCATACTGACTAATACAGCAGCCCCAGTTCATTAAATTTCAACTAACTATCCATATGTCCTCTAGGAAAGGCTTATGTTTCCATTTTTTCCCTTCCACAGAAAAATAGGCTTGCAGATGGATCGAGGTGGGTGTTCGCTCGGATATGTCAGCAAGATACTCAAGAGTGGTCAGGTTTTGTAATTCCATCCCTGGTTTTGCCATGGATTTATGGAATTAGCTTAAGCGCTAAACCTTCCAGTGCCTGCTTCCCTAACCCATAGATAATGTCCTACTCTTAATTACTTGCTACTTTAACAGATGGGGCAAAGGCTGTGAATAGACAGCTATCTCTGTGAAGCAAGGGGAGCCAATCCTAGCCATGAAGGAACTGGGGGAGGGATTGCTTCAGGGGGGGAAAGTTGTGGTATGGAGCAAAACTGGATCTTCTCATTCAAAAAGGTAGCCAAACAAAAAACCCAAACCCTTTAAACCCAGGAGCTGTCAGCTGAGTTTGTTGCTGTATCTAGAGCGTTTCAGTTAAACGCACCGTAAACTTTGTGTGAGAAATCAGGTTGGCAAAAACGGAACTCCACAGCGTCATCTGGTGCCACAGTGTTAGAATGCATAAACAACGCATATAAAGCGCTTTTTCTTTCCCAATGTAGCGGAGTCCTGGGTCGCTTGGCTGACACAAGGCTTTCGTCAGCAGAAAGGGAAGGGAAGCAGTTTCCAACAATTTCCACTCTCCCTTGTAGCTCCTGCTCCGTAAATCTTTGGAACATTCAAGATAGTCAGTAGAGCATGAGAGTCTCAATCTCAGGGACGTGGGTTCAAGCCCCACGTTGGGCAAAAGATTCCTGCATTGCAGGGGGTTGGACTAGATGACCCTCGGGGTCCCTTCCAACTCTACAATTCTATGAGTATATGAGGCTAAAAACTCCCCCCCTCAACAAATCACTATTGAAATGTGTGTAGCTGGGGGGGGGCAGGGTGAGCATTTGTGGCCCCTAAATCAAGTAAATAAATAAAACTAACTAACTGACCAATTGTGTCACAGATAACTCGGTTCTGCCCCTTCCCCACATGAAGCTTGCCCCTCCAATAAAGTCTGGCTACGCCTATGCTGTCAAAGTATGTGATGAAAGCCATGCTTAGATTACTCTAGAGAAGGATTAGGCAGATTAGGGGGGGCATGCATTGAATGTGCTCTAAATGCATGGTGTATTGCAAAGTAGTGGAAGACACAAGATCTACCCACCCGGGAAGAATGGCAGATGAAGGTGATGGACTACATGGAACTGGCGGAAATGACTGGCAGAATCCGAGACCAGGGAGAAGAGTCGGTGGAAGAAGATTGGAAGAAACTTAAAGTTTATTTACAGAAACATTGTAAAATAAAGGTGAAATATACTCAGAGTCGCAAGGTGATTTCATGCTCTTTATTCAGCTCATAGTGGTGAGGAGGAATGAATGAATGTCCCCTCAAAGTATCTGCTTTATATACATTATTTACACAATGGGCTGCACATGATTGGCTAATTCCAGAATTCTACTGTAAGCCAATCAGGTTGTGGATTCACTTCTATCTGGAGCATGATTGGGTGGTTCCTGCCAACCAATCATACTGCTGCATTGTTCTAGGACCAATCAGACTGCTGCATTCTGAATCCTATTGTTCTAGGACCAATCAGACTGCTGCAGTTTGGATCCTATTCAATTCAGTACATAACATAAGGAATGTTAGAAGGATGTTGGAATGAAGTCATGTGGTTTTAGCAGAAATGTTATAAAGGATTAAATAAAAATAGACTGTTAATTGGTAAAAGGAGGGAAAGTAAAGTTACATTATATTAGGATAAATTATAGGGCAAAAACTGGGAAAGATGGAAACGATTTGCTGAAATAGCTAACTGAACTAGAATACAAAAAAGGGAGGTGTGAGGAGGTCAAGGAAACAAGCAAATGAAAGATAAGTTATGGGAAGGTTAATTGTATTTTTTTTAATTGTTTTTATTTTTTCTGTTTTTTCTTTCTTTTTCTTTTTTTCTTTTTCCATATTGTGATGTGTTGTCTTGTTTTTGCTTAATTTGGTGTTTTTCTTTTTTCCCCCTTTTTGTAACACTTAAAACTTTAATAAATATTATTTTTTAAAAATAAAAATAAATGCATGGTGTATGTTCAGCCCAAGTTTCTAGGCCATATGTTTGTGAAGGTAAGCATGAAAATGGGGGCGACATTTAGTGAAATCTCAGAAGCCAGGTGGGAGGATTTGCTGCCCAGCTCGTTGCTTCTCCCCAGAACTAACAGGAGGAGGAGATATGCCAAGAAAGAAAAAGTACACTATTAAGAAGCTTGCAAAAAGCATCTCTGATTAGATGCAGCATTTTTTAATTTCTTTTAGCCTAAAGTGAGTGACCAGCATACTCTGGCTTCAGATGAAACACACTGCTTCTCATAGAACCAAAACCACCCACCCACAAAACAGAGCCGTCTCAAGTACAGTAGCCAAGGTCACCCAGGAGCCATCTTCAGAAAGGAAGCCAGTAATAGGAAGAACTCTCTAAGTCTGGTTGTGATTCAGGGTAACACCAAGGCTGAATCTACACAGATATTAAAAAACACTGTGAAAATGCTTTTTTTTTTTTTCAAAAAACAAACAAACCCCGTAGGATACGGAATTTGTCATTAGCTCATCATTGCCACCTAGTGTCACATTTGTATAATGCACTTAAAACACTTTAAAACGTTATATTTGCAGCTGTATAGCTGGGTCCCAAGTTGCTCTGTAAGGCACAACATACAATATGTAATTATATACACATTTCTATCCAACGAACAAGGCAAACATTTTAGTACACGCTTACTAAACGAATGAGCAGGCACTGAATTACATTTGGCAAGTCCGTGTTTTGAAACTGCATGACTGAAGTTTTAGAAAATTCATTGACCTTGCAGAATAAGACTATTCAGGAAATAATAATAATAATAATAATAATAATAATAATAATAATAATAATATAAATAAGTGTGTGTTTTCTTTTGTTTTCAGTTCTCAGGCCTAAATCTGAACTTCCATCAATGAGTTTTCAGGCCAACTGGCCATCTCTCTCTCTGTCCTCCACTGTGCACTATAAATATCTTCCACATCAATCCATCATGTGCATACCCTAATTGAACTGCAAGAGGCTGAAGCTGAAGTCATTTACAGGTTTTAATCACATCATTATCAAATGGCAGACTAATTGCTTTCAGCAAAAGTGTCCGTCCACTGTCGCTAGACGTACCTATGAATTCCAAATTTCCTTTTAATTTACGCAACCAATGGTGGGTGCAGAGCCCTAATCATTGCCTGCTTGCACGTGGCCCACTAAGACTGAAGGGATAACTATTATATGCCATATTTCCATTGCTACTTTGAGATCATGCATTAGGAATAACAGATGGCATTTAATTAAAGCAAATATAGTGCGTGTGAGAAGTAAATAGCTAATTTGTTTTACTCTGGCTTTGCTGTGAGGATGAAGGGGCGACAGACAATTTATTTCCTTCCTTCCGTTCATACAAATATAGTTAATGATCTGTCAAGATGGCGGTAATAAACCCCTCTTTCCAAAAAAAAAAAAAAAGGTAAAAAATAATTCACTCCTGGCAGAAACCTTCGTTCTCATTTGTTGTTCCCAACCCTTAAGCCTTGCCAATACTGGAATATAAATTGAATTTTACTGTCCGTAATAACGGAGCTCTCTACGTCAAAATGCACGCCGGTTCCACTCTGAGGGAAGGTTTTTAGTCAGGTTTTTCTTTCTCTGCACAGGGTCTTTAATTGTTAATTACTCCTTTATTTCTTATGCCTCCGTGTGTTCTTACCCATATCCTTATCTGGGAAGGGAAGGGAAAGAAATGAAGCAGTAATGGGAAAGAGTTTTAGTTTACGGCTTATTATTGTTGCTGCGCTATCTCCCCTGCGATTTCCCTCGTATGTAATGAACTAGTGTGGAAGTAGGAATAACTATTTTGGTCAATAATTAATGAAGGGTATTAGATTAATTCAAAAGCCGGACTCCCTTGATGCAATGCAGGCCCATTTTAATCACATCTCCCAGCCCCCAACTCCAGTCCCATTAGGCTTCAAGCTAAAAAATCACCGAGAATGCGGAAATTCCGACTAACGCTACCTGTGAAACCAAAGAGCGAAATAAATCCGCTCACTTCTCCTCAGCCACAAACGCTCCTTGAAATAATGAAATCTCGCATTGCCTGTAAACACGAGCTTAATTATAGTCAGCGAGGAGAGGCCACCCTCAGGAGCCCACATTAAGGAGAAGGTGCTAATCTTACTTGGAAGACAGCTGTGGGCTATCGGTGTCACGAGCAGCAGATGGAAGGGTGGACTAAGCTACCTTCAAAAGCTACTGTGACGCCATTTGAACAGTCACTTCTTTGCCCAGAGAAACCTGGGAACTGTAGTTTGTTATGGGTGATGAGAGCTGTTAGGAGATCCCTCAGAGATTCACCCCAAAGTGGCTTAACAATCCCTCCCTCTTCCCACTGGGAATCATAGCTCTGTGAGGGGATAATGGCAGGCCCTTCAAGTATCCCTATTTTCCAGGGACAGTCCCAGATTTACAGAAGCCGTCCTGGTTTCCATTTTGACTGTCCCGCTTTTCCTTAGGAAGTCCCTATTTTAATCGGAGAAATGTCGGAGGGTATGGAATACATCCTCCAAGTGTCCCTATTTTCAATGGACAGTCTAGATTGACAGAAGCTGTCCCGGTTTCTGATTTGATAAACAGGAATGTCCCGCTTTTCCTTAAGACGTTGCTATTTTCATTGGAGAAATGTTGGAGGGTATGCAGTTATGTGACCTCTGAGCCAGGATGATATACAACCTTTAGAAGACATCTGAAGGCAGCCCTGTATAGGAAAGTTTTTTGTTTGTTTGTTTGTTTAATTAATTATGTTTTTATATATTTTGGAAACCACCCAGAGTAGCTGGGGCAACCCAGTCAGATGGGTGGGCTATTATTATTATTATTATTATTATTAGGGATTGGGACACCCCTATTTTCATTGGGAAGGGATGCGGGTTTGCCGATTGGAAGATTGGCAGTTCGAATCCCTGCAACGGGGTGAGCTCCCGTTGCTCGGTCCCAGCTCTTGCTCACCTAGCAGTTTGAAAGCATGTCAAGTGCAAGTAGATAAATAGGCTCTGGCAGGAAAGTAAATGGTGTTTCTGTGTGGTGCTCTGGTTCACCAGAAGCGGCTTAGTCATGCTGGCCACATGACCCGGAAGCTGTATGCCGGCTCCCTCGGGCAGTAAAGCGAGATGAGTGCCACAACCCCAGAGTCATCTGTGACTGGACCTAACAGTCAGGGTTACCTTTACCTTTACCTATTTTCATTGGAGAAAGTTGGAGGGTATGGAATAGGATGTCCCTATTTTCATCAGAGAAATGGAAGAGGAAGTTAAAAGGTCATTGCTTCCACTAAAAACAGTAGAATCAAGTTAGAGGATATGAAAACCAAATCCACAGCTGTGCCGAAGTTTATGGATTGGCAACGTTGCTGGCGCTGACCAGTAGGGAGAGGAGGAGTGGCAGAGAGGTCAGGGCGGATGTACTGCTGGAGAACATCCACACCAAGCTGCGTTATATACCTCCCATCTTCCTCCTAGTAAAATGCCAGGCAGCTAGCTTTATGGCTGCTCCCCACTGGGTGAGCTGCTTCTGGTCCAGGGACAGCTCCAAAAAATAAAAAAGGTTTCTCAGCAAAAGATTATTTTGTGAGAAATGCCCTAAATCCAAATGACAGGAAACAGGTTAGCTTCTTTCAACTGCTTGAGGATTCACCAGAAGTGACCTGAAGGAAAATGTGAGCGCTGGGAAAGGTAGTGACAACCCCAGTTGTCTGCCTCTTGTCTCCTCCATCTAACCTTGGTTCCATTCTACTGTCCTTACTCCATCTGGCCCTGATGAGACCCAGCTCCCGTCCACATCAATATCATTCAATCTAGGATTTCTTCTTTCTGATTTTTAAAGGCTGCATATGAACTTTGGAGTAGATTCAACAACAGCAACAACAGCAATAGCAACAGCAACATTCAAGCAGAAAGAAAGAAGAAAATGGTACAGTTCATGAAGTTAGGAGATATTAGTCAGCCCTGAGTGCTCACTGGAAGGACAGATCGTGAAGCTGAGGCTCCAATACTTTGGCCACCTCATGAGAAGAGAAGACTCCCTGGAAAAGACCCTGATGTTGGGAAAGATGGAGGGCACAAGGAGAAGGTGACGACAGAGGACGAGATGGTTGGATAGTGTTCTCAAAGCTACCAGCATGAGTTTGACCAAACTGCGGGAGGCAGTGGAAGACAGGAGTGCCTGGCGTGCTCTGGTCCATGGGGTCACAAAGAGTCGGACACGACTAAACAACAACAACATCTCAAAGAGCAAAGAAGAGGACAGCCCAAGCCACTGCTAGTCCGAGCCAGGGCGGAGGGAAGCGTGCAGGACTGCAGGACCGCCACCGTGTCCACATGCTTCTTTCACCAACTCAGGCTGGCAGTGACCATGGTGTGCATAGCAGCCCGAGCCCAACCCCCCAAGCCCAAGCCTCCCCCCCAAAAAAACTGGACATTTCCTTAAAAATGTAAAAATCCACCTGGACGGGCATGTTGGCCCCCCACATGTATGGCAACACTATATTACAATAATGTGTGCGCGCAAACACCGTATAACAGACATAACTGTTCGGCCCACTCGACGCATCTCACTGACTTTCTCCTACAGATGCACACGCTCAAATAAGGCAGCTCCCGTCTTTAAGGGCCCACACACTGGTTGTATTTTGCTTCAGATAGATGCGATACCTCCACCATCAGATGCAGCAGTTAGCACAGATTGTTATTATTCCTCGCCCACTTTTCCAACCCATGAGAGATGTTGCTGTTGTTACAATTTATATGACCCACCCTTCGCCCAATTAAAATGCAATGCTAATATGAAAACGCAACACTATGCGAAATTTAAAACAACATAAAATCACCCCCCCCAAAAAATAGTTTTATATCTGGAAAAGAATACTGTGCAGCTGCTTCCTTTGTGTGTTCTAATTTCTGCAGAGATTGATGGCTGATGATTGTTATAGTGGGCTATTTAGAAGATGACCTCTTGTGGCAGGAAAAGAAAAGTGCATGAAGAATGCTTAGCACTGCGTGTTGGCAAGTTTGCTCCAAAGAACAAGAAAGCACTTTATTGGACCAGCGTCCCTTGTTAGCAGATCTATTGCAATTTTTCTAGCTGCCCTGAATTCTGCACCCTCCAGTGTCTAAAAGATAGTTATTATTCCGCTGCAAGGATAGCACGGCTGGTTATGAGTACAAATATTTGTAGTCACTTGAGATCGATAATAATAATTACTGTTTTATGCAGTGCTTTCCCCTACGTGCTCCGCATATATTAATCTCGTAAGAGAGTTGAGAGATAATGGCCGCTTAATGCTGCATTGTTGAACGGATTCTATTTTTACCTGCCTTGGAGTCTTTCCAATACATAGGTGAAATAGTTTTAATAATAATAATAAAAGGAGTGAGTTCATGTCTGAAGTGAGCTCTGAAGCTCATGCTTTTAATCATCATTCCACACTAGATGATCAGAGTATCCTGATCAAAAACACTCAGTGTAGCATTTTAAGCCCAGAAGACACATTAAGTGACATCCAGTGTGCATCAGAATAGGAACATCAGAATAGCCAAGTCAGACTTTTGGTCTATCTACATCAGTGTTGTCAACATTGACAGGCAGCAGGTCTTCAGGTCTTCAGGCTGGGGACATTCCCAGCCCCTAACAGGCTTCAGAGGCACTGGGCATGGACAAGGCCATTTTAGTGGTTGCAGAAAATTGGGTGGCTGTTGTTTTCCTCTTTCCAGTCTCCACCCAATAGTAGGTGTTAAGTTGTGGGCGAACATAGCAGACAACACAGCGATTCTTCAAACAGCTCTTCTTTATTCAGATGTCAGAACAGAACTAAGCTGAGGGCTCAGTCAGCCTGCTTATACAGTGGTGCCTCGCAAGACAAAATTAATCCGTTCCGCGAGTCTCTTCGTCTTGCGGTTTTTTCGCCTTGCGAAGCACGGCTATTAGCGGCTTAGCGGCTTTAAGAAAAAGGAAAAAAACTTGCAAGAACTCGCAAGATGTTTCGTCTTGCGAAGCAAGCCCATAGGGAAATTCGTCTAGCGAAGCGACGCAAAAACCGAAAAACCCTTTCGTCTAGCGAGTTTTTCGTTTTGCGAGGCATTCGTCTTGCGGGGTACCACTATATAGAGCTCCAGAACAATTGTAACTGTTGCCATTTTCTAAAACTATCCAATCACTGAACGTCACTTTTCGATCCTTCATTTGCATACAAAATAATCCAATCACTGAACGCCACTTTTCAATCCTTCATTTGCATAACTATCTACAGTATCCCCCTGCTGGCCCAGGGTGAGAACTTCAGTACATAACAGTAGGATTCGCCAAGCACGTGGGTAATCACAAACAGGTTCCTTTTCCTGTCCGCTCTGCCTTGCTCCTTGTATGCTGCACTCAGTAAACTTGTGGCTTGCCTCCTTGCCCACCCCCACCCCCCCAATGTGGCTGTCCTGTGATGCCCATTCCTTCTCACTAAGGATGCAGGAGAAATTGGATTCAGTTCACAATCCAAAACTTTTTGAAACAATGTGTGTGAACTGAGACATGATCACTTTTCAAGATACACGCTGCTCCAGATTTCACGGCACGGTTCTCCAGCCAAGTAGCGCATGCAAAAATTCACAGACTAGAGTAAAGCATGCACAAAAAGGCACGCACACATGCACACAGAGACAGAGTCGGTGCTATTTTTCTAGAGAAAGAGGTGCCGGAACTCACCATGAACACCTCTCTCGTTCTCTTAGAATAGCAATGTTACTTACCTGAGAGGTGCCAGAACTGAGTTCCTGTGAGTTGCAACTGAAAAAAAGTGCTGTATACAGTATATGTTCGTGAAAATAAAATACAAATATGCTTTACATTATGGAAAACGCTTTGCAAAACTGTGCATGTTAGGCAAAACTGCATGCAAAAAATTGTATATTAAGGAGATGCACACATGAAGAAGTTGATGAATTTCCATGAGGATATCTTTTAATAAATAAGTAAATAGGAAACAGATGTGGAAATGTGAAGAGCCGAATATAAGACGGGAAAAATGAGAAATTGGGATAAGCCGACACGGACAGATTTGCCAATCTCTAACTCCCCACCCCTCCAATTCGCTCCCACCATGCTAGTGCCAGGTTTGCACACAAAAGGCACAATCCAACTGAATTTAAACCTTTTATCCCTGGGACCACAATGCTTGACCTTTGTAACTTTCGATTAGCCAGTTCTGACTTCCTCCCCGGTTTTCCTTAATGTGTAAAATTAGCACCTAGGCACCTGGTACTTTTTGCCAGGGAGCACTGCACATATAGTGAATTTTTTTCTTCTTTAAGGCCGTTTTAAAAACATAGTTTCCCCGAAATGCCTAAGGGCAGGTTTATATATAATGCTTCCTGCAACCCTGAGTTCAGCTGCAACCCCAGGGCCTCAGTATGGGAGCGTCGGAATCCTTTGTTCCTGGCCATCCGCCTCTCTCATTTTCGGCCGTATGACTAATGGAAAAGTTGAAGGAACATGCCCGTTGCTAAACCCAAAGGGGAAAGGTGCAAGCCTCTGTCTGATTCCAGCGCACCTCTGCAGAGAACAAAGGAGGTCCTGGCAATGTGTGGAAAGGCCTACGGTTCTTGGCTCTGGACCTCTGATTGCTGTTGAACCGAGGGTCACCGGAGACATCGAGTACAAACATGGCCTAAGTGATTTGCTCAAGGTCAACCGGGGAGTGCATGTCAGAGCCATGAATTAGACTGGGATGCCCCGAGGCTCATGTTTTAGTAAATCAACTCAGCTTAGTATCTTAAGAACCAGGCCTTCTCTCTCCCCTCTTCTAGCTGTCAGTTACAGATTTAGCGAATCGTTTCAGGCATACTGTCACAATGAGTGAGGGATATGAGAGGGGGAGCATAGCAGAAGCTGACGAGAAAGCGAGAACTGTCCTCTCATATACTCTCCAACATTTCTCTAATGAAAATAGGGGCGTCCCATTATTATTATTATTATTATTTATTATTATTACTATTACTATTACTATTATTATTATTAGTCTGCCTATATGACTGGGTTGCCCCAGCTACACTGGGCAGCTTCCTATATAAAAGCATTAAACATTTAAAAACTTCCCTATACAGTCGTACCTTGGAAGTCGAACGGAAACTGTTCCGGAAGTCCGTTTAACTTCCAAAACATTCGAAAACCAAAGCACGGCTTCCAATTGGCCGCAGGAAGCTCCTGCAGCCAATCAGAAGCCGCAAAATCCCTGTCGGACATTTGGTTTCCAAAAATAGTTCGCAAACCATAACAGTCACTTCCAGGTTTGCAACGTTCAGAAGCCAAAATGTTCAGGAACTAAGCTGTTTGACTTCCAAGATACAACTGTACAGAGCTGCCTTCAGAAGTCTTCTAAAGGTTGCAGAGTTACATATCTCCTTGGCTCAGGGCTCACATAGCTCCATACCCTCCGATGAAAACAGCGACGTCCTACCATACCCTCCAACATTGCTGTGATGGAAATAGGGACATCCTAAGGAAAAGTGGGACATTCCAGGACCAAATCAGAAACCAGGACGGCTTCTGTAAATCCAGGACTGTCCCTGGAAAATAGGGACACATGGAGGGCCTGCTGTCAGCGCTTCATATTCCCAGAGGTGTGGCGTAATTGTGTTGTGAGAGCCAACTATTTTTGTTTCATCATTCCCAAGCGTGTGTTTCCTGCTGCCTCCCGTTTTCAGTATGTTTTTAGCATTTGCCCTCAGTTGCTCCCTATTACATGTCACTCATGTCATATGTACAAATTATCCACCATTGTTCTGGAGAAGGTGCGTGGATTTGCAAGATAGGTTCTTCTTCCTGGGCGAAACAGATGTCACAGAGTGTGCAGCAAAATGAAGCAACTTTGTCATTTCTGATGCCGTCTGCGTGTTGCCATAGCAACAATCTTGTATTGCACTCCAGCTCTTTCAGATTCTCTGTGAAACCTGGAAGCCCACACGAGCTTGGGTGATATGCAGGCGACCTAGAAATCCTGCTCTTTAAACAGGACTTGTCTTTAACCCGTCTCGGAGTAGAACATATTAGCAAACAGTTAAGAAAGCTATGACTCTGCATTTTACACAACCAGAGTCCATAAATTATTGTGTATGGGACGGTATCATTCATGCTAATTCCCCTTTAAATCGCGTCCTTCCAGTGTTGTCTCATCATATGCATACTGATAACATACTACAGAAAAAGGCTTGTCTCCACAGCAGCAGAAATACCCAGAGATGGCTCTATCATTAGGTGGCTGCCTCTGGTAGCAGATGAAGGCAGGTAGGGGAAAGGACCAAGGTGTTAGATGACAGATCTGTGTGTGCCACTTGCCTCCTAAGTGATTCTTAGATTCCAATGTCCATCTATACATGGAATATGGAGTGGGGCTGGGAGATGTCATCTTGTTTACCTCAGGCAACAACCTTTCTTGAGTCAGCCCTGCAAATGTAGCACCCAAGCCACTGGTGTCTTCAGGAAAGATTTTGCATGCAAAATGTATCGAAACTTACTCACGTATGCTACGACAGCGGCAAAAATGTTATTTGTACCAAAACGGAAAGAAACAGAAGTCCCAGCAAAGGAAGAATGGATCGTGGAAACTTATGGAATATGCAGAAATGGCGAAACTTAATGGAAGAATAAGAAATCAAGATAACCTTGTGTGTGTGTGTGTGTGTGTGTGTGTGTGTGTGTGTGTGTGTGTGAATGGAAATGGTTTATTGAATAATTATTGATAAATTATAAACAGATAAAAACATTGGCAGGATTATTGCATTTTAAAGAATTGAATATATGACCAAATTAAGTTAATTTGGATATGCTGAAGATATTAACCAAACAAATTTCAGGAACCACAGAAAGAGGGGGGAGGAAGTCAAGTTTTGAAATGTCAAAATGATTGTGAAATCAGTGAAATGTATAAAATTAGTGAAATGTACAAACCTGAAAAGTATAAATAAAGAAACAAAATATTTTTGAGCATAAAAACGACTTTGCGTGCAAAGCCTCTGAGATATGGCACCACCTTCAAAATAAAGCATTGATTAAAGTGGATGAATATATGGCACGCCTAAGGGTGGTTTAGCAAGAATGCCTTAGGAAGAACGTGAAACCTTTTCCCATAGCTATTTCCAGGTGGCTGGCCTCCTTCTAACTCTTATGATTCTGAACATTGTTTGTAGGTCTATCTAGGCAAATGAAATAGGAAGGGAGTGAGGCTGGCCCAAAGGAACGTATTATGTCTCTTCAAACCGAGTCAGCTTCAGCCTGCCCTTATTATTTCCACCAGCCTCCTTCTCTGACCTCAGTTGCTCTACAGAGATACAGACGATGCCCTTTTATTGGGCATGAGTCCTTGCCCTTGTCAGGTTAGAGGAAGATCATTGCCATGTGTGCTCTAGGGTAGGGGTAGAAGAAAATCGGTGCCTGACACGCTAGCAGACAGTAAAATTTAAGGGTCACGGAAAGTCGCAAATCTGTCAAGGCTGATTAATTCATAGAAGGAAATCGAGTTCTACCAAAATAATACCCCCCCCCCTCAATTCATGGAGCTGGGAAATATAGAATGAAGCAGGTACATACAGTATTGGAATGGGGAGGGAAAGAGACGGTTTTGTTCTCATGAAAGAAAAGCAACCCACAGCAACAATGCAAGCATTCTGGCCCACCACAATGTATCGTATTTGCAATATATCACATCTCACCAGCAGGGCCAGATTGAGGTTTGATGAGACCCTAAGCTACAGAAGGTAATGGGGCCCTTTATATGTCCAGCTGTCCTCTGTCAACAACAAATTGTCGCTGTTTTTTTGTGTTGAATATATGCTATATGGCAATTTATGGACCTAATAGTTATCTAAAGCCATTTGCGCATGTTGCCATGCAACCAGTCTATGCAGAATGTAGGCACCCTATATATAGATATGAGCAAACCAGTGATATTTTAGGAGAGATATCAAAGTCAATGTAGAATTTACATTCATTGTGGAAGCCATTTTAACATGAAGCCAACTGAAGCCTTGTTTGTGAAGAAATTATTGAGAAAGGAAAGAAAGAGAGGTAAAGGGAGGAGGGAACGTAAAGGAATTTAATTTCAAAGAACCATGGAAGGGACTGTGAGGGTCACTTAGTCCAACCCTCTGCAATGAAGGAATCTTTTTGCTCAATGTGGGGCTCAACTCAGTCAGCTCTGCTCACTGAGCTATCCCGTCTAATTCAACTCTGGCTCATAGCTGTCAGCTTACAGATTTGAAAATAAGGGACCAGCAGCCTCGAAAATAAGGGATCAGCAGTCAAAATAAGGCATTTTGCTTAGCTTATACAGAAATCCAGCACTGATGGAGCCATGCTGCTTTGGCTGCGACTGACTGTGTTTTGCAGGGGGTTGGACTAGATGATCCTAAGGGTCTACAACTCCCACCAAAGAAGAGTAGCAGACAAAACTGATGAACAACGTCGAGATGGCAAAGCTTACAGGCAGAATTAGAAACCAGGAAGAGGACCTCTTTAATAAAGAATGGGGAAAGTTTATAATTTAGTTGAAAAACTATTGTAAAGAGTTACATACATTGGTAGGAGTGACAGAAAACTTGTAGTAAAAATTTGAAATATGGATGGACAAATGATTTATAAAATAGAGTTATGAAAGGGATGCAGAGGGGGAAATCACTACATTAAGATGCTGCACTGGTTGGAGGGTATGCTAAGCAGCATGTCAGGGCTGCTGTCGTCCTGGCGCGAGGAGTTCCATCGGCCCTTCCCCGCCCAAGAGAGACGGAGGGAGGAAGAGAGACTCTCACCCATGCCACCTGCAAGTCCGGCATGAGGTGGTTGAGGCACCGCCCTTCTGCGTCCCTCCCCATCTCCTCCTCTTCCTCCTTCCTCAGGCCACCTCCTCAGCCGCCGCTGCCGCCTCCGGCTTCCACTGGCAGCGTGGCGGAAGTCTTGCAAGAGAGGGGCTGCCTGCCCGCCCGCCCACCGCCACCCGTCTCCTCACGACACGCCCCTGAGGAGGAAAAGGGAGAGATGGAGACGTGGCAGCTTGTGCGCGCTCTCTCTCTCTCAAGGCAGAGGACCCCGAGCCGCTCCTTCCCTCCTGAGCCGGGCGAGCATGAAACCTGGAGAAGTTAAGGGACATCAGTGGGACATGGCACTGGATAAGGGCGTTTCCCACCAAATAAGGGATGGTTGACAGCTATGCTCTGGCTTTGCAGGTGTCTGGTCTTGGATTTCCCTGAGTCATGGAAGTGGAATACAAATGCACTTGTATTTCCTGCTAATGGATAACAATCTCCCAGCCCATCCTAGCTTATTTCCCAGGACCAAATGGTATGTTAGCTGGGAAACTGAATTTCAGTTTAAAAACAGCCACGAGGAAGAACTATGAACTCTCCAGTGGGGAAAATAGCAAAACTGAAAATGAATGGGGAAGATGGGTGCAAGAGAAAGGACTAACCACCCCATCTGCAATGCTGGAGCCCTGCTTTGTGGATGGTTTAAACAAATAAAGGGAATGTTAGGAATGACCATCATGAATATCTCATATCTCATTTAGGTGCTGCACTGATTAATCTAGTTGTATTTTAAGCCCTTCACTGCCCCCTGCTGTTATACTCCCAGTATCTCACTCCCCAACATTTAGCAAAAAATATATTCCCACCGCTTCTTTCCCTTGCAAACATGAGAAACTGCAATTAGAATCTAGGAGCTTGGATTCTCAGGACTGCTTCAAACATTGCAGGATTAATTACCTTTCCCCCATATGGGTGTGTGTGTGTGATGAACCTTATATGGCAGCTACATCTATTTCTAATTTTGTTCACTTGAGAATATAACACCTTCACACTGTGATAAGCCGAGGTTCTCCATAACACGTTTTCATGGTGAACACATTGTGAGATGAATGCTGCAGGAGTCATTGTGAAAAGCACATATTAAACATGTGGCGACATCACTGTCTGTAATGTGGGAAGTGTCTCTGCTCTTAGATCTAAGATAAAACCCTGAGCCCCTGTTGCTGGAGTCAGTCACTTTGAAGTAAGTTTCACAGGTGTCATTAAATATTGCTTTCAGGTAAATGTGTACCAGATCACAGCAGGGGGTTGGACTGGGTGATACTCAGGATCACTTCCAACTCTACAATTCTATGATATAAAAGAAAAGCTCTTTCTTTTTTTAAGAAAAGAAACAGTGATTAATGCAAAAAATGTTCTTCTGATACTTAACTATACATGCTTACCTTCTTTCTGTTTTCCAAGGAATCTTAAGATACCACCCAGCTGCATTTTACTATATTTAAACATGCATTTTAAATATATTTTGCAGCATAGAAAACCATGCAGTAGCAGACTTGGACACAAGAGGGCAGAACTGTTTCTGCTTTCATTATGATATTTAAATCTGCCCGAAAGGTTAAAGATGTACGCTGTCAATATCAAATGATGGATATGTAAGCGGAAGTCTGTCTATACAGCACTCAAGCGTCATAAAGCACGAGATCTGAATTGCGCATTTCGCATAGCAGCCCAATGCTACATCACGTATTTGTCAAGGAAACGTGTGTTCATGTGTGATTTGCAAACTAAAAAAGAAAAGTCGCACTGCATTACAGCTTTAGTGGTCAGTTAACACATGCTGTTAATTATGTGTTGTTGTTTTTAGACTTAAGTCCCTGTCTAATGCTAGTTGCAGGGTGGGGGAAAAACAAGTTTAGATTTCAAAATGCTCTTCCCTTGCCAAAACACAGGTATCTATCTCTCCATCAATCTAGGACAGTGGTTTTCAGACTTTTTACCTGCAGGGAACACTTTCTGCATTGACTTGTCTTCTGTGCAAGCCTTACACCCTGGAAGAGGACTTGAGACATCTTTGAAAGCATGCAAGAGCAAACTTCAGGCTTGCAAGTTTTTGTAGGGTGACCACTTACACATCCCGAAAAAATAAGATACAAGTTTGCATACCATTTGCATATGCTATGTTTTTATACCTGCAAATTATCTCTTACTGTAGAGAAGCTATTGAGAAAAAACAAAAAGGAGTCAGAAACCTTTGCTGATCCACTGTAAGGAGAGGTGGTGCTGAGGTCAGTGTGGTGCAAACGCATAGGTGGAGTTGATCTGGTTCTCCTGCTGCCGAATTCCCACCCACAACTATCTCATTACACTTCTTTGTATGCAGTAGAGACACAGCAAGGGAAAGGTCAGGTGACACACATGCACTCATGCCATCAACGACTGAAATTGTCACACCATTAACATTTTTATTGATTCAGCTGTATTTATTTATTTAAACGAAGATCATGGCCACTGGTCCCATCACCTCCTGGCAAATAGAAGGGGAAGAAATGGTGGCAGTTTTTACTTTCTTGGGCTACATGATCACTGCAGATGGTGACAGCAGCCATGAAATTAAAAGACGCCTGCTTCTTAGGAGAAAAGCAATGACAAACCTAAACAGCATCTTAATAAGCAGAGACATCATCTTGCCAACAAAGGCCTGTATAGTTAAAGCTATGGTTTTCCCAGTAGTGATGTATGGAAGTGGGAGCTGGACCATAAAGAAGGCTGATCGCTGAAGAATTGACGCTTTTGAATTATGGTGCTGGAGAAGACTCTTGAGAGTCCCATGGACTGCAAGAAGATCAAACCTCTCCATTCTGAAAGAAATCAGCCCTGAGTGCTCACTGGAAGGACAGATCCTGAAGCTGAGGCTCCAATACTTTGGCCACATCATGAGAAGAGAAGACTCCCTGGAAAAGACCCTGATGTTGGGAAAGATGGAGGGCACAAGGAGAAGGGGACAACAGAGGACGAGATGGTTGGACAGTGTTCTCGAAGCTACCAACATGAGTTTGACCAAACTGCGGGAGGCAATGGAAGACAGGAGTGCCTGGCGTGCTCTGGTCCATGGGGTCACGAAGAGTCGGACACGACTAAATGACTAAACAACAACAACAACATTTATTTTCCCCGTAAGGTAATCTCACACATTTGTGTCAAGGCTGTTTGAGATGTCTGCGGCTGAGTCAAGACTTGAACTCAAGACCCTCTGCTCCCAGATCCCTCTGCGTTTCATCAGAGCTTTGGGAAAACAGAAACACTAACAGCTCAGCCATGTCCCGGGAAGCATTTTCTGCTGTTTCCAGTGAAATTTACCACATAAGATTTCAGTCTTAGCCAGCACTGGTAAAATTACTGGGATTTGCAACTATGTAAGTATGTTTGGGAGCTAGGTATAAAAGAGCAATAGGCTAAAACTGCTCGAAGAGGATGTTAACCCCCAGGTGGAAAAATGTTGTTCATCTTTGGCCAGATCTGCACATCCTAAGTGTGCCGCTGGAAGAAGCATCTGAAGAACTGTGAGGCACTCACATGTTATAGTGCTGAATTTTGTTTTATTTTTTTGAAAAGGTTACTGTTTCTCGAGGAGGGTTTGGCCTCCACCCACTTAATGCCTCTTGTTTCCTCTTACATCTATTTTTGATCACCTCTTATCCTATCAGCATTTGCCCATCTCTGCTTGCACACAATAGGTCAGTATCCTGAGCCGCCCATGTCCACCTGGCTACCCACCCTGACTCTCTTCTTTGTCCCCTTCATATTTCAGTCGCATCCAATCAACCGTATTGTGGTCTGCAATTATAGTTCTCTCTGTATTCTATTCACACGGTTATACTAACAAGCTATTTTCACTTGCCTGCTCCCATTTCAGATGCTATAACCATGGAGAGGGCTATCCAATTACACACTTAAATCACACTGAATAGTGTACCGTCTCTGAACATGATGACTATATAGTATAGTAATAAGCCTCTTTCTGCTACAGATCTTGGATATTAGAAAGGAGGCGGGAGGTTGTACCTCCCTCAAATAATCCATCCAAATAATCGCAGTATACTGTAGCAGACTAAGTGGCATGGCCAGCTGTGGAGCAGCCTCCATTATGTCTCCCAAGGGAGAGGGACAAAACTCTTTGCCAACCCTGCTTCAGTTATATGAGGCTGGATCTATACTGATCTAAAAAAAAAACGCTAAGGAAAAGAAACATTCTATAGCTCTCAATGCAAATTTACATTGACTACAGTACAGTGGCCCCTGGTGCCACTTTTTAAAAATGCATTTATAATGTTATAACTCACCAGTATAGATTAGTCCTTTATTGAACCTAGACCACCCAGTATCTGAAGAAAGCCTGGGAACACGGTCCCAGGTGACTCATCAAGGTAGGTCTCAGTCTCAAGCCATGCATTTTCTGGTTCTACCACTACTAACAATAATGATTCCAATGATGATGATGATGATGTAATTATGAGTACAGTCATACCTTGGAAGTCGAACGGAATCTTTTCCGGAAGTCCGTTCGACTTCCAAAACATTCGGAAACCAAAGTGTGGCTTCTGATTGGCTGCAAGGAGCTCCTGCAGCCAATCAGAAGCCCTGTCGGACATTTGGCTTCCAAAAATAGTTCGCAAACCGGAACAGTCACTTCTGGGTTTGCAGTGTTCGGGAGCCAAAGCGTTTGAGATGTGCTTCAAAGTTATACCATGGTACCTTGAGTTAAGTACTTAATTCGTTCCGGAGGTCTGTTCTTAACCTGAAACTGTTCTTAACCTGAAGCACCACTTTAGCTGTTTGAAAACCAAGGTACGACTGTACTAGTACATTTTTATTCTGCACTTCATCCAAGGAGGAACAGGTATCAGGCACTATTCCCGTCACTATTTTGTCCTCACAACACTGCCAGGCTGAAAAGTAGTGACTGGTCCAAGACATAGCTGTCAACCGTTACTTATTTGGCTGGAAACTCCCTTATCCCAGCGCCGTTTCCCGCTGCTGTCCCGGATTGATGATGTCCCTTAAATTTCCCGGGTTTCAAAGGAAGCAGCTCCTCTCCCTCCCTCCCTGCCGGCCAGGGAGGAGGAAGGCTCCAACTGTGTTGCTTGGTTGCATTGCTCACCCAATAAGGAGTCTAAGAACGACTGGGGTGGTGGTGCTTGCATGCCTTGTGCCAATCAAATCGGCCACATTGTGTGGGGACTCATCTTTGCTCAGCGCTTCCCAGCAGTGAGGTGACGGTGGTTTTCCTTGCTGTATCCCCTTTGCCAGGTTGCTGCATGTGGGAACCACCGCTTGAGGCTTTGTTTGGCTGCTGGTTGACTAAAATCCCTTATTTTGGCTGCTGATCCCTTATTTTCGAGGCTACTGGTCCCTTATTTTCAAATCTGTAAGTTGACAGCTATTATGCTGGTCCTGTGGGCTAACCGAGAGGCGAGGTCTGAGTCCAGTCCAAGGTCAAAGGTGCAGTATGAAGGCAGTTTGTAAAAGTTGAAGCTGGATGCAGGGCAGGTAGTCGGGTGAGGTCAGGCGCTCCAGCAGGATAGCAGGACAGGGTTCAGGCAGGAACTGTCAACCAACGAAGTTGCTCCTGCAACTTGGGACTGCGGCTGACTGGCTTTTATCTGCCCTGAGACACAGGGCAGCCCCAATCCTCAGGTGACTCGCCTCTCCTGGCCTGGAGGCGAGCACTCCTACTGCAGGAACTTAGTTCCCTCCGCCTCTCTGCCCTGAGCCTCTGGAGCTCAGGAGAGGCTGGAGGGTTACTGGACCCAGAGGCAACCTCAGCTTCCTCTGCCGGGGCTGAGAGTGGAGCACCTGCAGGCAATGGGTCCTCCACCCCCTCAGGAGCCAGAGCAGACTCAGCTGGTGCCTGCCCCTGAGGATCCAGCACAGCTGAGGACCCTTCAGGCTCAGGCCCCAGCCCTGGCTCAGCTGGTTCTGGAGGCGGGGAATCCTGTGCAGGCTGGGATTCTTCAGGTTCAGCATCCGAATCCAAATCCCAGGCCATCATAGCTATGGTCCAAGATTGCTCAGCGGGCAACAACTACAGAGCCAAACACCTGCCCATTAACATCTTTTAAAAGTTTGGGGAGGTTTCAGCCACAAAGGGTTTCATAATAGGCTGCTCTTTCCGACTTATAATTTGGAACACAATCATTTCTGAGAATGAACTACATCCAATAAAACAATGAAATAGTTTTTCTCCCCACACACCTCATTTTCTGCCCTCTCTCTTATCTCTTCCCCACCTGTGTACATCTGCAGAGCTAAAGACGTCTTCAAGGCAATCTCTTGATTAAGCTTCTTTCCTGCTGACAACTCTGACACCCACCATCTTTCAAGAAAAAAGACAAGGCACATTGTGTACTCAGCATCGCCCATGGCATTAGTGGAGTGACTGAGGAAAGTTATGTGGTGCAGACTTCTTGAGAAATCTCAGCACAAAGCAGCCACCTGGAAGAAAAAGGGGGCTAGACTGCAGGAAGACCAACACATGCACAGACTTGAATTGCACAATATCTCCAAAGCTCTATCACACACGTGGTTGCATTCCCCAGATGGAATATGGCAAACCAGTGTATGGAAATATGAATTACATTTCCTCCCCTCCTATCATTCCATGATAGTGTATTTGTAGCTGGAATTCAGGATTGGATTCCGTTTCGCTATATCTGAAATGTCTGAAGAATGTTTGAAGGACAGTTTTCCTAATAAGGTATGATGAGAGTTTATTCAGCCCCTTTCTTGAGAACACAAAGTCATTTTAATTGATTGCTATTTCCTTTGAAACAAAGTACTTTCTGGGAATTTTTCTTCTTTCTTTTTGAAAAAAACAACAGCACAAAAACGTTTTCCGGGAACATTTTGTTTGCCAGAAAGACAGTCTAAATCCACACTAAAGCCTTCCAATTTGTTCTCTACAACTTTCTGTGCCGCAAGCAACCGACAGATGTTCCCGCTTTCCCCGGCGAAACAGTTTCCTTTCCTTTCCAACTCCGTCATATCCTCTAGCTCAGTCACGACCTCTGCTCTAAGGGAATAATGGGACAGTCATTCTGAAGCAACCTCTCTCTAGATGCAGGCAACTGCTGGTGTCATCCCAGCGGAGGGATGGGGACTCTGTGGCCCTGCAGACGTTGGACAATGACTCCCATCATTTCAGAGTCCAGACCTTTGGCCGTGCAGGCTGAGGCCAACGGGGTTTAGACTCCCTCTTCCCTACCCTAGCAAGAGGCACAGAAAGAGGAGATCTTTGACAACTTGTGGTGGAGGCTGTTCAGGGGAAATAAACATTCTCCACTGCGGAGAAGTATCTCAGGGCCAAACCAAACAATCCATTAACTATGTATAAAGTGCTGCTGCTGTTTAAATACCTGTTGCCAACATGGAGGCCCCAATCTCATGGTGAGAGCAGTGAAATGGTAACCTTTTGCTGTCAAGAACCCAGAAGTCTGCAATCTGCATTGAACAAACTCCCTCCATGAAGGAGATGGGAATGTTGACATTTTGCATGTATCTGTCTTTGGACTTTGCTGAATCTTAAATTATATGAACATACCTTTGGTGAACTATGTTACCACAGAATTGTAATATTTATTTTCTTTCTTTCTCTCTCTCTTTCTTTCACCTCACACATCTGGCTGGGTTTCCCCAGCCATTCTGGGCAGCTCCCAACAGATTATGAAAAACTTCCCTAAACAGGGCTGTCTTCCAAAAGTCAGATAGTTGTTTATTTCCTGACATCTGATGGGAAGGCATTCCACAGGTAGGGCGCCACTACTGAGAAGGTCCTCTGCTTGGTCCCCTGTAACCTCACTTCTCGCAGTGAAGGAACAGCCAGAAGGCTCTCAGAGATGGACCTCAGTTGGCTGAATGATGGGGGTGGAGACACTCCTTCAGATATAGGGCCACACCTGTTTAGGGCTTTGAAGGTAAGCACCAAGCCTTTGAATTGTGCTCGGAAATGTACTGGGAGCCAATGTAGGTCTTTCAGGACCAGTGTCGAGAGCCAGTGTGGTGTAGTGGTTAAGAGCGGTAGTCTTGTAATCTGGGGAACCGGGTTCGAGTCTCCGCTCCTCCACATGCGGCTGCTGGGTGACCTTGGGCCAGTCACACTTCTGTGAAGTCTCTCAGCCCCACTCACCTCACAGAGTGTTTGTTGTGGGGGAGGAAGGGAAAGGAGAATGTTAGCCGCTTTGAGACTCCTGAAGGGGAGTGAAAGGCGGGATATCAAATCCAAACTCTTCTTCTTCTTCTGTTATATGGTCTCGGCGGCCACTCCCAGTCACTAGTCTAGTTGCTGCATTCAGGATTAGTTGCAGTTTCTGGGTCACCTTCAAAGGTGGCCCCACGTAGAACTCTTTGCAGTAGTCCAGTTGGGTCCCAGTAGTTCAGCCCCCTGCAATGCAATGTATACCCTGGCCATATGCGTGACATATTGGATGCTGCTGATGATAATGCTGATTAGAAATGAAGTTGTGTCCCTGGCATGCATACGTCATCATTAACCCATCCCATCCCCCACCCCCCATTTCTTATGGTTGGCTGTCTGTGTAAAACCAGCAAGCTGAGCAAAGATATGCTCCGGACAAATCATCACATGGGGCCTGTGACATGAGGCATGGCGCATGTTCTGAATAGTAGCCAGGGATTGGTGGCTTCAGTTTCCTGCACACTCGTTTGACAAGGAGAGCCAGAACCAAATTATACAAAATAAGCAAATGTAAATTTCCTTAAATCATTCAGGTTGCAGAATTCAGTTTTTCTTTGCACAGAATTTAGGTTTAATGCAGAACGTGGGTGAAGCATGCATTTTCAAAGCTTGCAGGCCAGTGCTGAACTATGTGGCATATACTTTAGGCAACGCTGGTGATGGTTTGGAATCTGAGGCAGAGCTCTGCTACTAACGGGAATACATAAAACGGCATCACCCTCGGACCTTCCACTGCTCTGTTTGGTAGAAAGTTATTTCAGATACCTCACTGTATCTCATGAGCATATCATGAGAACAACTGTTATCCCTCAGGCAGATTTATATATAGAAGCTCTGAAGGGGGTCGTGTGCCTTACACGGTTCTCCAATGCGCTGTTTACTACCTTGAAAACATCAGCAGCAATTCATCACCTCTGGAGATGAATCAGCCAGCCTCAGAGAGCGAGAGGAGCAGATACAGGCCAGAGAAGCAGAGGCAGTTCTCAGAATCTGTTTTCTTGTAAAGGCTGAGGAGCGAGAGAAGGGCCAGGGTGCAAACTGTGAATACACGAAGTGACACCTCAGAGGCAGCAGTAGCAGCCAGGCATCAAAGCCAAGATTAGGCGCATGTCCAAATGCAACCCTGATAAGACACATGGCTGCGCGTTGACTTAAAAAGGGCAACAGCTGAGGCACCACAGAGACTTCCTTATGGGTGAATAAAAGAGGGATAATACATTCCTCTCTTCAAAGGGTGTGCTGGGACCTTGGGTGTCCATGGGAGGGGGCAAGAGGGGCAGTTTCTTCCCCCAGTTAAACTGGACCTCCCAGGTTCCCAACTTTCATTCAAAGAGAGAGAGAGTTTTTAGGATTTTTGGAACCTCAACGTATCAGGCAAAATGTACTGTCACTAATCTTATTTTTGCATGTGAGAAACTACTGGCAGTCTGCTTTCCCTTTCAGTATTCCAATTTGGCCTCCCACACTGGAAAAATCCATGTAGGTGCCCATGGCTGGGCCCCAGCAATGGGGACAGATCCACACCATGCATTCAAAACAAATCTAATGCACATTTAAAGCACATTACTCCCCACTTCCCAAGAATCCAGTGGATCTGTTGCTCAGCAGGCATTGGCACAATCTCACTGGTGCCATTTTCTCTCTGTTTGTTTTAGCTTTCTGGAGAGAATAGGGACATCATGGTGATGATGTGACTTCTACATTCCAGGCTGGGGGTAGTGGGTAGGACCTGAAAGGCTGAAGATTGCTCCTGCTTTTATTAAATCCAGCGCTGGCCTAAGACATTTTCCTGCATGAAGCAGAGCCCAAATTGCTGCACTGTTCAGACACCAAGAAGGAGGGACTGGCCTCCTTCTTGTTGCCCAAAGTGAGTCATTTTGCTTGCTACATGGCAGGACTCAACAATGCAGTTAATCGGCTAAGGCTTTTAATTAAAAATTGACCCCTAATTAATCAGTGGACTTGACAAAGAAAGCTCTGCGCACTATACGAACGAACCACTTTCCAGCCCTAGATTTGATGAGAAAGCAGTCAATGTTTGTCCACTCCACTCTCTGTGTAAAGCTACGAGCAAAATTTGGCCTTTTCTGTCCTACTTTGTGAAGCACAGGCTATCAGACAGCGCTCAGTCACGCCAACTTGCGTAGGTCAAAATATCAAATGATGGGCTCAGCCACAGATAAGAGATTTATCGGTTTGCTAATGTTTTGCCCAGCAAAGTGCTTGAAATAGCATTGTTCTCGTCACCCAGATAACCTCCAGTCAGAAGGCTGAACTCTTCTAATTTCATACATGGTGTACGTGACTCTTGTCAAGGTGTTGGTAGGCAAGTGGACCAGGAGCTCCAAAATGGCGGGGCAAGTGGAGGAGGGGATTCTGCTGAGGTCTCTTTCTCCACTTGTAATGACTGAGTGTGCAATTGATCCCAGAGGCTGCAAGCCTTGGATGGCTTATTCTGATGCAGCAGAATGAAGATTTGTGTTACATTTTCCTAACCATATGTAACTGAGGAAGAAGAGTGAACAGATAGCCCTGTACCAGTGCTCTTAGTTTGGCACAGAAGAAGAGTTTGGATTTGATATCCCGCTTTATCACAAGGAGTCTCAAAGCGGCTAACATTCTCCTATCCCTTCCTCCCCCACAACAAACACTCTGTGAGGTGAGTGGGGCTGAGAGACTTCAGAGAAGTGTGACTAGCCCAAGGTCACCCAGCAGCTGCATGTGGAGGAGCGGAGACGCGAACCCGGTTCACCAGATTACGAGTCTACCGCTCTTAACCACTACACCACACTGGCTCAGAATAGGAAAGAGCGTGACTGGGAATACGGTCCGTACGAAGACATGTTACACACTGGTAAATTTCATCACTTTGGGCACTGAGTGAGCTCTGAGTGCTTTGAAACAAAATAAGGGAATTGGAGCAATAGCTGCCTCATTTAATCTCTCTGTACTCTGCTGCTTTGAGACCTTTCCCACTCAGGCCCAGATGACTTAGATCGTCTTCTTTTTAAACAACCATGAAAAGCTGTTCCAAACTAATGACATCTTATCGCATGAGCACTATTGTGCGCATTGTTCATGGAAAGAAATAGACCTGAAGCAACAGGCAACAATATCAGCAACATGATATTCCTTAAAAGACAATTTGTTAACAACTTCTTGAAGAAGGTGGACATAGGAAAATATTTGTTAAAAATATTATTCCCTGCATTTTATCTTCATTTTGGCTGGTGGACTGAAACTACCGCTGGTTTTGATTATATCTCCACCCTCACTAAAGCCTCAAGATACAGTGTTTACAGATCTCTCCACCCACCTCTTTTTCCTCCAGTCACTACCGATGTCCCTAAATTTCCCTTCAGCGAAGTGTGTAAAATCTGCACTGTAGACTGTCCAAATATTTGTCTGGCATTTCAAAACGTTGTTTAGAAGAAGAAGATGTTGACGTATCACGTCAAAAAAATTCCAAGTAGAGCCTGGAAGTTATAATATCTAAGTATCTGGGAGTATTTTGTAGCTGAGATGTCTGCTCTGGAAGTGATGCAAGAAATTGCTAGCTAGGATTAGGCATTAGGTCTTGCACAAGAAATCGTTTTAGCAAGGTCATTCGAGAGAAAGGCCGATAGCATCTAATAGGAACCAGCTGCTTTTCATTTAAAACTGAGCCCCTGATAACAGCATTCCAAAAACATGTTGTACATGGCAAAGAACGTGGAGATGGGCTTGTGTCTTCCACCATGGAAGATACACCATGCAGATTCTGGGGGCAGCAGCAGTGACAGATCTCTGGTTGTCCCTCTAAGCCCGCTTTCCCCTGCCATTTCGTACTCTCGGTCTTTCCTGGATCCTATGTACTAGCTTGCTGCTTCAGGGCAATCCCCACCAAACCATTGCACAGTTTAAAAACTCTGCTATTCCATTCCATGTGGTTGTATATTTTAGGCACATTTGTAAAAGAACTGATTAACATCTCAGTCCGCAACTAGGACAAAGGCTGTGCACACGCTATACCTTTAAAACACATTCAAAGCACATTCTTTCCCTCAGAGAATTATGGGCACTGTAGTTTGTTAAGGGATGCTGGGTATTGTAACTCTGTGAAGGGGAAAACCGCAGGGCCCAGAATTCTCTGAGGGGAAGAATGTACTTTGAATGTACTTCAAAGGTATACAGTGGAACCTCAGGTTAAGTACTTCATTTGTTCCGGAGGTCTGTTCTTAACCTGAAACTGTTCTTAACCTGAAGCACCACTTTAGCTAATGGGGCCTCCTGCTGCCGCCGCGCTGCCAGAGCACGATTTCTGTTCTCATCCTGAAGCAAAGTTCTTAACTTGAAGCACTATTTCTGGGTTAGCAGAGTCTGTAACCTGAAGCGTATGTAACCTGAAGCGTATGTAACCTGAGGTAGAAGAAGAAGAAGAAGAAGAGTTTGGATTTGATATCCCGCCTTTCACTCCCTTTAAGGAGTCTCAAAGCGGCTAACAATCTCCTTTCCCTTCCTCCCCCACAACAAACACTCTGTGAGGTGAGTGGGGCTGAGAGACTTCAAAGAAGTGTGACTGGCCCAAGGTCACCCAGCAGCTGCATGTGGAGGAGCGGAGACGCGAACCCGGTTCCCCAGATTACAAGACTACCGCTCTTAACCACTACACCACACTGGCTCTCACTGTAGTGTGTACACTGGAATCTCAGTACCTGCATTTCCAATGGCTCAGAGACCCGCGTGGACATTAGAACAATTATGTTAGAGATATAGGTACATGCTTACATTCAGTGATATTTTTTTCTAGAAAAAGAATTCACCTTGAACACCCCCCTCTTTCTCTCAGAATGGCACCCACCTGAGAGGTGCCAGAACTCACCTGAGAGGTTACGGAGCTCACCTGAGAGGTGCCGGAACTGAGTTCTGCTGAGTTTCCACGGGGGGGGGGGGAGCCCTGCTTACATTAGACATAATAATAATAATAATAATAATAATAATAATAATAATAATAATAATTTTTATTTATACCCACCCTCCCCAGCCAAGACTGGGCTCAGGGCGGCTAACACCAAATATAAAAACAATCGATTGAAATACAGCTTAAGAAACAAGATTAAAATACCAATTTAAGATTAAAATACAACATTAAAACATTAATGCTGGCCTTAGACAGGGGCACTATAAATCAGTTTGATTTATATTGCAGCAGGGGGACAGTCATGATCAGGAGTGCCATGAGAGGAAAAGGAAGTATTCAACACTTTCCCCTCAGGCAGTGATCCCATTGAAAGTTGCCTCCCATTAACATTTGGAGCCAGGGAGACTGCTCACCTGGTTGCAAGTCAGAAGCCAAATAGAAGCCTGGAAGCTGAGCAGCGATTGCACTTTCACCTTGAAGCAGAA